>NC_064616.1:648946473-649266973 GCF_023898315.1 Schistocerca nitens
ATGGCATTTCCAACACAGTACTGAAATGAAACTTCCTGGCAGATTAAAACTGTGTGCTAGACTGAGACTCGAACTCAGGACCTTTGCATTTTGCAGGCAAGTGCTCTACCAACCGAGCTACCCAAGCACGATTCACAACCCATCCCTACAGCTTTACTTCTGCCACTGCCTCATCTCCTACTTTCCAAACTTCACAGAAGCTCTCCTGCGAAACTTCCAGAACTAGCACTCCTGGAAGAAAGGATATTGTGGAGACATGGCTTTGCCACAGCCTGGGAGATGTTTCCAGAATGAGATTTTCACTCTGCAGTGGAGTGTGCGCTGATATGAAGGTTCCTGGCAGATTAAAACTGTGTGCTGGACCAAGACTTGAACTCAGGACCACTGCCTTTCGCAGGCAAGTGTTCTACCAACAGAGCTATCCAAGCATGACTCACGACCCTTCCCCACAGCTTTGCTTCCACCAGTACCTCGTCCCCTACCTTCTAAACTTCACAGAAGCTCTCCTGCAAAACTTGCAGAACTAGTACTGCTGGAGAAAAGGATATTGTGGAGACATGACTTTGCTGCAGCCTGGGGGATGTTTCCAGAATTAGATTTTCACTCTGCAGTGGAGCGTGAACTGAAATGAAACTTCCGGCAGATTAAAACTGTGTGCTAGACTGAGACTCGAACTCAGGACCTTGCCTATTGCAGGCACTTGGTAGAGCACTTGTCCATGAAAGGCAAAGGTCCCTTCAACATCCTTGCAAGATTTTCAGACTGTTTCTGTCCACCCTGTATATTCTGCATGAAATACATCTTTCAGTATTTCCCAGACGTTTACCTGAGTTGACTTAGGAGAATATCATAGCAACCTACGTTAATTGTGGTATCTGCCTTGCAAAAGTAATTATGTGCATTAATTGTATAGTTAATTGAGTAATTAAGAGATAATACTGATCTACTAACCCTGAGAAAGGTATCTAAAGACCCATTTTCCATGTATTCAGTTATAATCATAACTGGGTTGGACTTCGTGACGACACCCTGCAAGAATATAACATTTGGGTGTTCGAACTGTCCCATAATGCTAGCTTCAGTCAGGAAGTCATTTCGTGCCTTGTCTGAGCTTCCAGGTTTCAATGTTTTTATTGCCACATCTATTTCCTGCCGGCCATCTGGTGATAATTTAAGCTTCCCACGACACACATCACCAAACTCTCCTCCACCTGAAAAGGAAATGAAAACTACATTATATAGCTAATACTTCACTTCCTCTTAGACCGTATACACAGAACAAGTCATATTCAAATATGTGATGGTCACATAAGTGAGCTGACAAACATATAAAGTTCACCACCACAAAATGGTCCTTTAACAATCCGTGGACAATACACCATATCAAAAATAATATGGACAACAATATAAGATAAAAAGTAATATGGTAGCATAAATCAGGCACTTTGGATCCAGGTAATGGTGGGAAATGGGCACAACTTAATGTTGCGATCTACAATACGTAAGTCAACAGTCAGTCTTTTTTGTTTTGTTTTGTTCTTTTTTCACATTTGTATTCATTTGCAGACCACAACTGATACTACTAGAAAAAACTGACGAAGGTTTTTTTTTCATATTTCACATAATAACTCATCAGCATGTGCTACATACACATTTTATGACAAAACTTGGGCTAATATAGATGAGAGCTAGAGAACTGCAAGGAGTAATAAAACATTTTAAAGGGAAACTACGTTAAGATAAGGGTGATGACACTTTAAGAAGATGCAAGCAATAAAACTAAAACAATGCTAAGTTTTTACAGACAATTAGATCAGAAAACTAAGAAGTGGTGTGGGGATTTCAATGCTAATATAGCTAACTGCAAACATACAAAGTATTAATTACTTAACCTCTTTTATTTTATTTCATATTTCTAGGTGAATATCCTAAACTCCATGTCTACTTCTCGTAGATTCTTTCAACAGTCCCCAAATACAGGTTTGTAATGTGACTGAATTTATTGCATATTCACAGGTAAAAGTATATTATTGGGCTTTCCAGTCCTTTTTTGCTGATAAAACTTGATCTCTACTTTGCTCCTTTATTAAAGTCCATGATGTGTGTAATAGATCTGCAAATTTATTTATTTATCTTTGGGGATGGTGGTGCTTATGAGTTCTGTTACAGGGGAAGGGGGTTGCTTGTGTTTACTACATCTTATGATGTAAATGGAAATTTCAATCTATATCAAATTGTGCAATGAGTGGCATAGAAAGCTTACATGGTGCCAATCCAAAGTTGTGATGGAGTACAAAAACCATAAGTAATGAACTAGTAAAACTGCAGAGTTTGAATTAATATTGTAAATGTATCTCATTCCTCCATTTAAGTTTCTTCAGTTATTTAATTTTTATTTAATTTTAAATGAATGTGGTTCTGTTTCACTCATTGTAGCTTTGCATAATTTTAAAACTATTTTTATACTGGAATTCTCATTACTGGTGTACATTGTGAAACATTAGGTTTCAGTTTCAATCGAAATTTTATGCCAGTTCATTTCCTATTGGAATTCTCAATTCTTCTTGTCTACAACATAATTAATTTACTATCTTTACACACAATAGTATCCACATTTATGCATACAGGACAAACGCACAGGTGACTTCAGTCAATGGAGTGTTATCAACACAGTGCAACAATTAGTCAAGTGGAGTCTCCCCTCAGTTCCCATTTTAGTTCATTGTGGAGCTCCTTGACAAAGAGGTTGCAAAACTTATCAACGTATTGTCAATTATGAACATTCCAAAAAAATGAACATAAATGATAATCCTTGATTTTCTATTTAAGTAAAGATGAGAAAATGACTACTGGAGGCATTACTAAATATTTAAATTAACTTTATTTATTATTTTACTTGTAGTTTATTCACAGTAACTAAATTAGGACAAATATATACTGGGAACATACAACCTGCAAATCATCTCACAGTTTGTACATGACGCAGAAAGTTTTGTTCAGATGCCAACAACAATAGCTATTGTTATACAAAAATGAGGCTTCCTTGTCAGTTCAAGATTACTCTGTATATGGTTGACAACACAAGAAGATTTCATCAAGGTAAACAACAGTCAACAGTCCATCCTCACATTCCCATATTTTTTAGTATAATCGAAAATTCAGTACATATCTTTGTTGCACCTTGGTAATTTTCCTTTCAAAATGTTTAACAATATATATATAAGAGCAGATAAGAAAAAAGCAAATAAGAAAATAAGAGCAAACTGTGTTATCAACACATAGCTAACACAAACAAATTATAATTCGTAGATTGGCAATCACTTACTGGGAATAGTCACAGCTGTTAAATATACAAGAGTATTCATCCAAGTGTGATTTAAAGTACAATGACCATATAAAATTAGTTATATGAAAGATAGAAGCCAGACTGAGACTCACTGGAATATGTAGGAAATGTATTCTCACCAAGGAGGTAACTGAACAAAAACCCCATTAAATTGATTCTTGAGTATTTCTTATCGGCCTGGGGTGTTTACCAGGGCAGATTGAAAGAGGAGATAGACAAGATCCACAGAAGAGCAGCAAATTTTGCCCCAAGTTTGTTTAGTAGGCATGAAAATTTCACATAGTTGCCTATTCAGTTCCAGTTGCAGACATTGCAGTACAGGTGTTTTGCTTCATAGAGAAGTTTACTATTAAAATTCCAAAGTTCAGAAATAGGCATTTCATGTAATGATTCAGAGAAATTATAGCTCTTAATAAGATTTAGTGGCATTTGTTCTTCCTGCACATCTTTCATGAATGTAAAGGGAAAGATGGGGCAATGATAGTGGTATACCAAGTACCACCTATCACACCATGAAGAGGCTTTTGGTGTACAGATGCAGATGTTGCCATGGTTGAGCTTTTATGTAATATTTAAACATATTGTCTATATTTTATGGAAATATCTGAACACAACACGCATCCATTTTGACTAGAACCTGTATCAACTCTCTATACCGCAAAGGAAAAATATTCAGAAGTTGGTAGGAGATTTGGTGTGAGACACAACACTTGTTGTGACTCATGAGCTCATTCATTGGCTGATTTTCAAATAACAGCTAGTTCTTTGTGTAGAAGTATCACCAGTTTTTTTGTTTTAATTAACATAATACGTATAAGCTTTTGCATTTATTTTTTCTAATGATTGTGAAAACAGTAGTGCCAGTTGCCAGAATGTCAGGTACAACATAAGAAAACTGTTAGATTACATGGTGACAAGGGGTTGGCCAGTACTTAACTAGAGGAGGTAAATTTCAAACGCTCTGCACAGAAACACTTAAAAGCACAAAAAATATTGCAAGTTTTTAATTATTTTATGTTCCTTCCTCGAGGATGAAAAGGGACTGGTTGTGGAAGGTTGAAAAGAAGAGACTCAGTAGTCAGGCCACAGGTGGAGAGGGACCTACATATTGTGAGGACAAGAGGAAACAAAAGTGAAGAGGAATGCCTCAGAAAAAGAGATAGAGGGAGAGAATGAATTGTGTGTGTGTGTGTGTGTGTGTGTGTGTGTGTGTGTGTACGCGCACACACGTGTTTCAAAGCTAAGTTCTATGCCAACATCAATTATGAGAAGCAAAAAAGGTACAGAGTGAGCTGAGGAAAGCTGACAAAGAGATGGGGAGGCAAATCAGTACACAGAGTGGGGGGAAAAGATGTGGATTTAAAAAGAAAATGAGTAAATAATGAAATTCAACCACTGGGAACAAATGGACGAAATTGTCAACAGAGGTTGTCCAGGAAGGTAGTTGGGCATGTTGGAGAGCAAGATTCAATTTCTGGAATTAATGGCAACTAAGTCAGTGCATCCAAATGACCAGTGTGCTTTATGTGGCATTCTGATATCATACAGTCACATTGTAGACTATGCTCAGATACTGAATACTACGTGTTTCCTAACGGTACAGTTCTTGTGTGTTAATTCATGCTCTTAGCCAGTTTGATAGTGGTCATTCCTACATACAATGTGGTACAGTCAACACATTTTAGTTGTTAAAACAACAAAAGTGGTTTCACAAGTTGCTCTACCTTTAATGTTGTAGGATTTACCAGTGGAGTAAGTGGTTGTGGTTGGGTTCTTGGGTAACATTTTAAAGTGGGCATAATTGGAGGGGTAAGAATACTGGTCTAAGAGTGTCATATGTTTTGACAAGAATGTTATGGAGGTTAGGAGAGTGATGGAAGGTGACAGATGGTGGTGTAAGGAGCATATCGGGGAGAGATGACCTCATTTGAGGGCTAGATCTGAGAAAGCCACAGCCATGGTTGAGTAATATATTGAGGCATTCGAAACATGAGTGGCACAAGATGAAAAGGCAGTAACTTCTGCAGTTTTTGGAAGTGGGAGCTATATTCTTTGGGGGTGAGAGGAGGATAATGCCTGGGAAATTTTTTTGTGATAAAGATCTATGAAGTATTTGCAGAAGAGAAAAGACTGGGAGAGGTTGTTGGTATAGACGTTGTGGAATTTGATGCTGGGGAAGATATATTTGCCACAGGTGCCTAGGTTTTACAGGGATGGAGCATTTGATTTAGAAAATGTGGCAGCAATTAAAGGCATAGTCGGCAATAAAAGTTTTAAAATAAAGACTCTAAGGGTATCAAATGAGATATCAACAATTTTGAGAATTTCAAGAGACACTGACATGCTACAATAGATGTTCAAAAACTGGATTCTAGAGATTCCTATAAACATGTGTTGTTTGTAAATGGATGATAAATTTGAAGTGAGGCACAACACTAATAGGTCTTTTCATTTAGTCTATAATAAAACTACTAATGAGCAAAAAAATTAAAAGAAAATTATTTTCTGCAACTTTATCTTGTGTTTCCAACATTGGGGGAACATTGGAACTAGGCAGTTCCCTTCCCAATTTCAGCCCCTTGTAACACATACTTTACCCCCATTTAACATGGAAGCAACCTATGAACTGAACTATATATACCCTCAACCTGAATGGTAAGTCAAATGCTATTTTTCTCAAAAAGAGTTCACAAAGAATCATGAGTAGCCAGCCAGAAACAAATTACACTGCTGGCCATTAAAATTGTTACACCAAGAAGAAATGCAGATGATAAACGGGTATTCATTGGACAAATATATTATACTAGAACTGACATGTGATTACATTTTCACGCAATTTGTGAGAGATCTGGAGAATGTGCTGGCCAGGGCAGCAGTCGAACATTTTCTGTATCCAGAAAGGCCTGTACAGGACATGGAACATGTGGTAGTGCATTATCCTGCTGAAATGTAGGGTTTCACAGAGATCGAATGACGGGTAGAGCCATGGGTCATAACACATCTGAAATGTAATGTCCACTGTTCAAAACGACGTCAATGCGAAGAAGAGGTGACCGAGACGTGTAACCAATGGCACCCCATACCATCACGCCGGGTGATACGCCAGTATGGCGATGACAAATACATGCTTCCAATGTGCATTCACCGCGATGTCGCCAAACACGGATGAGACCATCATGATGCTGTAAACAGGACCTGTATTCATCTGAAGAAATGATGTTTTGCCATTTGTGCACCCAGATTCGTCGTTGGCGCAGGCGCTCCTGTCTGTGATGCAGCGTCAAGGGTAACCGCAGCGATGGTCTCTGAGCTGATAGTCCATGCTGCTGCAAATGTCGTTGAACTGTTCGTGCAGGTGGTTGTTGTCTTGCAAATGTCCCTATCTGCTGACTCAGGGATTGAGTTGTGGCTGCACGATCTGTTACAGCCATGCGGATAAGATGCCTGTCATCTCGACTGCTAGTGATACGAGGCCATTGGGATCCAGCACGGCGTTCCGTACAACCCTCCTGAACCCACTGATTCCATATTCTGCCAAATGTCATTGGATCTCGACCAACGCGAGCAGCAATGTCGTGATAAGATAACCCGCAATTGCGATAGGCTACAATAAGACCATTATCAAAGTCGGAAACATGATGGCACGCATTTCTCCTCCTTACACGAGGCATCACAACAACGTTTCACAAGGCAACGCCGGTCAACTGCTGTTTTTGTATGAGAAATTGGTTGGAAACTTTCCTCATGTCAGCACGTTGTAGGTGTCGCCACCAGCGCCAACCTTGTGTGAATGCTCTGAAAAGCTAATCATTTGCATATCACAGCATCTTCTTCCTGTAGGTTAAATTTCGTTCCTGTAGCACGTCATCTTTGTGATGTAGCAATTTTAATGGCCAGTAGTGTACATACAAGAAGCGAATCCTCCAACTGGCAGGACATGAGAGACATTCTTATGGTAAATTACAGTAATAGAACTACAGACTACAATCACTGTAAAATGTTCAGTGCTTACCAAGGAAGCAGCAAGGTGATCCTACAGTGAGAAAACAGAGTCAGTAAACTGTAGCAACAGTTTCAAGAAAGTAATTACACAGTCGTGGCCAGTCATGCTTAAGGAAATCTAATACTTATTTGACAACTTGTTATCCTGTACCCATACAAGTTGAGACAAGGGTGCAAACCATGGTTAAGGCCTGCAGAGAAGGTATTAAATATGCACAAGTAGTAGATGTAGAAATGTCAGACGAAATGGCTACCAATTCAATGACAGACAGAGAGGTTACAGAACGTCTCCTCTGGGAACCATTATATACAAATACCCACAGAACAGGAATTTTGGAAAGATTAACCATGTCACTCAGGAAGGTCAATATGATAGGTATTTAAGATAAATACAAGGGACTGAGAGCGTTTATTCAAATTCCAAAAGGAAAAGCTGACTTTGCGTTTCAGCACAGCCCCTTGCACATGGGATCCTCCTCCCACTCTCTGTAAGTCAGCTCTTTGTTTGTTCCATATCCTGTGATACTGTCACAACAAGGATCACTGGAACAAGAAATAAATAAATCTGTTAAGAATATATTCAAGGTCGTTACATGCTAGCCTCCTTATTTACCAGGGGTTTTTGCCCAAGTATAGACACTGCTGTATCCTACAGAGGAATACCAATTCATTTCAGCACCACATTTACGGCAATGAAGGTATGTTTTGAATTCAGGACTTTTGCAAACCACAAAACTCATATGCCTTACCTCTACCCTCATCACTAAAAGATCATTGTTAAGGTAGTTCATATATTGTGGCAGTAATGTAATACAGATAGTCCTACAAGGTAGTATGAAGAAGAGAACAAATCAATCACAGGCATTTAAGCTACACTCAGACTTGTGGAGTGTAAGATGTGTGTCATTCCTCAGTACTTCATTTGACTGCTTACTCTATGCAGTGTACATAAATGGTGATCTTCAATTGTTTGTTACAAGCTTTCACATTCATTAATAACACAAGCATCATTATACAGTGTGCAAATTCATCGGGTTTGGATATAATTAACAGCAGAAGAAGGCTGCATAAAATATGTTGTTCTCTGGATGAAATATGAACTGAACTGTAATTAACATTTTGTTATGTTACACTAACTGAACTGTTTACTTTTAGATAAATACAATGGATGTTTTTCACTTTCATTCACTGTTTACTTTTTATTTATTTATTTATTTATTTTATTTATTTACACGTCAAGTTCCGCGAGACCAAATTGAGGAGTAAATCTCTATAGTCATGGAAAGTGTCAATACATGAAATTACGACTTAAAAGTAATTACAGATAAAATAAAATGTTTATGAACCCAAAAAATTCAAGCCATAAGTTTAAGTAAATGCAATCAACAATATGACAAGAATCAGCTTAATTTTTCAAGGAACTCCTCGACAGAATAAAAGGAGTGACCCATGAGGAAACTCTTCAGTTTCGATTTGAAAGCGTACGGATTACTGCTAAGATTTTTGAATTCTAGTGGTAGCTTATTGAAAATGGGCGCAGCAGTATACTGCACATCTTTCTGCACAAGAGTTAAGGAAGTCCGATCCAAATGCAGGTTTGATTTCTGCCAAGTATTAACTGAGTGAAAGCTGCTTATTCCTGGGAATAAGCAAACATTGTTAACAAGAAATGACAGTAAGGAGGCCAATGTCAAAATACCCAGACTCGTGAACAGGGGTTGACAAGAGGTTTGTCAACTTACACCACTTATTGCCCGAACTGCCCGTTTCTGAGCCATAGATATCGTTTTAGAATGGGAAGAGTTACCCCAAAATATAATACCATATGACATAAGCGAATGGAAATAAGAAAAGTAGATTAATTTTGGTGTCAAACGATCATTCACTTTAGATACTTTTCAAATAGTAAAAATGGCAGCATTAGGTCTTTGAACAAGGTCCTGAATGTGGGCTTTATACGACAGTTTACTATCTATCTGAACACCTAGAAATTTGAACTGTTCAGTTTCACTAATCATATGCCCATTCTGTGAAATTAAACATCAGGTTATGTTGAATTGAGTGTTAGAAACTGTAAAAACTGAGTCTTACATTGATTACCCTAGCTATTCACAATATACATAAATGACCTTGTGGATAACATCGGAAGTTCACTGAGGCTTTTTTCGGATGATGCTGTAGTATATCGAGAGGTTGTAACAATGGAAAATTGTAGTGAAATGCAGGAGGACTGCAACAAATCGATGCATGGTGCAGGGAATGGTAATTGAATCTCAATGTAGACAAGTGTAATGTGCTGAGAATACACAGAAAGAAAGATCCTTTATCATTTAGCTACAATATAGCAGGTCAGCAACTGGAAGCAGTTAATTTCCATAAATTATCTGGGAGTAGGCATTAGGAGTGATTTAAAATGGAATGATCATATAAAGTTGATCGTCGGTAAAGCAGATGCTGGACTCCGATTCATTGGAAGAATCCTAAGGAAATGCAATCCGAAAACAAAGGAAGTAGGTTACAGTACACTTGTTCGCCCACTACTTGAATATTTCTCAGCAGTGTGGGATCCGAGATAGAGAAGATCCAAAGGAGAGCAGCGTGCTTCGTTGCGGGATCGTTCGGTAATCGCGAGAGCGTTACGGAGATGATGGATAAACTCCAGTGGAAGACTTTGCAGGAGAGACACTCAGTAGCTCTGTACGGGCTTTTGTTGAAGTTTCGAGACCATACCTTCACTGAGGAGTCAAGCAGTATATTGCTCCCTCCTACGTATATCTCGCAGAGATCATGAGGATAAAATCAGAGAGATTAGAGCCCACACGGAGGCATACTGATAATCTTTCTTTCCACGAACAATACGAGACTGGATTAGAAGGGAGAACCGATAGAGGTACTCAAAGTACCCTCCGCCACACACCATCAGGTGGCTTGCAGAGTATGGATGTAGATGTAGATGTAGATTTAGTGTTAGTTTATTTTCTACAAACCAAGAGCTTATGCCATTAACTGCACTATTTGACACCAAGCCAATGTTGCACACAACATCCTTTACTATCAAGCTAGTGTCATCAACAAATAGAAATATTTTAGAGTTACCCGTAATACTAGAGTGCATATCATTTATATAAATAAGGAACAGGAGTGGCCCCAACACTGATCCCTGGGACACCCCCCACTTGACTGTACCCCACTCAGACCCCACATCACAGCCATTCTCAACACTGTGAATTATGTCCTTTTGCTGTCTGTTGTTAAAGTAAGAGGTGAACCAATTGTGAGCTACTCCCCGTGTTATGTAATGGTCCAACTTCTAGAGCAATATTTTGTGATCAACACAATCAAACGCCTTAATTAAATCAAAAAATATGCCTAGCATTCGGAACCTTTTGTTAAACCCATCCAGTACCTCACAGAGAAAACAGAATATAGCATTTTCAGTTGTTAAACAACTTCTAAACCCGAACTGTACATTTCATAGCAAATTATGTGACATAAAATGATCAATTATCCTTATATACACAGCCTTTCGGATAACTTTAGCAAACACTGATGGCATAGAAATAGGTGTAAAATTGTCTACATTATTGTCTTCTGGCAATCATGTGTGCCAATGTAGCCTACATGATTAAGAAATAGGTTGCCTTTATGGAATACTGGTTGGCAGTGTTGGCTTCTGACAGAGAGATTTCTAGTTTAACTAACAGTGAAGTGTTATGAAATAATGTGTGTGCAGTGTGGGCAGTGACTGATAGAGGGATATGAGTGAATGGTGCAGCATTACATTACTTTAATAAGTTATTCGTAAAAAATGTATTGTATACCAGGAGTAAATCTAATGATTATGTCTAACTGGAAGTCTGTAAATATATGTGTATATGAATTAGCTTATTTTAAACTGATCTAAACTTGTAAATACTTTGACATGTCCTATATCCTTGTAAAAAGAGATCTACAGATGAACAAAGCTGCTACTACTACTACTACTACTACTACTACTACTACACTTCAGATTTTTCTATAGTGGATAAATCTGGAACATGGTCCACTCAGCCTCACAAGGCCAAATGTGAAGCTACTTGGTTAAATTTGTAGCAAACATTACATTCATGCCATCAAAGTGAAACACAATATTTATATATCACCAAATGCAATTTAAAATAACATGTCGGAGATTGCCGTGTAGAACTGACGCTGGCACATCATACAGAAAGCTTACCAAGCACTTTAAAATTTTGATGTAGAAGAATGGATATCCACTTCCTACTATAAACAGCTAATATACAAAAATAACACACATTTAGTTTGAGTAAGTGATGATCTGTAAACTCTGGTCTAAAAATCATTTGATGAAATACTAATAAATTTTTGGAACCCACATATAAAAAGCACTCCGTCTTCAGGCCACGAGTGGCCTACTGGGACCATCCGACCGCCGTGTATTTACGGCAATGAAGGTATGTTTTGAATTCAGGACTTTTGCAAACCACAAAACTCATATGCCTTACCTCTACCCTCATCACTCACAGATCATTGTTAAGGTAGTTCATATCTTGTGGCAGTAATGTAATACAGATAGTCCTACAACAAGGTAGGATAGGAGGGGCGTGGGGTGAGCACACCGCTCTCCTGGCCGTTATGATGGTATTCTCGACCAAAGCTGCTACTATTCGGTCGAGTAGCTCCTCAATTGGCATCATGAGGCTGAGTGCACCCCGAAAAATGGCAACAGCGTATGGCGGCTGGATGGTCACCCATCCAAGTGCCAGCTACGCCCAACAGTGCTTAACTTCGGTGACCTCATGGGAACCGGTGTACCCACTGCGGCAAGGCCATTGCCCACCCACATATAACCAAATATAAATTACGTGTGTAACTTATCCATTATTGCTCACACATATCATACAAGACCATAATTTTGAATTGCAGTCAGCTGTTAACATTAACTGTCACAAAATGGACCTTGCTGACATAGAATGGGCTGTGCAACACTACGGTATAGGTGCAACCACATCAGAAAAGTATCTGTGGAAATGCCAGAATAAATACCTAACATACAAATTCTGGAGAGGGGAAGCAGCCTTTTCAGTAAATGCAGGAAACAGTCTGGAGGATGGACTGGTCTGGCCTTGTATCATTAGCCAACAACACCTTGCTATATTGGTAGTGTGAACAGTTGAATGCAAATGGAGGCTACAGTTGTTATATTTCTTGAGAACATGCAGCTCTACTTTATAGTTTAATGATGATGGCATCAGCTTGCATTAAATATTTGGGGGATAAAATAGTCCCCCATTTTGATCTCAAAAGTGGGAACTACTCAGGAGGATGTTATGATCATTAGAAACAAAACTGGTGTTCTACAGATCACAGAGTAAAGGACTTTGCTAGTCTTCAGACAAATACTTTTTCAGAGTTACTTAGTAACACACACACACACACACACACACACATGCGTGTGTATGGCTACAATGTCAGCTGGGACCCTAGCATCCAAGAAAATAGGACTTCAATTATTCTACATTACATACAATCGACAAGCAGAGATAGCTTCTTGTTAAAGTATGCCACAGGGAACCTACCAAAGTTCTCTTTTTGAGTAACTGCAACTGGCAAGCAATAAAGAGCAATCTTACTTCCAAAAGGTAATACACAGGATTCAGAAGAACTGTCCAGATAGTTTGGCTCAGTTGATGGGAAGATTGTTAAACAAAGACACTTGAAGATATCCTGCAAATGATAAAGTCAGTGGCAAGACATGCTGCTGATACAGAGGGAAGGAAATCTCTCTCTCTCTCTTTTTTTTTTTTTTTGGGGGGGGGGGGGGGGGCAGTTTGAAATTCTCAGGTTCAGCCTAACAATCCAGCAAATAGCTGCACTAGCTGTTAATGGTGTTGTTCATACACAGAAATCTTGCAAGACATTCTAGTCAATATACCAGAGGATTTGGCCAATGGGAACACAAACAAAAGTCAGTGGCATTGAATATGCAGCCAGCCTCAGTGCTAGCAAATTGCACTTAACATACAGGGTGAGCACGAAGTCTTGCCCTGATTATAACAATTTATTACAGAATAACTGTTTGACATAATAATTTACATTTGATGCCATTAGATAGGTTAGTGTTAATAGTTTTTTTTTTAATTAACCACCTACGTTAGTAAACCTCGACGTGTGCTCCCTTGGTAGTGCAGAGAGTGTCAACGTGGTATTCCAGTTCCTGCCAGGTGTTTCATAACATGTGTTCTGTCACAGTAGCCACAGCAGCTTGTATCCTAGCCTTCAGTTCGTCGACATCAGCAACTGGTGTGACAAAGACTCTGTCCTTGATATAGCCCCCGAGAAAAAAGTCAAGGGACGTAATGTCTGGAGAGGGTAGTAATGTTCGGATCGGTGGATTGGAAGGAATGGTCCAACACCCTGGCCACCCCGCTCTCCAGACATTATGCCCCTTGACTTTTTTTTCTGGGGCTATATCAAGGACAGAGTCTTCGTTGCTGACGTCGACGAACAGAAGGCTAGGATACAAGCTGCTGTGAGTACTGTGACAGAACACATTACGAAACACCTGGTGGGAACTGGAATACCGCCTTGACATTCTCCGAGCTACCAAGGGAGCACACGTTGAGGTTTACTTGCGCAAGTGGTCTTAAAAGAAACTAGTAACACTAACCTATGTAAAGGCATCAAATGTAACTTATTATGTCAAAAGGTTATTCTGTTATAAATTTTTTATAATCAGGGCAAGACATTGCGCTCACCCTGTATATTGTACATCTAAGGTGGAGATAAGCCACCAGAGAAAGGCTTCATGCACAGCAATAATAAGTAAACATCGATAACCAGGTTAATGTAGTATGGCAGGTGACATTTAGTCAGTGCAACCATAACAACCCAGGTATTACATCTACATATACATGATTACAGCTTCAGCCTAACAATCCAGCAATTATGTGCCACAATTATGTGCCTGGCAGAGGGTTCATTGAACCATCTTTAAGCTACTTCTCTACCATTCCACTCTCAAATAGCAAGTGGGGAAAACACATCTTTCTGTGTGAGCCCTGGTTTCTCTTACTTTATTATGGTGATCGTTTCTCCCTGAGCAGGTGGGTGCCAAAAAAAATATTTTTATGCTCTGAGGAGAAAGCTGGTGATAGAAATTTCATGAGTACGTCTTGCAGCAGCAAAAAACACCTTTGTTTTAATGACTGCCACCCCAATTCGTGTATCACATCCATGGCAATCTCTCCCTTATTTCATAATACAAAAAGTGCTGCCCTTCTTTGAACTTTTTTGATGCCCTCCATCAATCCTATCTGATGTTTATCCCATGCCACACAGCAGTACTCCAGAAAAGGACGGACAAGCATATTGTAAGCAGTCTCTTTATTAGACCTGTTATATTTTCTAACTCTTCTCCCAATAAATTGTAGTCTTATCTATGCGATCATTCCTTAAGTTATTCATAATAGTAATCCCTAAGTATTTAACTGAGTTTACAGCCTTTAAATTTGTATGATTTATTGTGTAACTGAAATTTAACATTTTTTTTTAAGTTACTCATGTGGAGGACTTCACACTTTTCATGATTTTGAGTCAACTGTCCCTTTTGCAACATACAGATATCCTGTCTAAATCATTTTGCAATTCATTTTGATCATCTGACGACTTTACATGATGGTAAATGACAGCATCATCTGCAAATAATCTAAGAGGGCTGTTCAGACTGTCTCCTAAATTGTTTATGTATATCAGGAACAACAGAGGACCCATAACAGTTCCTTGGGGAACGCCATATATTACTTCTGTTTTACTCACTGTCTTTCTGTCAATTATTGTGACCTTTCTGACAGGAAATTACGAATGAAGTTACACAACTAAGATGATACTCCACAGGTATGCAATTTAATTAGAACTCACTTGTGAGAATGGTGTCATTACACTCATTACTTTGTGAAAATTCTGTGTTTCACAAGAACGATATTTTCTGAATCTATGTTGGCTATTTGTCAATAAATCATTTTCTTCAAGGTGATTCATACTGTTCAACCACAGTATATGTTCCAAAATTCTACTGCAAATTGACGTTAGTGATACGGGTCTGTAATTCAGTAGATTACTTCTATTTTCTTTCTAGTGTATTCTTTTGACTTATGCAACTTTCCAGTCTTTCGGTACCTTTCTACAAGAGAGCGGTTGTTTATGATTGCTAAGTATGGAGTTATTGTGTCAGCATACTAGTGGTGGATATAATATGAAATGAACTGCATTCTACTCTAAATGTCTAGCTGCACCCACCTTCAGCGGCAAAATAGTGTATAGATGTCAGCCAACTGTGGCAGTGACAACCCACAAGAGATTAGTTGCTAAAGTTGGTCAGGTCAGGCACTTTTGCCAACACAGATGTGCCAATTTTTATAAAGGAATGGATCCCATCAATGAAGCAACATGATGAAAAATGTGAAACCAAAGACAGTGGCCACTGACTTAATGCAGACTGCTAAACTAATTCTTCCTGTCAGACATTTCCAGGATTTGCTAATTTCAACTGGCATTTGTGGTATTCTGAAAGCTGTGATCTGTGGAGTAAACTATGCCCAATATATTATGCCCAGCTTGAGGCTTCCTGAAATATTGCTTAGTAGTAATCAAAAGTATTAGAAACCCCTTCTCCAAACCCCCAACTGGCAAAATACATAAATGAAACTCTTCCTGAAAGAAGGAAATCAATCTGGATGAGATAGAAGAAAAGTTTTGTGTGTGTGTGTGTGTGTGTGTGTGTGTGTGTACACCAAGGTAACAAAAGGTACATGATAGTGATATGCACATATACAGACAGTGGTAGTGTTGCTTATACAAGGTATAAAAGGGCAGTGGATTGGCAGAGCTGTCATTTGTACTCAGACGATGCATGTGAAAACCTTTCTGGTGTGATTTTGGCTACATGGTGGCAATTAACAGACTCTGATCACGGAATGGTAGTTGGATCTAGATGCACGGGACATTCCATCGCAGAAATCGTTCGGGAATTCAATATTCTGAAATACACAGTGTCAAGAATACCAAATGTCAGGTATTATCTCTCATCGTAGACAACGCAGTAGCTTACAGCCTTCATTTAATGACCTAGAGCAACAGTGCTTATAGATATGTCAGTGCTAACAGACAAGCAACACTGCACGAAAAAACCACAGAAATCAAAGTGGGACATATAACAAACATATCCATCAGGACACTGCGGCAAAATCTGTCACTGATGGGCTATAGCAGTAGACAACCAATGCAAGTGCCTCTGCTAACAACATGACATCAGCTACAGCTTTTTTCCTGAGCTTGTGACCATAACTGTTAGACAATAGACAACTGGAAAACCATTGTCTGGTCAGATCAGTCCCGATTCCAGTTGGTAAGAGCTGGTGGTAGGGTTCAAGTGTTGCACAGATCCCACAAAGCCACAGAGCCAAGCTGTCAACAAGACACTAAAAGCTGGCGGTGGCTTCACAATGCCGACAACCAATGCACGTGCCAATGTTAACACCGTGACATCGGCAACTACGACCGAAAAGGGCATGTGACGATTAGCACTGGACGTCAGTGCCACGGCAGAGCACTGCACGGTCTGATGAATCCCAATACATTCTTCATCGTGCCAATGTGAGGGCGCAAATCTGTCATCTTCCAGAGGAACAGCTCCTTGACACCTGTACTGCAGGACAGAGACAAGCTGGCAGTGGCTCTATTACGCTCTGGAGGACATTCATGTGGGCATCCATGGATCCAGTATAGCTTGCGTGAGGCACCGTGGTGGCTAAGATGTATTGTGCACTGGCTGCAGACCATGTACACCCCTTCATGATGACCATGTTTCCTGACAACAGTGGCATTTTTCAGCAAGATAATGCACCATGTCACAAGGCCAGGAGTGTGATGGAGTGGTTTGAGGAACACAGTGGCAAGTTCCAATTGATGTGCTGCCCCCCCCTCCCCAAAAAAAGTCAATAGATCTGAACCCGACTGAACACATTTGAGATGTGACAACATGGCATCAGAGCTCATAACCTTCGTCAACAGAATTTACAGGAGTTAGGCAACTTCTGGGTGCAGGTGTGGTTCCAACTCCCTCCAGTGACCTACCAAGGCCTCACTGCTTTCATAACATGACAAGTTGCCACTGTTATCTGTGCCAATGGTGGACATACCAGCTATTAAGTAGGTGGTCATGATGTTCTGACTGACCAATGTGTACATAGCACCTGTACCCTTTTCCACTGTTTTATTTTTCTAAATGTACAGTACTAAATTTATGCACCTTAGCTAAATAGGCAGCTGTACTTATTACTTTGTACATCTGTCAAAGCTGTTTCATTTTCAATTGTTAGGCAGCTGGATAAATATATTATCTAACTGTGAATTTTTTTAAAAAATTAAGAGTTGCACTCACCAATTATAGCTTCTATGGTGATACAAGAAGCATCAATTTCTCGAGCAAATTCTCTGACTGCCTGATTTGGATCTTCGTACGTGTGAGGATCGATGTATGTCCTCGAAGCAGCTCCCACTGCAGTGAAGAGGGGAGTAGTCACTGTCATTAAAAAAATTTCAATTACACACTACACTGTAAAATTAACAATTACAATTAAAACTTTATTCTTTAGCAATTTCACAATGATAAGGACTGTATTTTATGATCATTGTATTTTATTGCCTTTTTTATACTTGACGAATAATTTCAATCCCTCAACAACTGCTGCCAACACATAAGCTTATCAGCTTTACATTTTTGCCCACAATTATCTTACTTCACAGCCCATAAAAGCATCTGTATCTATGTCTTACTAGAATACAAAATACTCTGAGTATGCCTCAGTTCTGCAATAAAACACTTCATGTTAATCTCACAATGCATTGCTGACAAACTATACCTTCAAACCAATGATAAAGACAAGTGGAATTATGGAGCAAGAGCAACTGAAATTAATTATACAGTTCCTTAATAAGAGTTTACATTACATCCTGAGTATTCTGCAACTCTTTTCACAGCTGGTAACTAAAGGTATTTATTTAGCTAGCAACACACAGAATAAACATACAGTCAATTTTAACTATTACTTAATCACAATACCTTATAAACACACTGCCTGCTAAAAAATGTGAAACACCCAGATGAAATGGTCAGATGCCAATGTACCTTTGTACATGTATACACCGTCGGCAGGTATGCAAAAGATTAAGAGTTTAAATTCTCTGTGAAAGGTAGAATGGCCACAATTGTGGATTAGTGTTCCACATCTTTAGCCTGATAGTGTACATAAGGTGCATGAACAACATCAGATGCTGAGTGATCACTGTGAAGGATATGGAGATTCCACATACTTATCTGAAACAGTATTGTCAGCACCTGACAAGAGCTTGAAACGGACTCATTGTGGGTCTCCAATTGGCCTGTTGATTGACTAATGCAAGATCCAGATTTTTTAGGCTTTTATGTAACAGTGGCCCAATTTTGGACTCCATGGGTAAATTAGTGCAGGCATACTCATGAACAAGGCTCTGGTTGAATAACACAAGGGAGGATTGTCATACTGTACACCAAGTACATTATGACCCCTTCACATCTGTGTTTGCAATTCGAGAGTAAGTAATGGACTCACTACAACATTTTGCGTCATCTCGCAACATTGATTGGAGATTAGCAGCAGCCAGACTATAGAATCACTGTCCCATGCAGAGGATGACACTGACATCAAAACACAAATGGCCAGAGTGGTGGTGTGACCGGGAAGCGTTGACTGCTGATGAGTGGAGTTGCACTGTATTCAGCAATGAATTGCACTTCTGCACTATCCCACATGACCACCATCGACGAGTATGATGCAACCTCGGGAGAGGTGTGATTCTTCCAAGGTTTGGAAAGGTACAAAGGTGTTACTCCTGGTATCATGATGTGGGGAGCCACCAGGTATGACTTCAGGTCACGGGTGACTGTGATTGAGGGAAATCTGACAAAACAACAGTACATCAAAGACATCCCATATTGTCATGTGTTACCTCTCATGCAACGGTACCACAGTGCCATTTTTCAACAGGACAATGCTTTTTCACAGATAGCATGTGACTTATGAACTGTCTGCGTAATGTTGAGGTACTCCTCTGGCCAGCAAGATCCCCAAATCTGTCCCTGATAGAACATGTGTGGAACCAGTGGTACTGTCAATTTCATCCCAGTGCCAATATCCAAGATATCAAGGATCACTTGCAACAGTTTTGGGACAGCTTGTCTCAGGAGAGGACATAATGGATTTATGATACCATTCCCAACTGAATCAGTGCATGTATCCAGGCCAGATGGGGTGCAACATCTTATAGGTAAGTGGGCTCATATTGTCAAGTTCTTTGTAATTTGGCTCAGTTTTGTAATCACTGAAATAAGATCACACACTCTCTCTCAACCTGTGAAATTTCATTTCCCCCTCTCCTCCTGAGTGCTTCACTTTTTTTCAGGCAGTGTTGAAAATTTTAAAAACTTCAGGTCATCTGATGGGGTAACATGAGTATAAGAAGAAATGGCTAAACATTCCATGTCATTACAACACAGAAAATTGAAAAATACATCTTGGCCATGTCAACAGCCTGACCGATACCACTGCACTTCTTTCATTAGGAGTTTGAAGAGCATCATTTCCAAAATTTCAGTGGAGTGAGGCATGAATTTGGTTGAGATGTGTGAATGATTATCATATACAATAAAAATTGCTTCATGTAACTGATGAGATTCCTATGAATGTTGGGTGTATTTTGTACAACAAATTCCCCAACAACATAATAAGCTTAGAAAAGTGATCTTTATTCAGGACATTTCTATTTTCCTTTTTTCTTTTTCTTTATGTACCAGTAGAGGGCAACATTATGCTGATGCCAGATAGGAAGAAGAAGAGCAATGAAGAGGATTATGAACTTCTGCTTTGGGGGAAAAAATTTGCTTTTTGTGTGAGAATGTAGCTCTCTAGCAACACTGAGTTCTAACATTCATTGTACTAAATTTGAAGAGTCCTTTAGCAGGTTAACTAGCAATACTGCTTTGTTATCCACTGGCTATGCACAGTTGGCAACATCTATCTTTGTAGTGCAATATTTTGTCAACATAAAATATATACATATAGCACATTTCATGAGTAATGCGAGCTGCTGGAGAAAGTCTGATCGAGAATGAGTTAACACTTCCACATAGGCTTTGTCAACTCAGCCATAACTACATATGTGGTGTCTGTTCTTTCAGACATATCCTAAAAAACAGACACCATTTTGATCCTGCAGCCACTACGAATGCCAGTGGGCATTGGTTTGTAGACTGGGGCAAGCTGAAAATTTGTGCTGTAACGGGATTTGAACCCGTGTCTCCTGTATACTAAGAGATGCGCGACCACTGTGTTAACCAGACACAGTGGTCAACACAACTGCACAGACTACACTAGCATGCCTCCCATCAGACCCAAATTCTCAACTTATGTGACACACTACAGAGGTAGTGCCCCTGCTCATTAGCATAATAACTCATGGCATCTCATCAATTCCTGTAAGAGTTCGAGCTTGGTGTGCACCTGCACTGACAGGATCACTGGCCATGCATGTTTTGCTGACTGCAGTAATTCATTTAAATTTCCTTTCCTGAACAATAAAGGCCGTTGGATTCTGTAGATGTGAATTTGGTGTCCAGTAGCAAAGATAGCAATAACTACTATTTGGTTGGTGTAACAGTTTAGTTGTGATACTCGTATTTTAGATGTTCTGTATAATTGTTGGATGAAATTTCTGGACATTGGTTCCTATAGTTTGGGAGACGAGTCTTTGGTACTGACAGCTCAGCAGTCTTGTTCAGTTGTCTAGCAACTGCATGTGGCCAGACACTTAAGCAGGTAGCACAAGCAAAGTTGCAGTTCAACTAGCAATATTGCTCTATCATCCACTGGCTATGCACAGTTGGCAATATCTATCTTTGTAGTGCAGTATTTTGCCACTTCGTGGTACATCTACAGCACATTTCACAAATAATGCGAGCTGTTGGAAATAATCTGATTGAGAATGAGTGAAGACTTCCATGTAGCCTTTGTCAACTCAGCCATAAACATAAATGTGGTATCTGTTCTTTTGGACATCTCCAAAAGAACAGACATCATACTGATCCTGCAGCTACTATGAATCAAGACACAAAGGATTCAAAGACATTAGCTGCCAGTTGGCATTGATTTATATCAATGGGGCAGGTCTCCTGCTTACTAGATAGATGTGCTGACCACTATATCATCAGGATACAGTGGCCAGCACAACTGCACAGACTATTCAGTAATCCTGTCACACACTGCTGAGGTACTGCCCATGCTCATTAGCCTCATTAGTTGCATCATTGTCATAATTATATATGTGGTGTCTGTTCTTTCTTACAGACATGTTCAAAGGAACAGGTACCATTTTGATCCTGCAGCCACTGTGAATCAAGGAACAAAGGAATAAAAGACATTAGCTGCCAGTGGACATAGATGTATATCAACGGAGCACGGTGAAAATTTGTGCTGGATCGGGATTTGTTTTCGGGTCTCAAGTTTACTAAGCCTATGAGCAGGAGGACTACAACAGTAGTGTGGGGTATAAGCCAAGAATTTGTGTCTAATTGGAGGCGTACTAGGGTAGTCTGTGTGGTTGTGGTGACCACTATGTCTGGATGGCGTAGTGGTCAGCGCATCTGCCTAGTAAACAGGAGCCCTGGGATCGAATCCCAGTCTGGCACAAATTTTCAACTTGCCCCATTCATGTAAATCAGTGCCCATTGGCAGCTAATGTCTTTAACTCCTTTGTGTCTTTGTCAACTCATATTTATGGGCACTGATTTACATAAAAATAAAGTAATATTCTAGGCACTGGAAGGACATAATTGCTAATGAGGAACATCCTATTTCTTAAAATAAATAAAAATAAATTATACAAATACTCCATCACATCCAGAAAGCCAAGGTTACTGAGGAAAAAAATCACCAAAACTTTTTTCTCAAAATTTTACAGCAATACCAACAAATGGTTAAATACTATTGTTATGGTTGATATAAATTTTGCTCTTTAGTGTTTCTGTATTACGGCTTACCTGTACAATTGTTTTGCATTCTTTGCTATACTCTGTACACTCTGTATTTGTTATCCTATGTATTAGTGCTTATCTGTAAAAATAGTGTGTGTGTGGTTTTTTTTTTTTTTACTGTGTTTTGATGTATGCATGTAAGTATTCATATACTTTGTTGTGATCGATTTAATTATGAATGAAACGTCTTATAGCATTGTTAAATATGAGCCAAGGACAAATAAAAGTACATCTATTACTACTACGTGGGAATTAGTTTTCCATGATGACATTCTTCCGTAAAAATATTCTTGGTCTTCTTGCTTTTATTCTAATTTGATGTGGCAAGGAAGCAATGTTACCACTCCCATGTACATCATGAGGTGAGTGTATTAATCAATAGTACCCATGTGTTGGGCATGTTGTGATGTTACAAACAGAAATTTCAGATAAATTCTGTAATTCTGTTTGGTCTTTTTCTCATTTGCTTCAACAATAGCGCCTACTTCTTGAAACTTGCTTTGCATTTTTTGCTGGCAATGGTAGTTCGTTTGCATTCCCTTCCGTTTAAAATAAAAGCTGTTGGATATTAAAATGTGACTCAGTCAGTGTCCAGGAACGAAGACAGCAGTAAGTGCTGTTTGGATGGTGTAACCTATTAAGCTGTGATAGTCATATTTTAGATGTTCTGTATAATTGTCATATGAAGTTTTTGGACATTGGTTTCTGTAGGCTGGGAGATGAGCCTTTGGTACTGACAGCTCAGTAGTGTCATTCAGTTGTCCAACAACTGCAGGTAGCGAGCCAGCAAGGTACTGCATTTGAGCAGGTAGCACAAGCCAATTTGTCACTCTGCAAACCTGAAGCATGCACGTCTGAATGTACCAGCGAGTGTCTCACGTGCAACCAGTGCTGTTGTTTCATTGTTTGTCTAAGAGTACAGTTTGCAGTTTATTTATTTTTTTTTTTGTTTAAGTGTTTATTTGCTTCTGTTTCATTTTAAACAATGTCCAGTGCCAGAAGTAGTGCTGGCACAACACGTGAAGTGAAACAAAGGAAAAACAGTGTGCTACACGGCCAGGTCCATGAATTCATGTGTTGAGTGAGTGGCTATTTTGAGAAAGAAAAGGAAAAAACGTGAGCCCTTGTTTCTTGTTGCTCAGGTTGTTGAGAGGAGTGCAACAGCACTGAAAATAAGCAGGAACACTGCTGTAATGATAGGGAAAGATTGTGGTGAGAATGGCATAACAAGGCTGCACACACTAGGAAAGAAGTGACTAAGAAATAAGTAAGTGACAGCTTTGGGCAATTTTGAGAAAGATGCTACTCACACCCGCTTTATCTAACATCATCTTATAACTTCAGAAAGATGATCTTTTTAAAGGAAGTAAATTTTCATTGTGTACAGTGCAGAAAGTCATAGGCTTCAGCTATTCAGTGTTTAACAGACACAAGATATTATTGGAACCGACAGATGTAGTTGTGTGGCAGTGCAGATTTCTATGCAGGATCATGGGTGTGAGATTCGAAAATACAGTCTGGACAGATGCAACCTGAATTAATGCCAACCATTCATTATGTAGAGGCTGTAGTGATGGAATGCCCGAGGGGACCATGGCAGTTCCTGTTGGAAAAGGAGGACGAATTATTATTTTACATGCAGAAACATCAAACGGTTTTGTGACAAACTGCTTGTCACTATTTCATTCGAAAAAGACAGGTGATTACCACAAAGAAATGAACAATGCATTTTATCAAAAAAGGTTCAAAGCATCACTTATGATGAATCTGACAAGTCCTTCAGTGATCTTTATGGATAATACCCCAGATAATTCCATTGCTCACAATATGACACCAACTTTGGAAAAAAAGAAGAAGATAGAGGACAAGAAGAAGAACATACATAATTGATGAGGTTATTAAAAGGCACAGGCGTGAATTCTTTTGGCTTCCTTTATAGCATTGTCATTTTAATGTCAGTGAATTATGTTGCCACAAATAAGAAAAAATTCACCACCTCTGAAGTTGAAAATTTCCTTGTAGCAGCTGTCACTCAAGTAACAAGTGTGACCTGCAGGAAAGTTGTGAACAGCACTGCAAGTGTCGCCAGAGTGTCAGCCAGAAACAAAGGCATTGAAGAAGATTCTGTCGAAATTTTTATTATACATCTGGGAGGGAGTAGAGCTGAAGAAGACTATTCTACAACAGATTCCAACAGTAATGTGAGTGGTGTTCATTATAACTATATCACACTCAGGGATGTAAGGAGGAAGCATGCCATTGACCTACCAGTATCATCATATTGTGAGTACCTTCTCCAGATTATAACTGTTAATATACTGATAAATTACTCTGTTGTTCATTGCAGAACTAATTAATAATGCTAATATTTAACAATTGGAACAAAAACTGCAAATGTTCAACAATTTGCAAAAATAGTTTTCATTCCTATTGGGAAGTTTAACAAATAATTTTATGATATTTTAGCATATTAGACTCCAAATTGCTCTTTTCAGTTTTTTGAATTTATATATTACAGTAAATAAACTTATGCATACAAATATGACCTGCATGTTGTCAATACTTTTGTTTATGATGGTAGGGAATGTGTTTAGTAGCGACCATGAGTGGAGTGCCATAAGCCATGTTCGGCAACATTGCTGTTTGTCCGCCTGAATTGTCAATACTAATCACTCGTCTCATGGGCTATATGCTCAATTTGTTCCCCCATACATCCACTAGTCTCATTTTGGAAAATCTTTACAATATGATTGAGCAGAATGCTTTTATTATTTATCTTGGGGCAGAAATGCAACTTCAATCTCATTTTCCAGTAATAAGTTTTTTCTTACTGGTATTTCCATGCACTGGGGGATGAAGAAGCTTGCACAGGATAGAGTAGAATGGAGAGCTGTATCAAACCAGTCTCTGGACTGAAGACCACAACAACAACAACATTTCCATGCACAGTGAAAAATATGGATTATTAAAGAAAATATGCTTTTACAGATCCAACACATTACATTTTCATTGAAATCATAACCTAGCTTCACTGTACAAAGATAATGATGGTTGTAAAAGCATAATATTTAGCTAGAAATAATGCTACTTTTATTACTACAGATGCACTTTTTTATGACCAATGATTTATTGAAATTGTCACATTATTCCACCTGGCAAAAAATTTACGCTTTATGGTTTATTATTACAACCAACATTAAAACTGCACAAATATTTCTTATATTATCATTTTAATTTTTCCCACAAATATTTTTCTTTCATTATGTTTTGTGGATAATTTTTCACTAATATCTTCATTTTTCTTTTATTGTTCTAAATCATAAGATACACAGGGAAAACATGGAGACATTCAGCATGTTTTTATCAACATGTTTCCTGTAGTGGAAATCATCATAGTCTTCCAGTGTAGTTTGTAATTTAGATTCTACAGGAGACAAGAGAAATACATATTAAATTTCCTAAAAGCTGTACACTGGCATATAATTAGTATCATCAGAACAGAAAAATCACTTGTGAGGGAAAAACCCTGGCAGTGCTGGGAGTGAAACTGAGTCATCCATATGAGAGTCAGACGCACTGACCCTCACTACGGTGGTGGGTCTGATTTTGTTACTTTTAAAAAATATGCGTCTTTCATTTCAAAACTTCTGTAAATATTTGTTTCTGTCACTCTTGTGTGCAAAAGTATTGTGATTATGATTCACTTTGTTCTGTAGCCCTTCCAACAATCCTTTACAGAAATATGCCCTCACATTTTGGTTATGCTTAACTTGTTAACACTAATGTAGAAAAATACTGATGTGGATTAATTATGGAATCCAGCACCACAATAAGAATTTAATTTCGCTTAAAGACAAAAGCTTAAGTGGAAGCACCATGTGTATACCTCATCTAGCATTACTTTAATGTAAATAAGGCAGTAAGAACATAAATACTATCAAGCAGGGTACTAAACACACTATTAAAATGAGAGAAATAACATGTTCCTTACAGAATAGTTAATTGATGCAACCCTAAGAGGCTTGGAGGTACTGTGACAGACAGCACGCAGCACACTGTTTATTTCATTAACTTATTTGCAATAAAAAGAAGGAATAAATGAGAGTGTGAATTGACATTTCTATAAAATCAGATACTTTTGTTATCACTCAAATACACAGACATGAAAAAAAAAACAGGAAGGAAGATTTGAGTTTGTTTTGTAGTACAGAACTGAGAAATGAAGAAAGGGTGTTATCATCATGACCCATCAAGTACTGTCATACTCCACAAAGCAGCATTACTTTCATACATTGATTTATGTGGTTCTTCATTGCGATCACAAGGAAAGCATGTTATCCAAAGACAATAAATATCAAAAGGAAGTACTAGACCTACAAAAAAGCAAAAACAGTAGCAAAGCAGATACATTCAGTTAAAAGAGACTTCAAAAGCCAGTTGTCTATTTATACCACACGATTGCAGCTAGAAGGTATGTTAACTGCTTTTTTAGATAAAATAATAATGCATGCAGATGAAATTAACAACAGGAAAACAATGCACAACTAAAAACATGCAGCTTGTTGCACAGAGATGCCTGTGAAATTAAAGTTATTATATCTAAAAATTTAATTAATATGTAATACATTCAAATATTTAAAAATCTGCAGAGCAGTGTAAACACATTCTCATTGCAGATAATGTAATACATCCCAAACTGTTATTTAATGTATTCTCTAAAAACTAATCACCTCCAATATATTAAATGCACATGAAGTGACAGCTGTGAATAAACATTATATCACAGAAACATCATTGCAACTTGCTGCACAAGGCATAGTTATCATTGTGTATAAGAACAGAATGCCATAACTTGGTATAACAAGAAAACCCAGTGTACTCCCATTATTATAATACAGCAGAATCTCACATAATGAACTCAGTTCAACAGAATCATCTAGTTGGAATATACTATGCAGGATGGTTGCCTCAATGTAAGTCTTTTGCTCCTGTGAGGCAATATATCCAAAATGCATATGTATAGCAAACTGGTCACAAATTGATATATGTATTGGTGCTTCACCACGCAGCTGGCAAGGATAGTAAGCAGGGGACATCTTGATACTAGGACATAAAGTCTTTGTGAATTTCATTCTGTGTACTTAGTTGGACAATAACTATGCAGCACAGGCAGATGCATGAACAATATACGCAAATGTCAGCATTTGACAAAGGATATGTAGTTGGGCTCAAATAAGCTGGTTGGAGTAATTGGTGACTCACTTGACATTTGAATAGGAGCGATCCCACTATTTGATGATGTTGGCAGGAATGGGTGAACCATGGCCTAGCACAGTGTCAATAAGGAAGCACTTGACCTAGGGAGACGACAGGACATGAGGATCAAGCAATTGTCAGAGACGCACTCAGATCCCCAGATTCATCATTATCATCGATCCGATGTGCAACTGGTGCTTCAATGACCACAAGGTCCACAATAGGCAGCTCACAGAAAGGGGGTTGAGGTCATGGCACTCCTTGCTCCGATTTCTATTGACCTCTGTACACCAAACATGCGTGTTTACAGTGGTGTCGGGCACATTTGGCTTGGAATCTCATTGATTCGAGTATCTCTGTCTCCTGTGACGAGTCCTCCTTTGGACTGCGCCCTGATGGCCAGCAAAGACATGCCTGGAGACACCCCGGACAGTGGTGGGATACCAACTTCACTGTCGCTTGCCATGCGGCCCGACAACCAGAGTGATAGTCTTAGGTGCCGTTTCATTTTATAGCAGGACCCCTTTCGTTTTGATCTGTGGCACTCTTACAACAGCACATCGACAATATTCTACATGCCATTTTGTTGTCCTTCATGGCAAGCCATCCTGGGCTTACATTTCAGCAACATGGCAAGAGTTTCTACTGCTTGTTTTCGTGCTTACCAAACCTTGCCTTGGCCAGCAAGGCCGTTGGCTCTATCCATAATTGAGAACACTGTAGGGCCCTCCATATAGCTCGGGATTTTGACAATCTAATACACCAATTGGACAATGCCATGCTGAATACCTGCTTGCATAAGGGCCAAAGGTGGACCAATGTGTACTGACTTGCTGAAATTCTGAAACTCTTTCTCTTGGATATACCATCCAATTTTTCTGAAACTACAATCATTTGTTTGTCTGTACATGTACATCACATCTACCGATTCCTGTCACATTCCGATAATTCTTTCATGGTGGTGTTTTGTTTTTTGTTTTTCCATCTTCTTCTGCTTCTCTTTCTTCTTCTTCTTCTAAGCGTGTATTTCATACACCACATAAACCACGCCCATATACAATGAGAAGCATTACAGGTGGTGGAATATCTTGTATTGCTGCAGGTGCAGCAACAACCAATTGTGTGACACTTACACTGTTCTAACACATAAGTGATGCCTTACTGCATTTTTGGCCCTTGATGGAAACAAGACCTTGCCATCCAAAACAATACAACTTACAACAGCACCATCCCTCAGTCAGAAAACAGGGTATATTTTTACTTTATTTCCGCTTATTCTGTCTGCTCTTGTGGGATCAGTGTCATTTGGTGAGGAGTATATTCTCATCTGCTACATATTATGTGAGCTGTAATAGGCATAGGTCTTGGAAGGCATGGAATGTTTGCATCACTGTTAACCTGATCTAAATATTTTTCCTTTCTTCGGCCAGATATCGTAAACTATAGTATCAAAAGTTAGTGGTTTTGTCAATTTATGTTTATGTATGTATCTAATTTATCCTTGCAAATGTAAAGTTATTTCGATCTTTATTTGAATAGTAATAGTAATTTAAGTCATACATTAATCACAGTTTTTTACATTTTGCTATTTAATTTTAATGTATTATCAAACATGTTAAATGAATGCCAATATCTTCATGGTAAAAGCAGTTGCACAAATTGAGTACTCTTCTTATTAGTGTTAATATGGATCAATTCTGACAGATTGAGTGTGTGTGAGTGTGTGTGTGTGTGTGTGTGTGTGTGTGTGTGTGTTGTTTGGACAAACTGAGAGAAAAACAAAAGGCTTCCAAAATATGGGCCTCATTGTTATAACATTTCCTCCAAGTAAATATTAAAAAATACAATCAGCGCCTCTAAATTCTCTACTACAATGGTACACAGTACCCACAAAGGCATGCATAAATATTAAAAGGCATTCTGTGCATCTCTCTCACTACCAGGAGATCATTTAGAACAAAGTGTCACACATACAACCTACACATATTTTATCAGAAAAAACTGGTAAATGCTACAGTAAGTGATACAGAAATGATATTAATAAGCAATTATTGTTTTACACTTGTAAAAAATTAATCAAATTCACAAATTAACAGTAACCCAGTTTTACATAATCAGGTAATTCCACATCAACATGTAATAAAAAAAGTTCAAACAAAATAATTTTTATGTATACAGTATAAAGAATGAAATGCTCAATTTATCATTATGAGTTACAATCTCATTAAACAATACCCCTACTGCTACCTCTCACAACTTACATTAAAAAATAAATAAATAAAATGAAAATGTACTGTACTCCTTTAAGTTGATCATGTGATCAAGTGAATTGGCTACTCAGCCAATCTCTGTGACACATAAATGTAAATATTTGTCTCTCTCTTTTCTGTAAAAACAATTATACAAAATCACAATAAAACAGTAATAAAATACACAAATCAATTAAATATGAAATAAAACCTGCAATCATCTCTACATTCATGATATTATGGTTCACAGTAGTCCATACAAATAATGGCTGTGTGTGTGTGAGACTCATCACATATTAACCTGTCATCAAATTAAATAAAGCAGATATAGCTACAGAAAGATGGTACCTTACAGTAAGGCCAAAAGTAGGTGATACCAAAAATCCCCGAATGTGGTGATGATAAAATGACATACTGGGTATCAACTGCCTCCACTACATATTGATCTAATTATTTTGTCTATACAAATTCTTTTACTGCAATACTAACTCAGGCATGGCAGGGAAAAGGATGGATATTAGCCATGTCCTTCCCAAAGTAAGCATCTAACGATTTTCATCAAGAAATCAAGGGAAACCTCAGAAAGCCTAAAAATGGGTAGCCAGACACTGATTTCAGCCCTGCTTTTCCAAAATGTGGGTTCAGTGCATTAACCATGTACTATCTTGCTCTGTGAAGTACCTTATTTGTCTGTTTTAGCATTTTCACTTATTTATTTGAAAGTAATAAATTTTTGTGCACATTTAATTCCTAAAACAGGTAAGAAGCCCTCATGTTGCATCAAATTATGATAGAATATCATCTATGTCATTGACATATTTCTAAACTACCACATATAAGTTTACAGTACGAAAACTTAACAGTTTCTATTACCTATTAAGTTAATACCAGTCCACACAACAAATATTTATTAAGCATTTATTACTTTTTCAATAAGAAGAAACATATAGCCAAGGAACACCAATAGCAGGTGACATGAAAGAGCACTCTGCAGTGGTGGATTTGTATGTTAATAGTAACTGAGTTGATCATAATATGATCAGTGTTACCTCTATAAAACACAGTAATAAAAATCAAGCCTACTATAACCAATACAGCTGGTGATTTCAATTTGTAACAGTACAGTTGCCACTGCCATTTCTTTTTTTATTTTTATCACTGTTTATAAAAATATTTTGAAAGAAAATCTACTTTTTCTGTTAAATCAAAATCTTTTACTAGGATAAGGCCATTAATTAAAGTACATATTAATGAGGATAATGAAAATAAAAGGTATATCCTGTAGTTAGTATCAACAACAGACACATATATTTTAGTATATTCTGTGTAAAATGTCCACCTTCAAAGAAAAACATTTTCTTCCCTCGTGTGTAACATGATACCTAGCACTGAATTCTGTCAATATTCTTTTAATTATGCAAAGTGAACAATGCAGGCACACCTTTTGCCAACATTGCCCAGCTCTTCTACACACAGTACCTTATGACGGATTTATGCTATCATGCAAACTCAAATACTTTACAGGAGAAAATATATGCACACCATGTTTCACCAGGTAACACTCCTTAAAGTTTCATATGTTCTATAATTATTGAACAATAGCCTACACAGGTTTCTAAGACTACAGTTTACCTCTTTCTTAAAAATTCATCTTCCATTAAGTACACAACCAAAAAATAAAGCAGTATCATGCACCATGTTAGAATAACAATTATGAAATGTGAAGTGGATTAATAGGGTATTAAAGTGTGCAGTATGCAAGAAATCATGCATGAAAATATGATTCAATGAAGCTACTAAAATCATTATTTCCCACTCTGGTCACCAGTCATGCACAGAATAACATCTATATTCTACTGCATTCAATTAACAATGGAGGTAACACAAGTTTTTAATTTAACAGACTAATGTCCTACAGTAAATAAAACTGCCAAATAAAAAGGCTGAACTATGTTGATTTAAGTTCATGGTGGCCTAGAAACTTATTACATATAAACTGGGAATCCTGAGCTTAAAAGAGGTATGAACACAATCACAATCCCTTCTCTCTCTCTCTCTCTCTCTCTTTCTCTCTCCTCCCAAAACACACACACACACACACACACACACACACACACAGAGGGAAATCATAAACTCCGAGTGAAAAGTGAAGAGATGACTAGTATTTCCACAAAGAAAGTGAGACATACTATGCCTAGAAAGAACAGACACATTTAAGGAAAAAAATACTCATCTTTTACACAACACTAAAAAAAAAGAATGCTGGTTTGTGCACTGTATAGCTATAAGTTTCTGCATTTCTCAAGCTTCCAGTGAAAAGAAAATTGCATTATGTCACACAAATTTTCATTGTCACTTTCTTTAAGCTATTTGTGTTGGCAGCAGTTTCTTATCTAAAGGTGCCAAACACTATTACAGCATCAGAAACTCATAATTAATTTATTTATATATAATGTTACCATTGCAAGATTTTGCTTCTGCAAGAGAGCTTAAACAAAAAGGCTGTGACCTATCACATTTCAAATTTCCATCAATGAGAGCTTTAGCTATTTGAGGCGAGTCATCAACCCCCCCCCCCCCCCTCCTCTCCCTCACTACTAATATAAACTCTGAACATACATTAATTGGCTATGTAAAATAGAAAGTAATGTGACTTTAAAAATGAAACATTATCAATTCTGATACAGATGAAATTGTGATAGATCAGGAAGACATTTAAGTGCTGTTACTGTAACTGGTAAATTGGCCAGTTCTCTGGGAAGTGACAGCATATGATCTGCACCATTGTAAAAACTGAGAAATGATTTCCTCAATTTACTCTGATGTAAGCCTTGAAAATAATGCGACGTAAGAGGTGAGTTCAAATGCTGTCCTCACCATTCACAAGCTTCATTATTTCGTATATCTATTTTAAATGATTTTCCTCATGTACAAACTAGGTGCTCTATCATACAATATTCTTCAAATAACTATAATCTCGAAACTTCCTGGCAGATTAAAACTGTGTGCCCAACCGAGACTCGAACTCGGGACCTTTGCCTTTCACGGGCAAGTGCTCTACCATCTGAACTACCGAAGCACGACTCACGCCCGGTACTCACAGCTTTACTTCTGCCAGTACCTCGTCTCCTACCTTCCAAACTTTACAGAAGCTCTCCTGTGGACCTTGCAGAACTAGAACTCCTGAAAGAACGGATATTGCGGAGACATGGCTTAGCCACAGCCTGGGGGATGTTTCCAGAATGAGAAACAAAAAATGAAAATCCATCACTGAATTGTATTAGGCGCACTACAAAACTCAGTAAGTTAGCTACTCCTTGGGATGAAGTAATAAAAAGTATGGGTGCACTTAGTATTTCAGCAGCTAAGTGGCAGTACAGGCAGGAACTAAGGTAACAAGACATGGGGAAAGGCTTAACTCAAACTAAACCTACCACACCATGCATCTTCAGGAATCAGAACTATAAGAGTATGATGGAGCTGCAGAGGAATCTAGGCAACATACCATTTGTATCTAAAAAAGAACTGAGTATCTGAGAACTGTGGCTAATACATGTTGCTATGCTGAAGTTAATAGACCATAAAATGGTAACTTCAAGAATTCATAGCAAATCAGTGCATAAATGAGGCTGAACAGAGATTATAGAGGTCTTGCTAAGTCACTGTGTTGCTCTACCATCCTAACCATTAGTGGTATCTACAACACTTCCAATACGACCAAGAATTCACAGTGTCATTTAATCTCTGAACAATTAGTCACCTTTATTACCTTGGTTCTGCTCTACAATGACAAACATTTTCACCTGACTGATTTCTTATAGCACCCTATCTGATGGGTCATTTTACTTTCCCAATATTCTAAATTCTCATATTGCCATGGACAAAATCTCTTCCAAATAACCACTGACAAGCACACACTCAAGTCTCACTAACCCAACACAAATAATATAACAGGAAGGATGTTGACACTATAAATGAACTACTTATCTTAATTCAGAATGAAAATGTATGAAGCTGTTCCATAACGCACCTTAATGTCCCTAGACAATTCATTCACTTGTTCTCTTCTGTCTCTTTGCCTCACATGTAATAGTGTTTATTTTATATTCACTGACTTTTACCTCTTATTTTGTCTACTCTATTTCTTTTCCTTCATCACTCAAACCAGAATCCAGAAAGTACCCCATTATTTTCTGCAAAAAGCATGAAAAACTACTGTGGACCTACTCTGAGGTTAGACTGAACAGCAGCATTCAGTCACCTGCTAATCCTACAACATTCATTCACTTGCTAATCCTAATCCCATAAAACACAAAAAAATTTGCTTCCTGAAGGTAAACAAGGAACAGGAATTCTGTCACTAAATTTTATATGATATATAATCATCACAAACATGAAACTTCTATCATGAGGAATATACATGGATTTGACTTAACAATAGTTGAAAAAGGAGAAAATAAGAAACAAAATGAATTCTAACACTAAAATACTTTTGTATTATTTCAGACTGTTGTGTTTCTGATCTTTAACAGACTGGCAAGACATTTCTTTAAAGTTAAACTGTAGTGAATTTAACAAAAGTAAACTATGGAATTTTAATGTTATAACTGCTCAGTTTGTCAGTTTCTATAATCATTCTGAACCTGTCAGCCCCCCGCCCCCCACACACACACACACACACCATACTGCTCTCTCTCCCTCTCTCTCTCTCTCTGTCACACTGTCTCTCTCACACACACACACACACACTAACACACACACTTTTGCAATATTGTACATGTGAGTACCCGAACTCGAAGTACAACATAATGATTAATTGTTATTTTAGCACTGTAACATTTTAAAAATTAATGGCTACTAGTTTCAGCATAATGTTTTGTCACCAGGAATCTTAAAATCACAAAAATTTGAGCTGTTGTATAACTCATGGTTATTTTACAGCATAGGGTCAACACTTTATTGCAAAATATGTTTCTAGTACTTACTTCCATTGGTATGTGTGGTAACAATGGGAGGGTTATCCAAGCTGCACTGCACTGAGGACAAATAAAAACGATACAAAACAGTTGCGGGACGAAAACAAGCAACAAATATAACATTGCCGCCTAAAGGTTGCAAGATGAAATAAATTCTACTGAAAGCTTTTTAATGAAAACATACAAGTTACTTTAACTGCATGTACAGAACTGGTTAAGCTACAAAGCAAAAATCATGGTGCAACAATTCAATATCCTACAAACTTTCTGGATTAGGTGTCATGCATGGACTTTAACCTGTTTCAAAACAATGTAGGTAAAATGGTGCAGAAGTACTTGTCTATTAACATTTTTTTTTCTTTACTGAATACTGACTTGAAATGGGAAGACTAAAAACAGTACGAAAACATTGTGCACAATGTTCCACAGCATTTACTAATTTCCTTTCTCATCTATAATAAAAATTAAAGAAAATTACCCCAATGGAATTATAAATGCGGCTGCAAGCAAGTTACTTATGTACCTTCTCTCATTGTCATCATTCAACACACACATGCCTTCTCTTCTTTTAGAAATATGATGCATCTAATTAACATAGGCTAGTTTTGAGGAATCAAACCCTATAAACATTATTGTGTATTGCATGTAAGAACAAAAGTAACCAAATTCCAAGCAGTAAAATTAAAAAAAAAACTATAAATTAAAAAGCAGTTGCACTGATGTTGAAAAAATATTCATAATAGAGAAAATGCTAGAAAACACATCTCCCATCACCACACAAGAGCAGTACTACTTGCGTCCACCATAAGGAGTATTAAAGGACTATTAACCCAAATATTTTTAACATGAAAAAGTATCAAGTGCAACATTTCATACATTTGATAAAATTAGTAACACTAAGATTACATTGATTTAACACTAAAGTCAAGTTTGTTGCAGAAAACCACCACCAGATTCTGAGAACTATGCAAGCACAACCATGTGATAGGTCTACATCAGAAGAAATGTTACATTATCAAACATTATCCGTACAAAGCCTTACGGGAAGTTACCCAAAACTACTGCCATGCATAAAAAATATTGTTAAAATAAATTTTAACTGCTGTATGTGAAGAGATTTCACCTTGTTTCCCACTAAATATACTTCCCATGCAGATAAGTGTTGGGCACATTCGTTGTCTAATGGAAAGAAAGCGTACAGATAAAACATATTTTACCCATGAATTAACTTGAAATGAAGAATACTTCTCAATATCCATCAACTAACAGGGGATCATTTTGCAACTTATGGCTGGTAAACACCATTTTCTTATCTACACTGACTAAAGGAAATAACAGCTCAAATATCGTACAGCTTTTATTCTTCCTCAGACATCTATCCAAAGACATGAATATTGTATTTCTTATATGAAATTACACTCAACATGAAACTGTCTGGGATGAGGATGGCAGAATTAATCAGATGATTTCAAGCTGAATTTATTACTCAAAGTACAACTAGAAATTTCATTTCCTTCAATGAGAGATCATGTGTTACAGTACACAACAAAATGTTTTTGTACTGAAGTGCTCTATTCCTAGTCTATTAATGATATTTCATCTTTACAAAAACAAAACAACACCATAAAGATCGGAGACACGAGAAGGTACGAACAGCACAATTATCATAAATAATAAAACTGAAGCTCTGATGCACCACTGTTGAATTCAGGAGCAGTAATTACAATTTGTGCAAAATACTCACCTTTCCTCAAAAGGATTTTGTTGACTACCCTTAAACAGGAATTATTCTGTATCTACTTTACTATTACAAATGCAGTTTACAACAGTCAGAAATACAATAACTATTTACTTCTACAAATGTTCTATTCTAGGTATGTACAGTGTCTTAAGAATACAATGTGACTTACTGTAAGTGACTACTAGTCCTTTGATCACGTGAATAGCATGTGAGAATAAAGTGCAAAGGGAAAAGACAAAAATTGTTAGACTCATTATAAGACCAGGAACAAAATTTAAAGGAAAATTTTTTGCTGTTTTAAAAATTTTGAATTACAAATCACACACAAATGAAGTTCATTAACACAAATGGGAGTTGAAAAAACTGTGCAGCCTTCTGTGTCATGCTAGCAACCATTCACCTTCCACTTCTGAATGAGCAAAGTCCACAACAGCTCACAGAGAACATTACTCTACACACAGCTTCAACAAATGTATGTGCATGTTACTCAACATTCTAGCACAGTCTGACTATAATTCAAAAAGAACTTTACAAGGCAGGGAAAAAGGGAAAAAAAGAAAAATATCTCCAATATTTTTTCTCAAAGTCTCACCTTTATTAAGATTAAATGAAATAGGTTCAGGGAATCAATATTTTAGTTCATTACATCTTGTGCAAAGTACTGTGGAACTCTAACACTTAATTTCCATGTGGAATCCCAGACAACGCTCATCTGAAGAAATATCATTCTCCCCCAAAATCTCTCCCTCCTCCCCCTCCCCCTCAACCTCTCTCTGACACACACACACACACACACACACACACACACACACACACACAAACTAAAGGTAATAACAGAAAGTCAACTTCAAACAATAGTTGACTGTAAGACCCATAAAAGACAAATCAACAACCTTTCATTTTAAGTATTATCTGAGATGTTTCCATATGGCACTTATGCATTATTCAAAATGAAAAGTGGACGACTGCCACAGGACTTACTGAAGAGAAATGTTTCTATATTACGAAATCTACTACTGGTATATAATTATCACAGCCACTAAGAACACTAATTTTCACAAAACAGTAAAACTTTTGAATGATGACAGCACATTTCTGGGGCAACAACAAAAATTCCAAAATGATTTGAGGTAACATACAAAATGAGAATGTCCTTCAGACAAGCAGACAAGTTGCTCTGATGCCATGCAAATTCCTTCCCACTATCTAAAAGAAAACCTTTATTCGGAGGAAAGCAGGGAAAATTAATCAGACCATTTTGCTGAAAGTTTGTAGTCTACAAAAAGAGAGTCTGTCATAGCAGACATTCTAAACATAGGCATATATTCACTATTTTCTTATAACTCAAAAAATCAGAGCTTTTGTACTAAAGGGTGAATTTATTAATTGTGTTTCACTTAACACTGAAACTTTTCTATACATTTTATAATTACACTCTCTATTACACGAAGACCAATTCCTGTATTTCACAACTTTGCTCTTTATGACATCTCTTTTGGTTCCCTTCTCCCCTTAATTTATATGTTTGAACCTTCAAATCTGATAATTACAATTTTACCAACTTTTGTGCATTAATTTTGGCCTTGTCACCAAGTAAAGCACTTGTGTCCCTAAGTTACTGTGTGGAATAACAGACATGGCATACCAAAATGAGACTGATTAGTTACCTGTACTAGGTTGTGTGAGCAAAGGTCCTGGCTACAATGTTTCCGACTGGTGTGTTGTATATATTTAGCATACAGTATTCAAGTCACAGAAAAGCAGGATGATACAATGCACACAAATGTATAACAAAATTATTGGTCTGACCATTGACAGATTAAAGGCCGGTTACAGCCAGTGCAAGCTAGAACAGGAGCTGAATGTAACTCTTTGCATTATTTTACAACTGTGATGAAGTCTAGGAGGGAGAATTCATTTCATGACAGTACTGACAATATTAACCACATATTACAAATGGGGCAAAGACTGTTACCTCACCTTAAGTCGCTGAAGGTATCCAGACAGCACAGCAAATGAATTGGCTAGAGAACTTTCAGCAGTCTGGGTCACACATATTTCATCACACTGTGTACTGTCATCTTTGACAGGCTGCTCTATATGCTTGGTGGCTCATCAGATGCATTCCCCATACACAAAGGCACCACATGGTTTGGTGGATTTTGTGTTTTCCCACAACTAATAGGAACAGGAACAATGTGATGTGTCTTGTTCACAAGTGTGCCATGGATTAATATAGAGACTGATTCTTGGAAAAATGGTGCTCTTCCTGGATTTTTTGAGGATGTATCTAAATCTACGTACATATTCCACAAGCCATTATATGGTGCACAGTGGAGGGCACACATTCCACTACAGGTCGTTTCCTTTCCTGCTCCACTCACACATCGAGAAAGGGGAAAAGACTGTCTACAAGCCTCTTATGAGCTCTAATTTCTCTCATCTCATCTTCGTGGTCCTTAAGTGAAATGTACATTGGCGGCAGTAGAAACAATCAGGAATCGGCCTCAAATGCCAGTTCTCTAAATTTCCATGGTAATGCTCATGAAAAAAGAGTCTCATTTGAGTTCATGAAGCAACTCTGTAATATTTGCATGCTGACTGAACCTGCTGCTAACAAATCTAGCAGCATGCTTCTGAATTGCTTTGATGTCTTTTTTTAATCTGACCTCGTGGGGATCCCAAAGACTCGAGCAGTACTCAAGAATGGGTCACACTACCGTTCTATATGACGTTTCCTTCATCGATGCGCTACACCTTCGAAAAATTCTCCCAATAAAATCAAGTCAAGCATTTGCTTTTTCTAATAACCAACCTGACATCCTCATTCAATTTCATATTGCTTTGCAATGTTACACCTACATATTTACTCGATTGTGACTGTGTCAGACAGCACACTACTTACGCTGTATCTGAACTTTTAAAAGATTGTTTTTCCCACTTGTCCTCATTAACTTCCATTTTTCTGCAGTTAGAGCATGCTGCCATTCATCAAACAAACTACAATTCTGCTTAAGTCACCCTGTATACACCTACAGTCATTCAACAATGACACTTTCCCGCACACTACAGCATCATCAGCAAACAGCCGTAAATTGCTGTTTTCCCCATTTGTCACATCATTTATGTATACACAGAATAAGAACAGTCCTATAAGATTTTTTGGGGCACTCCCAAGGAAACTCCTTATCTCTGATGAACACTCACTGTTGAGGACAATGTACTGTGTCTATTACTTAAGAAGTCTTCAAGCCGCTCACATATCTGGGAACTTAATCGATGTACCAAGCGAGGTGGCGCAGTGGTTAGCACACTGGACTCGCATTCGGGAGGACGACGGTTCAATCCCGTCTCCGGCCATCCTGATTTAGGTTTTCCATGATTTCCCTAAATCGCTTCAGGCAAATGCCGGGATGGTTCCTTTGAAAGGGCACGGCCGATTTCCTTCCCCATCCTTCCCTCACCCGAGCTTGCGCTCCGTCTCTAATGACCTCGTTGTCGACGGGATGTTAAACACTAATTTCCTCCTCCTCCTCCTAATCGATGTACTCAGAATTTCATCAACAGTCTGCAGTGGGGCACTACATCAAACACCTGCCTGCTGCCCTCCATCCATGATTTGTGGGCTATCATGTGAGAAAAGGGTAAACTGAGTTTTGCATGAGTGATGCTTTCTAAATCCGTGCTCTTTTCTGGACAGACACATCTCTGTATTTGGACTCAATACATGTTCAAGAATTCTGCAGCAGACTGATGTTGAAGAAATTGATCTATAATTATGTGGTTATGTTCTCTATGTGGGTAGTTCCCTAGGTATACTGTGATGGCTGCATTCAATAGGAGTAGCATCCTGCAATGGTATATGCACATTTTACAAGGTAGATATGGACCTGGGTTCCATGTAATGCTTCATAATGCCCAACCACACATGCCAGGCTTAATGGATGAGTACCTGCAACATCATGTGTCTACAGTAGTCAGTTCAATCTCCGGATTTATATTCAACAAAACATGCACAAGACACTCTAGGTCTGCTACAACCATTGTGGACTACTACTGAATGCCAAAGGGCAGTTATCTAGCAATGTGAAGTGCTACTCAAACAGTATTGGATGGCCTTATCACAATATGGAGAACCATTGTGCATCCGGTATTGCTGAAAAAAGAATTCACATCCTGTATTCAAATTTATATGCTACTGATGGAGTAACACCATACATGGTAAGTGCCATTCATGTCTCTCATTTGATTTTGTAATACACCTTGTATCCATATCAATGTATGCCATGTCACAATATTTCAATGCAAAAACTACCGTGGTGTCTCATACTGTTTTGTAGACGTCAAAATGCTTTCAGTTATGGCCATTCTATTTTATTACCATTTTCACCTTGTTGTTAATTAATTTATTATGAATGCAATAACATATAACAACCACTTCCTTTTTAGTGATGATTCGAACTTGTTTCTTGCTCTCCACAAGTAACCAGAAACTTGTTGATTCACAACAAGCACTGATCAGCCACAAAGAACTGAAATGCTGAACAACAGCACACAGTTGACAGGGTTTGATTGGTACAGACTCTATCAACATGCATATCCTTCACATCACATTTCATGTACCCAACATGACTGATTTCATGGGGGCTTGGTGTCAAGTATGTATCCTCATATGCACGTAGTGTTTTATTTGTACACCAGACACGAGCTGGAAGTCATAACAGGGTGCACTACTGTCATGATTAACAGTTACTAAAGGTGAACAAATACCCATTTGTTCACATGACCTGCAGCAGGTCCTATTTCATTTCATGTAAATATTTCAATACTGGAAAATGCTGCAGATATACCTGACAAGAGAAATTCATTGCTACACATTCTTTTTGAAGCACTCACATCCTTTCATCAACACATACTACAACTCACTTGACCAGATGATATTATTCAACGTTTCAAACATCCCATGTCAACAGCTCCCTAGCCTTACTGTGGTGGGTTGTTGGCAGAGAAACACAAGAGTGACACAATGGTTTTTGATTCTATGCCTGATGACACACTGTTGCCATCTGACACTGAAATGGCTGGCGAAATTCTGCACTGTTCTGTCTTATAGTTCCAGGTGGTTATAACTGAACTGGTGGTGTTTAGAAAACTACAGTGCAGGCTGTATACATCACAGGACACTATAACATGGCAAATATGTCCATTAATTGGTGCAAATGTGGAGACTGCTAAAATAATTATAGTTCCACTCTCTGCCACCAGGTGAAAATATAGCACTGTATGTAGCCAGAATATGGTGTGGGTGCAGGAAAAGGGGAGGAACGCTCAAACACATGATAACGGTGACTCTGGTATATTTATCAGGATACGGTCACAAGTTACAATATGTGTTAAATATGGTCTCCCAACTCACTAACATGCTGCGTACTTAACACAGCATGGTCGACAGTTGCTCGCAGCATATCCAGTGCAATCAGAGTGATATGTCATTGTATGTTACCTTTCAGATCATAAAGAGCCCAGATACATCCCTGATAGGCATGATCTTTGAGATACCCCCACAACCAGAAGTCACATGGATTTACGTCAGGAGATCTGGCAGGCCACGCATCTTGAAACTGCCTACAGATGATGATGTTGTTACCGAAGGTTTCTCGAAGCAAATATTTAACCTGGCAAGTAACATGTAGTGTCACCTCATCTCGGATGAAAATAGCTGTGTGGACACAGTTGCATTCTTTCAAAGCTGAAATCACCTGTTGCAGAAGGAGATCCTTAAAACATACAGATGGCACTGTACACCAAACAGGCCCACGAGATTTCATCTCCTCAAAGAAAAATGAATCAAGAATGAAGGACTTCATGAAACCACATCATACAGTCACATAAGCTGTATGCAGTAAATGTTCCTGCACAACGTGGTGGAGCAGAACACCACATGCAGCAGTTCAGTGCATTCACGGCACAATGCAGAGTAAAATGTGCCTTGTCCATCCAAAGAATATTCCCTAGCCACATTGTCATCCATTTCCATGCATGCCAAAAAACTAAGGGTAAATTCATGATGTTGTAGCCTATTTTGCAGCAATGTAAAATGTGGGGAAAAATCTTTTGAACGGCTGACCACGGGAGAAACAATTCCTGTGACATAGCTCAAGCCATGGCTGCAGAATTTCAGGCAGGTGCTGGATGCTCAGCTATGCCTACATCAACTTCATCAAGAACTGCCATGGGAATGGGCCGCTTCCCTCTCCCAGCTGCACCAATGAATTCACCATTTCTTCAAATTCCTTGTCATGTTCTTTAGCTCATTTATTGACATGGGCCTCTTTGTAGCTGTTTCCATCAGCATTATTCCTGCAATGTAGCGTTGCTATTGCTGCCATCCTGATAAAACAACTTTACCACCAGTGCAAGGTCTTTCTTCTCAATAGCCATTGTGTTTCATATGGAAAACTTGATCTTCTTAATGCTTTACATCAACAGTCACTTCACAAAAGAAATCAACATGTGTTGCCAAGTGACAAACAGCATACATGTCAAAACAGGAAACATTTCACATTCTGATTGCTTACAGCACCATTATTTTCACCTGGTGACAGAAAGTGGGACTACTGTACTCTGTGCTCACTAATTTTAGATTCCCATTGGAGGTCGGAAGTAAACATGCATCTGCACTGACAGTAGTGAATTCATAGCAAATCAAGGCATATCAGTTATATGAATGCTTGGTATCTGTTCTTTCAAAAACATTGTGTGGCAGCTGTCCTTTCAAAAGAACAGACATCACGCATTCATATAATCGATACGCCTTGATGAGCTATGAATCCACAACCATCAGTGTGGATGCACATTTACATTCGACCTTCAGCGGGAATCTAAAACTAGTGAGCACGAAGGACATGAACGGGGACTGTGGATAAGTGGTGGTGCAATGTGGGGATGTGAGTCAGTTGAGGTGCATGTCAAGATAATCTGCAGATTTGCGACTAACACTGTGTCCAGGTGACGCAGTGGTTAATTTAACTGCCAAGAAAGCAGGAATTCCTGGGTTTGAATCCCAGTCCAGCACACATTTTCACTCATTGCCACTAATTCTGCGTAACATTGCTGCCCAGTATATTATGAGCAAGACTACTACTACCGGTAATCTTACTGCGGTATACATTCTCCTTTTATCAACAGTTAATTGAAGAGAAAAGCTGATAAACTTGCTTGCCAAAGAAAACCAGATTTTTATTATGAATTTCACACACAAACATTAAAGAACAATTCTCCTGGGCAGGAATGAATGTTATTTGCCTCTAAATTCACAAATAAAATTACAAAAATGTATTATTACAAAATTTACAATACTACATAAGACTTGGAGTATGTTTCATGGAAACAAAAGCTGCATGTGAAGAAGACACTGGCTGGAGATGACTCTCATGTCACAGTACAGAGTAGCATTACCAGATAATGATAAATGGATCACAATTTGGAGACTAAAGTATTAATTTTATGTACGTGCTTCAGTTCTGATATATTAATATTTCTTACGGATATCTGCTGAGAAGAAACCACAAGACTGAATATAAATAAATGAGCAGAATTTGTGAATATAACCTTTGAGGTCACTGTTCACTGATTAAAACTGAAAACAGTATTTTTTCTAAATAAATGTAGCCAAAAGCAATCCACCACCTACCACATAGATCTACTTTTACAAGGCATTGTGTTAAAATACTAACAGGTTTTATGGGGGTACTTCAGCAATTTATTTTCAGCCAAGAAGTTTCAAACAAAGTTCAAATCAACTGAGTTTGACTGAGCAACATTACTATGCCAGACCATTCCAACACATATTGAAAATAACCACATATTGATGCTGCATGAGATACATCTCAAAAGAAGATAAAGTTACCAAATACTAATTAATGTTGAAATTAAAAACCTATGCCATGGGTTCATAATGATTTTTTCAACATACATTCCACTGGACATTCTGTTACCACTTATGGAAACTATGTTTTAATTTCATATACATGCTTCCAGGTAAGATGTCACAGCTTCCTGGGGATTTTATATAATTGTTTTGCCACCTAGTTTATATTTCTGGGAACAGAAATAAGACGTGGTAAACTCCATCTATTCTAAAGAATTATAAATTCTGATGGAGGAAAACACCAAGCATATATGAATATAAAAAACTGGGACTGACATTTAAAATTAAATTTTAAATTATTGTCTTACATTCAGATATTGGTCAAACATCATTTTATCAATTTGTTTAATGTTTCTATAATGTAACACCTTTCAGAATGAAGTTCATCTTCCACATTTTACAACTATCTTAAAATATGACATCTAAAGCCTCACAATTTTTACACACAACTTAAGCTTCCTAAATGTGTTGTTAACCATATGGAGAAGATTAAAATGTTTTGCCACAAATGGACTCAAAGTTGCATCTCAACCAGTCACAGTTATTACCTCTCCAATGGAATAATTACATTCAATCCATTAAAAACTTGATTTGAGATTTAAAATGGAAAATGTATTTCTTTTGGGCATTCTGTCAGTATGTCAAATCTATGATTACATTAAAATTGTTACATGTTTTCTTGCATTTTTCTGAGATGCAACCAAAGCAGTAATGCAAAACCCATAGTACCACTGATTTGCAACAGTACTGATGGTAGTGAACAGGTGTTTGTTGGACTAGTATTTCTGTAGCTGCATAGTGCACTTAAATCATGAAAAATAAACATACTCCCTGTAACTATGATAAATCAGTTAAAATCAGAAAACACAACAATTAAAATTTAGCCTTGGAGTTAACTACAGAAGAATGTGAGAACAAGCTTAGGGTGAGAGGAGAACAACGATTTGAAATGATTTTAACCTGTCAGAACTAAATATTCCTTGGCAAAAAGAAACGGATGGACATCACAGCAGGCAAATAAGACTCTTAATATAATGTACTGTACACTTTCTGTGGACTGTCAATCTATTTTTCAATGCTGCACCCCTAATAGCCTATTTATATCAACACTTTCTCCTGCTGCAAAGCCAAACAGACAAATTTTAACCAGGACAAGTATCGGTACTCACTCTTTTCTCTGCACAGAAGCTCCTGTTTTGCCTTTTGAAGTAAGTTACTTTTGCCTTTGTTACCTTGTTCCTCTTTCTCTTTCCATTACTTTCTTTTTCACTTTGGAACACGGTCTCCTTCACTCAACAAAGAAACATTCCTCTTGATAAGCAGAGTCTTATTTATGTGTACTTCCTTACGTCTGCTGCTTTATTTTCTTGTTTGCATTTCTGTATAATAATTATATGCAGCTAGAGTCTGATGATGAATAGATAAAAAAAAACTTTGTAAATTGGTCCTTCCCCACTAGCCACTTAAAATACTGGCTTACTCTCACATTAATTACTTTTCATTCTCCCTCTTTTCATATATTTTTCCCTTTTAACTCTCTTCACAAATTATCAATAAAAGTGCAATAGCTGGCAAAACTAGGGCATGATGTAACTTTTTGAATCTGCAAGCTAAACCACTGGGGAAAAAAAAAACAACAACAACAACACGAAGCTATTATATGAGGGCAGTTGCCTTCACAAATTATACACTGATGATGAAGATAATCATAAATCAGTAGATTTATCCTAAATGAGCGTTGTCATGGTACGTGCTATAGCTACTCACTACTAGCTAGATGTGTATTTCAAATAACAACTAATGAATCTGTTGGGTGCAGAATGAAGAGGTTTCTTTTTCGAATGACTGCTCATGGTATATACACAGAAAGTTCAACATTATGACACAGAAACAAAGGAAATGATGAAACTTCAGAAACACACCTTTTCTCCACTCTTGAAAAAGGAAGGCCAGGAAGGCTACTAACCATTGTTATTATCATGATTTCTAAATGCATCAGTTTTTTACCATCCAAATTCCTTTTGAATATCCAATACCTGATTAGTATATGTGTAGTTTTCAAAAGGTAAAAAATAAAGATCTGACTTTAATGACTTATCATTGATGAAGTTATCAGAGTTGGTGTGCATTTGTGTGTGTGTTTTATGGGTAGGGCTGGTTTAATGCCTTAACGACACAAGTGGGTGCTTGGGGGACAAGAGGAACCGAAGTGCAAAATTTGTATGCAGGGAGTATCATAATCAGTAGCAAAAACTGGTGAAAGTATACAAGGGGGCGAGGAGGGGCATCAACACATGATATGTTCTTCAGTCGAACCTTGTCAAGGAATAAAGTGAAACCCTGATTTTACACTTTTCAAGGGACTAAAAAAAATGGTGTGAAATATGAGAAAAGTTATGTACAGGATCCACCGTTGGCATTTTCATAGTTTATGTTTGATATATGTATATAACAAGCATTAAAATACTCATTAAGGATTTTTTATTATCTAATATAGGTTATCACTTTGCTTGGCCATTGAAACATTGGGAATTGGTAAATGTGTGGGAAATAAAAACCTTTGACTTAACTTCATTAATCATAATCATTGTTTTTGGATAGCCTGCAAGTGTGTCATTCATTATTTAAATAATGAAACACTAAACCAGTCACATATTTTTTCACACATACCATGACGTGTTTCAAGAATTTATTCTATGTCAAGTGCTAATATTTATTTAAGTATTTTGGGTGATGTTACCATGTGTGTTGTTCTGCTCCTCTTGCACTATAGTTATCTTTTTAAGATTATAAGGTATTCTGCCTCTTGTGTTACACAGAAAACCACACACGCACAAACCATCACTCACACTGTTTGTTTGTGAAATATCACAGTAAATACTTACGTAAATATTTGCACATGACAGTGAGAATCAATTCTCATAGCAAATCATGAAGGGAAAAACACACACTGGTGCAGTGTTTGATCTAAACCAAAAACATTCAAGCAATGATTATTTAACTCAAAAAAATTTGAGAAATGCATAGAGAGCAAGGGGGTCAACTAGTGCTACAAGTGACCAAACAACGAAACACGTGAAATGTGTGTTAAGAATAAAATAGGCATCGTTATGATCACAACGATCATGAATCTGCGCATCCGCAGTAGAGACAGTTTGAAAACGGTTGTGGTCAGTCATATCTTCTGTCAAAAAAACCTAGTTATCTCCTTATCCACTACACTGAGTAGAGAGTGACAGCAGCAGAATTGTTTCAATTTAGATTTGTTGAGTAGAGCATGCTTGTGTCAAGAAACTTAACTATGTAACATAGTAATTTTATGTCAATTACGTCAGTTTTCTCTCGACAAACATTGTTGTATAAAGCATAACTGACAAGAATATTACAAACATGTTAACGCAAAAATGGGTGCGAAATGATATTGTGAGCATTCGAAATTTGATGGGAGTGATAGAAAATGTTGTAAATGGTGGGAAAACATCAATTCCGCGAACGAAAAAGCAAAGTTCGACAGTAATACATTTTCACATGTACAGCAAACAAAAGTCAGACAAGTGCAGCATAAGGCTATACATTGTAAGCCATAGTTCAATTGGGTATGCACTTAGGACAGATGTGTATGCAAGGAAAGGGACACAGGTGCCATGAGTTATGATACTTTTTAGCATACTGTTCGAGAACTATTTTGACAAAGGTTGTATTCTATACATGCATCACTGTAACACACTTAAAGAAAAAAAAAAGAGCCACACCACAACACATCTTGAACGAAATATCCATATTATCCACTAACCAAATGGGACAGAAATTGGTAGATGGGATGTACATGGACATGCAAACATACGATTACAATTTCAGAAAAGCTGGATGATTTATGCAAAAGAAAGAGTTCCACAAACTGAGCACCTCTGGCCCTTATGCAAGCTGTTATACGGTTTGGCACTGTTTGAGAGAGTTGGTGGATGTCCTCCTCAGGGATATTGTGCCAAATCCTGTCCAACTGGTGTGACAGATCATCAAAATCCCAAGATGGTTAGAGGACCCTGCCCATAATGCTCTAAATGTTCTCAGCTGGGGAGAGATCCAGCTACTTTGCTGGCCAAGGTAGGATTTGGTAAGCATACAGAAAAGCTGTAGAAACTCTTGCCACGTGCAGGCAGTGAGTATCATGCTGACCTAAAGGCCCAGGATGGCTTGCCATGAAGGGTAGCAAAATGGGGTGTAGAATATCATCATTGTACTGCTCTGCTGTACAAGTGCTGCAAATGACAATCAAATGGGTCCTGCTATGAAAATAAATGTGCACCACAGACCGTCACTCCTGGTGTCACGCCATATGAGAGGTAACAGTTAGGTTGGTATATCACCACTGTCCGGGCATCTCCAGACATGTCTTCGGGACTGGAATCTCACTGACTGGAGAACAATTGTCAGAGTGATGAGTACTGCTTTGAACTGAGCTTTGATGACCAGCATGACGTGTCTAAGAGACACCCCAGACAGTGGTGGGATACCAACCTAACTGTTGCCCATCACATGGCCCAACAACCAGAAGTGATGGTCTGTGGTGCCTTTTCATTTTATAGCAGGACCCCTTTGGCCGTCATCCACGGCATCCTTACAGCAAAGCGGTTGTCAACGATATTCTACACCCCATTTTGTTGCCCTTCATGGCAAGCCATATTGGGCTTACATTTCAGCAAGATAATGCCCACCTTAACACAGTGAATGTTTTACTGCTTGTATTCGTGGTTACCAAACCCCATCTGACCCACCCAACAAGGTCACTGACCTCTCCCCAAATGAAAATGTTTGGAGCATTATGGGCAGGGCCCTCCAACCAGCTTTGGATTTTGATGATGTAACGCAACAGTTGGATAGAATTTGGTACAATATCCCTCAGCAGCACATCCAACAACTCTGTCAATCAATACCAAGCAGATTCCTTCATGATGTGTCTATTTTTGTCTTAAGAGTGTACATAACCAGCTGTATTTAATTATTTATTACACAGCAAGAAGTCATTAGGCCCTTGCATGTCAAAACAGAAACAATCATCCCCCAGCATTTGGTTGTCAAAACAAGAATAAAATATGGGGAATGAATTTTTCAAGAACAGATCTTGTTTCCACACATTCAACACAGTGCAACGGATATGAGTGGGCACCTGTGAGAGAACCAGTGGCTATAACAAAACCGTAAATAGTTTGCATCACAATATTCACATAGTATGAGCGAATAAATAAAATAACTGCTTATTATCCTTCTAAGTGAAAGAAATTCCAATGTAGATAAAATTGTGATTTCACTCATTTGTGATAAGCCTCCAAAGATAAACCACGTCTGAGCATTTCACACAATACCACATTCAAAGTTTTGCATTCACTATTACAATGCTGTGATCCTTTTTTGTTTAAAAATGTGCCACAATTGGCAGTCCGGTTACCTCATACATGATGTTTGAATAGTCTTGACTGTATTAATAGATTTCAGGATCCCTTTTTGTAGCTTCTCTCTCTCTCTCTCTCTCTCACACACACACACACACACACACACACACACACATGAACATAGTAATTGTAACAATCTCTGCTGTAACTATCAGAGCAACAATAAGTACTGTATTAATTACTGTGTTACCAGATAAATATCCTTTTATTGGCTATTGTACATTCATGAAGCACTTACATGTTATAATAATTTAGTATGCAAGATTTGTGGATTTTTGTTTTTTTCTAACAGAATCAAAAAATGACAGTTCTGTTCTACTCCACTCAAGTTCTCCTTCCCAGCTGGTACGTACAATTAATTATACACTCTCTCTTCACACTGTCATAGATATCAAATGTTCAGCTTGAATTCACTGTCACTGCAGTCAACAAGTGAGCATTTAAGAAACAGTACATGTACAAGTAATATCCTTATCAAAGAGAAAGTGCTAAGTTTGCAAAGTGAACCTATTTAGTTTCTGAAATGATTGTACAGCAGAGCTACTATTTTGTTTCACACGATAAACTTACAATTAATAGTAAAGTTCTTTGTTTCTGCCATAAGAAAGTGAAATGTTAATATTTACTAACACATTGAGAGCCCAGAACCAAATTCTCAAACTGGAGAATCTGAGCATAATATTAAGAACAAATGAATTATGCTTTTTTGGCACAATTTAATGCTGACGACAACTGATCCACACTTCATTGGATCCACCCTAAGCACATATGAGGTGGTAATTTAAAGAATACAACAATAAAAATGCAAATTCATTCCTTGAAATGGTTCTGGAATGCCTTTGCATAGTGGTAATATATCAATGTGGTAATATATCAATGTTCTTCACAATCAAGCTGCAACTTAGAAGATGCAAGGCAGTCACCAAGAAATACCCCAAATATTAATTTCACCTTATAACCTGAATTAGTTTAAAATGAGATTGTTAAGCAACTTGGGCATACACTGCATGAAAATTGCACGTCAGTTTTCCACAGATACTTTCACCAAGATGTAAACACATCAAAACAAACATGCTGCACTCAAGAAAGTGAAAGGAGACATTAACAAGTGGCTTTCAGTTAACACAAGATAAGCTCCTTCACCACAACAAGCTTCCATTATACCACAACAATGTCAAATGTTTTTTTTTTTTAATATAACAGTACCAGAAAATTGAAGCTCACATAGGTAACCCCAATATCTCAAATCAATAAGCAAGCAAAGAGGTACCACGTGCCCTTGACTACTGTACCGAAGAAAATGCTGTACAATTGAGACTTCACCATTATACGTTCATTTTATTTACAGCACGAAATCTCAGAGACAATTTGTGACTTACACTATAGGATAGCATTCTTGATACTTTTTACAGACTCAAATGACTGTTGCATTCATCTCAAAAGTACAAATAACTTTCAAAAGGAAAATATTAAAATGCACACGGCAAAGGGAGGTTCAAATGCAAAATGGATCACAAATAAATAAGTCACCACACTAATTTTCAAAGCATAACCTCCATGTATTGGAATGAGCAGGAGTTAACACAATGAGGAAACAAAGGGAAAACATTGATTTACTCATGCACATACACACCAAATTTCTCCCACAGCAATATGATTGTATGAACTTACCTTCTCCATTCCTGTACTCCAGTGTATCACAGTCACTAGGCTGCTTCTTATTGCACTCATCACTTCCACGGCTGAAATGCAAGTACATAATTCACCAATAATGTACACGAACACATCATCCATTTAAAAAAATCATCCATTAGCAACATGATGATAAAAGTTTCTTGAAATCAAAACTAGTACCATAAAAGGAGAAAATCTTGATAAAAATTAGTCACACAGCAGGTTAGAAGTACAATAACAGCACAGGTAACAAATATAATTGTGTATGAAATTGACCATTCATAGTTGTAAAACAATATGTATTAACATAAATTAACAAATAAACATTTTAATTAAGAATGAAACAATGGAAACTCCAGGCAGGAACACATTCTGGTCTGAGCTACCAGAGTTGGCCATCATGTGTGGGTGAGGTGCACTTGCTTGTGTGTATGAATGGCGTGTGTATGAATGGCGTGTGTTTCTCTTTCTCTGATGAAGACTGTGGCTAAAAGGTTCTTTTATTGTGCCTGTCTGCAACTTAATGTGTCTTCTTTACGGTAAGTAGCAATCTATCTTTTCCTACATTGTTTAATTAATAATGTCGAGAGGAGGAAGACACTGGAAGAGACAGCTGGGAGAAAGCTGGGGCAGTGAAGGGGAGAGATTTGTGGGAGGATGGGAATAAGCTGGACAGAGTAAGTGAGGTGGTTTGGCGTGCAGACTATTCCAGCTCAAGTGCCCACCCACGAGCAGCTGCGCAGGCATGGGCACAGGCGGCCAGGGGTGAGCAGGCAGTCTTACAGCTGGGCCAAGGCACACACAATCGTACTCCAGCCGAAGGCAGGAAGCCAAGGGCGGCCAAGCACATACAGCATACGTACGACGTGTGCAATTTGGTTGTCTAGCACGTAGCCTATACTGTTTGCCCCTGCCCGCGAGTGTGCTCTGGTGTGGACACAGTGCTTTTCCCTCATAGGGCAGTGTTGGTACAGCCTGGGATAGTGAGTGGGAGAGGTTAGCCAGAGAGAGGGGGGAGATTCGGCCGAGTGAGGGGGGGACGATGTTAGGGAAAAAAATACGAGCTTACCGAGTATTGGACCAGATTTGCAACTGGATTCAGGGTTTTCCTGCAGATAGAACTTGACGTGTCGCTCTAAATGGAACAAACTCTACAGATGTAAAGGTAATGTCCGGAGTACCCCAAGGAATTGTGACAGGACTGTTACTGTTCACAATGTATATAACAACAGTAGGCAATGAAAACCTCATAACTGCATTTGTTATATTTTACATGAGAAGCAAAAACAGAGTCTTAAAAAATAATATACACCGATATAGAAAGTTGCTACATGTGTAAATATATAGTACAAGCATCGTTATTGACAAATTAGGCAATTCCACATACTTTCAAATCTCTCTTTTTTTATTGGAGGTACTGGTTACTGGAATTACGAGTTTTCACAGGCAGATGGAGTTACAGGGTTTTCACAGCCTACGATCAATAAACGAGCTAGCAGAAAGCATCGGAGGCTCTTTAAGGCTGTTCACAGGTGATGTGATGTCTATAAAAAAGCAGCAACGCCAGAAGACAGTATCAATTTGCAAAATGACTTACAGAAAATTGATGAATGGTGCAGTCTCTGGCTGTTGACCCTAAACATAAATAAATGTAACATGTTGCAAATATATAGGAAAAGGAATCTACTACTGTACAAATATACTTTTGGTGACAAACTGCTAGAAACAGTATCTACTGTAAAATATCTAGGAGTTACTATCCAGAGCGACCGTAAGTGAAATGACCACATAAAATAAATAGTACGAAAAACAGATGCCACACTGAGATTCATAGAAAGAATCTTAAGGAAATGTAACTCATCCACAAATGAAGTAGCATACAAGGCACTTACTCAACTGATTCTTGAGTATTGTTCATCAATCTGCAACCCTTACCAGCTAGAACTGATTAAAAAATCCCATGAAAATAGCCATGTTTCATCACAGGATCGTTTAGTTGGCTTTTGAGCAGCACACAGATGCTCATCAAACTCAAGTGGCAGACACTACAAGAGAGGTGTTTCACACCACAGAGAGGTTTCTACTATTGAAACTTTGAGAGAGTACTTTCTGGGAAAAGTCACACAACCTATTACTTCCTGCCACATACATCTTGTGAAATGACCTTGAACAAAATTTGAGAAATTAGAGCTAATGCAGAGGTTTACCAAAAATCATTCTTCCCATGTGCTATTCACGAATGGAACAAGGAAGGGGGGATTAATTGGTGGTACCAGAAGTACCGTCCGCCACACATCATCAGATGGCTTGCAAAATACTGATGTAGACACAGATGTTGGTGATTAGAGGGAGGAGGCTGAAGAGAGAGGCAGAGGTTGTTGGGGAGAGAGGCAGTTGCTGCGGAGAAATGCAGAGGTTGTTGGGGGGAGAGACAGGGTTGTTGGGGAAGAGACTAGCCATTGGGAAGAGAGAATGGGGTTGCTGAGGAGAGTGGGACGTTATGAGAAAATCTGTAACACAGTGAGGGGGGTTGTGAGAAAGTAAGGGTTGCTGTCAGAAAGTGATGGGTGTTGTGAGGAAGTGATGGGTGTTATGAGGCTGTGAGGGGTGTTTGTTATTATTACATATGTCACACTTTCTGACCTTTTAATAACACTACTCAATTTCAGTTTTCTTTGCCTTCAGTTGATGGATCACATATATCCCGTTAGAACGAACAAAGGATTTACACACAACTTTGAGGCCTTTCCCCCTTACCTCACACATCAATAAGATGTTCCACTTGGGACACTGTCTATTAGGTGCAGGAGGAGTCACAGGCCTATCAGGATCCTTTTCATGGGGATGTTTCACTGACTGTAAACTGTTCTAACACTGTTTGTATATAAGGAGAATATATGCTTACAATCATCCCCTTATATCAAAGAAGAATGGGCACCACATCTGCTTATGACTTGGAAAACATCTGAGTGGAAAGAGCTGCCCCAACAGTGTTTTATGAAAGGATGTTTGGTTATTAATTTGACTTTTTAATAATAATAATAATAATAATAATAATAATAAAAAGGGCCGTGTTTTCACAAAGCAGCTGACTGGATTCAATGAACAAAAGTTGGCTGTGAGTAAAGAGACACAGATATTTACCTGGACACAGCACAATTATTAACTACCGTATTTACTCTAATCTAAGCTGCACTGGAATCTAAGCCACACCTGAAAAATGAGACTCGAAATCAAGGAAAAAAAAATTTCCTGAATCTAAGCCGCACCTGAAATTTGACTCGAAATTCAAAGGGAGAGAAAAGTTTTAGGCCACACCTCCAAATCGAAACAAAGTTGGTCCATTGTAATATGAGACACAATTTAGGTCGAATGACTGACGATACAGCTACAGTAGTTTGGTTCGAGTCGTAAGCTTAGCAGTTAAGATTTACCAGGTAGCCCTTGCTATGTGTCAGGCGCTCCGTCTGTATTTATATGGGTACCCTTCCCTTTTCACGTGCTTCATCTGGTTTCAATTGATTGCTTATTTTTCTTTGATCTGATAAGTGCCGTTCTCTATGTTATAGGTGTTTACGTCACTCTAAGCTGAAAATACATTACTGTACTGTGTCGTGCATTGTTTGTCGCATTCTGGTAATAAGTGTTTATGACCTGTCGCCACTCGCGGCATGGCTTGCTTTTGTGCATGTTGCCGCCGCTTACAATTGGAAAAAAAAAAAAAAAAAGAGGAATCGCCTCATTAGCGAAACAATGGCAAGAGACTGCTATTTGTTGTTACTTACACTGCTGCTTTCTTTGATAATGATCAACAAGAACCAAATAATAGACTGCGTATGATAGAAGATCTTCTGAACGAGAGTTTAGCGAAACATTTTCTCCATTTGAAAATCTCTGCAGACGCCTCTTTAGTACATTACATTCTGCACAGAAATTAGTCATCGTAGATTTAAAAATCTGTAGGATTAAAATGAGATAGAAGCAAACACAAAAGAATACATGGCAAAATGTTTATATTCATATTATTCTTATGGTGAAGAGAATAGTGCAGGTGATTCACAATTCATTAAAGTTCCTTTTAGCAATCATCTCTTCTCACAGGTAGGAAAAAATTCAGAATGCAGAGTTGGCCATATTGACAAACATCCCAAACAGTCTTGCCAGTCGGATTTTCGTAGTACTTTGAAATGCTGCTACACTCGAAGATGCACAATACAGAATTTGTATTTACTTTGTTGGATAATGTATGAAAATGCAGTGGTCGAAACTCAGGGCGGAGAAAAAAGCTCGTCTTCCATTTTTTTTTTTATTTTTTTTTTTTTTTTTTAAAGGTTTTGGCACCAGTATTTATCTTTGTGCCTGCAAAGCATACCTGTGTAGCGCTACATGTATTCGACGGCAGAAGTTAATTGTGGCGGCACCTACCAACATTTTCCAGAACTTCCGCTTACTTTGCACTCAATTCTAAACCGCAGGTGGTTTTTTGGACTACAAAAACCGGAAAAAAGTGCGGCTTGGATTTGAGTAAATACGGTAGTTGGCGATTAGATCAAATTTGTTTCTGAAAATGTGTCTCAATGTTTTGTTTGAAGAGGGCACGGACTTTCACTCTGGCACTGGCTCTACCAGTGTACGAGAGAGACTCGGGCGCTGTCTCAAAAGCGTTGCTTGCCTTCAGAAGTGTTGTCAACTGTAGGGGCAGAATAAGAACTAGGAAAACAAGCAGGAGACTGAAATAGGTAAGAAGTTGACTCATAAGGGTGATGAATGGTGCAATCCACATTAAGCGCAACCCACCTCTCTCCCAAAACAGCAAGTGGCTGTCTTTATACAATAATTATCTTCGTTGTAATCCTAAATTAACACAATCCAACTGTGCAACTTTCTTCTCTTGCATCATCATCTCACTACTGCTACACTCTCTGCACTCATTTTCTTTGCTTTCTGTGTTATGAAAACTGGAGATCTGTCTTGTGTGTGTGGGTGTGGTTTGGGCAGTCCCACTGCAGTTTTCAGTGCATACTCATTGGCACTTTCACTGCCCATTTTAAAGAAAAGTGCTTTTATTTAGTCTGACTGAACCTATTTCCTTCTTTTTTCCTAACAGTATTTTCATTGGTAGTACACAGAAAAATAATACTACAAAAAAGCAACATAAGCAAAATGCTATTTCTTGTGACGTTCAGAATTCTTTCAGAATTATTAACAAGACAATCAATTAAAATGGGAGTTTTGTTTAATATGACAGCTCACCTTCTCAGTAACACTACAGTTATGATGATTATGATGACCAAGAACACAACTACACCAACAGTTGCTCCAGCTATCAAGCGCACTTGCATATTATCATCACCCACATATGCTGCAAAAAAAGCACAAAAAAAAGAATATTTAATAAATGAGGAATTAATACTTAGGAGAGCTAGAAATGTCAATTTTGGCAAACATAAACGTTTGGTATGGCAATCAGGTTATAGGTAATTTGAAAGAGAGAGAGAGAGAGAGATAGGAAATTATAATTAGGTTTCCAACAGATTTCTAACTTTTCAATGTAGTTTCTTGTTTGATCTCAAGTAAACAAAGTATGGGAGTAACTAAATTGAAAGTGATTAAACTATGATCTACTGCAAAAGCAAACATACAGTACAGATTTATTAAGTCTCACTTTAGTTTGTAGCTACTATTATACATACATGGAGAACATACAGCTCGTTACAACCTAAACTTACCTCTTCCCATAACATGGCCAGTTGTTTTATAAATGACAGGGCTGAATTCCCCCCAGCCATGAACAGTCTTGGCTCTGACCTGAAATCCATATTCCGTCCTTTGTCGTAATCCAGTGTACGTTACTTTCTGCTCCTTCGTTAAGGTACTCGTAGCATTTGTGTCGTCATTGCGAACAAAGTAGCGCACCTGTAACAATTGACAACCTTGAAGCTATACTTCTCTCTCAAACCTTCTTTCAAGTGATCAGGGCAGAGAAATGGGTATATAACAATTTAAGCAACTTTTCCCTTACATATTCCCAGCTGTAACATAGTTTTGCATATTTTAGAATCTTTACTTGGTATGAAACTAAATAACTAAGGACAGAACAAAGATTACAGTTTAACATGCTATCAATGATGAAGTCATTACAGATGAAGTCATACATAGGTCAGATAAGGACATATTGCAACATCAGTCTCAGTCAGGCTGTCCTACCAGCCAAGGAATATGCAGGCCAGCCATCTACATAACGTTGCTGCTGGCTGCTGTAATAATGCTACCGTGACATTTTGCAATGCAGCCTTCTACGGCCAGCAGTGGACTATACTGCTACACATTGTGGCACAATGCAGTGTTTCCACAGCTGCCTACATGATGGGAGGTTTCCTTTTGTCATAACACACCCAGCCCGACTGAGTATAAATATCCCCGACTCACCCGGTAGCAGCACTAGTGGCACTTCCACCAGGCCTCGCATTCGAACAGCGCCTTCTGTGCTTCGGTCCTAGTTCAAATGTGTGACCTTGTTGCTAAAGCCTCATCTGGCATCAGCTAGGTGAAGCTGCTGATCTGTGATCCACCAGGTAGCCCTGACAGTTCTGGGCGCTGAACTGGATCCACCGACACAAGGCCACCCATCGGGTGCTGTTGCCTTATACTCCGGCCGCTCTACAAGAGTCCTGGGTTCAATCTTGCTAACTCCAGCCAGCCATCTCGGGCTGCATGCAGCTTATGCTAACAGCACTGTCTAGCCACAACTGTGGCGGAGCTGACTCCCAACTTGCATTGGCAAGAGTGGCGTCACCAACAGCTGCTCTTCAGCTACCACAGCATTAGGCTGTCACAGTGTACTCACATCCCATCCTCTAGCCACGACCACAGCCATCAATCTCCTGTGCAGAAGTGTTGATTAATAAAGAATATTGCTGTTGAGTAAGTATTCTCAACATCCCCACTTGATGTGGCACTGGGCGTTTCTGTCCTATACCTCCTCACATGTCCCACTTTCGAGACAGGAGTGGCTGGACTGAATTCCTGGTGTCAGTGTTGCGGTCACAGGATAATTCAACCCCTACACAGTGGTGTCACGAGAGCCGATACCTACGAGCGTCATTATGGAGCTACAATCTGCGGCATCACTTTAACGTGGTCAGTGAAAATGCAATGTTTTTCATGTGGTAAGAGTTAGGCAAGCAGCTGTTAATATCATGAATAGAAGGCACGGGCATTCCACTCCTGACTTTGAACTATATTCCTGAGGTGAGTCCACATGCTTGAGTGCCACCGTCTGGTGCTCCAGCTGCTCTCCGAGAGTCCTGGGTTCAACTCGAAGAATCTGCACATTTCGACAATATGCCTTGGGACACGTGCCATGTATGTCAAACCTGCTGTCAGACCATGCTTGTGGCAGAGCTGACTCCTGACTTGCATCAGCAAGAGCACCCTCACCACCAGCCTCTGTTCTACTGTCATAGAATTCCACTGCCACAGTATACTCAAGTACCGTCCACTAACCAAAGCTGGTTCCTGCAGACTTCAACCTTTTGTGTGGACGAACTGACTAATACAGAATGTTGTTGTTGAGTATCAACTTTGTGATCTCCACAGTGTGGGAAAATCCCATTCTACAGTTTCCTGTATCCACATATGCCACTTCGTAGAAAGGAGTGACCACCCGGCAACAGTGGCGTCAGCGTAGTGGTCATAGCTCAACGCAACCACTAAAGGTGAGATAGGGAATCAGCTGTGGCCATTTAAAAGAAACCATCCCGGCTATCAACTTAAATGATTTAGGGAAATCACAGAAGATCTAAATTTGGGTAAATGGTTGTGGATCTGAATCCCATTCCTCCTGAATGAAAGTTTAGTGTGCTAATCACTGCCCCCACTCACTTGGCTGTAGCTAAGGTGTGTGTCATCTTTATTATTATACTTCCTGGTTCAGTCTCAACTCCTTTTAAAATATGCGAGTGCACAAAATCTACATTTATTCACTAGTGCATGCATTTTTGACATTATTCTATCTGCATTTTAAGAACTATATTTAATGTTATGAAGTTTATGGTATACAAACACAAGGAAAGCTATCAGAAACTGAACTGCTACACTGGAATGAGGCTTTAATGTACAGAGAAATTTAAAGCTCATGAGCTCTCTTCCAAATTGAGATTCCTTTGGAAGAGAAGCAGCAACAACAGAACTACTACCACCACCACAACAACAATATTTTAACTGATTCACCTGTGGATTTTTAGACAAACACTGTACAGTTTAGCTTAGATAATATAACAGCAACGCAATTAGCACAGCTTTCAACCATTGCTGAGCAATAACTGATTACCTCATATATTTCAACCACATCATTCTCTGGGTCAGCACCATCATTTGTGACAGGAGGATCCCACTCTATCGTCATCCCCATATTCTGTACGTTGGTGGCTCTGACATTTTGTACTGAAGACTGCACTGAGGCTTCTGTTGTAACAGCAATTTCTACATACTCATTACTTCCTGCCAGTTCGGAAACACCATTTTCAGCATAAACTTTGAAATGATATGTTGTTACAGGATTCAGTCCACTGATTGTTATTTTTGTGTCATTAAACACATCCTGCCAAAATAAAATGAAATCAGTAAATAAGTAGTAAAAGTTAAATGTAGCAACACACTGATGAATTCATAAGTTGTTTCAAAATTGCTATACAGCAATGGTTCCATGTTCTGCTGTCATGAAAGAATGTAAAGTAATACTTACAGTATTTGGAATGTAAGCGACTCCAGGAACACAAACATCACAGTCCACTCTGTAAACAATGTCATCCCTCCCGCCTTGAAAGCTTGGCACATGCCATGATAACATGACAGTTGACTGGTCGACAAAATTAATTGTTACATTTCTTGGAGGTGATGGAGGTTCTGAAATGTGCAACAAACAAAAATGTGGAACTAAGAATGAAATTTATTTATTTATTACATTATTATCTGTTACCTTTATGCAGGGTAATTCAAAAAGAAAGGGCAGATTTCAATTATTTACAAGTATTCCGGACAAACTATAAAAGGAATTACAGACAAACTATAAGTGTTGTAACCGCGACCGTTCTGGTCGTGGGGTGGCCAAGAAAGTGCGACGGGATCAAACAGAGAGCGGCCCGCAAACAAACAAATGAACAGAAAGGACGAACACGAAACAACGACAGACGAGAGAGATCTTATGACGACAACATGCAAGAAGCAACGGAGTGACAGAGACAACCAAACGAATCCAAGACGTCCACTAGTAATGAAAACAAAGAACGGTCAACACGCTGTCTGTTGTCGAGGCGATATGTCAAGACTCACGCAACGATAAGACTCGCTGGCTGAGCGAGAGACAGGCGCTTAAATACTCTATTGAGGGTGCCGCTATTGGCCGCTGGAACCATGTGTTCCACTGTGGCGCCCTCACACTAAATGCGGGCCAGGAGGCGTGCGCCGCCACAGCTTACAGCGCGATGGTGCAGAGACCTCTAGGGGTCTTCGATGTCCATGACGTCCGGCAGGGATTCGAATTCCGCCGCGTGTGGTACCAGAATAAGAAATAGAAACACATTGTGCATGTCACTAGACAGAGGAAGGTTCAAAGCTTTCGCACACCTGTGCTGTTGTTTTCTTGTACCAACATGGCGACTATACCACGAGATAAATCATTTTATGTGTTGGAATTTGTGTGAAGCCAATCCATTGTTCAAGTGCAACATGCATTACTCTGTTGATTCAGCAAGAAGCCACCATTCCACAACCAGGTTTGTGGCCAGTATAAAAAATTCTTGGAAGTTGGTTATATATGCAAAGGCACAGGTCAGCCATGCATGTCTGATGAAAATGTTGAGCATATCCAAGATATTTTTGGCATGCCAGGTCGACAGACCTTACATCTTGCCTTTTTTTAACATAAAAGACAGTCTTGGTCCCACTTATAGCGGCTACTCTTGACAACTTGAACTGTTGAAGCTGTTGATTCAATTAACAGGGACCTGTTGATCCACGTGGGGAATGAAATGGACAACCATTTTTATGTTTCACAAGCAGCATATGTGCTCATGTTGAGTGTATGGTATACAATCTGTATGAACAAAACATGCTGATGGAGAGGGTGCTCCAATTGTGAACAAACTCTCTGAATTTGTGCGTTCAGTAGGAAACTCGATTACAGCCCACTGTTTCTCATGCACCGACAAAGTTATATTACATACTGCCATTATACATGCGTCAGTAACACAGAAATTGCAGCAAAATACATAATTTACATCATAACAACCAACAAATCGATATGGGTGTATCAAAAAGAATCATCCAATTTAAAAATATCATAACTATTATGTTGAGATGTGAACAACATACTGTTGGTAAGAGCAAACTCTCGAGGTTTCTTTTTTTTTTTTTTTAAATTCCTAAGGGACCAAACTGTGAGGTCATCGGTCTCTCGAGTTTTACCTGGTTCCCACTTCAATTCTAATAAGTTCTTGGCAAGATTGAGGATGATACATTTTCTTCCATGCTTAGTGTTTAGTGATGAGGCAACATTCCATTTAAATGGACAGGTAAACTGTAACAATGTGAGGACATGGGGTACGGAACAACCACATGAAGTTGTACAACATGAGAGGGACTCTCCAAAATGTTATGTGTTTTGTGCAGTTTCACAGGAAAAGGTTTATGGCCCATTTTCCTTTGCTAAGAACACTGTTACAGGAAGCTCATATCTTGATATGCTTAAGAACTTCCTTTTCCCACAGTTGGAGACTGATACGAACAACTTCGTTCACCAACAGGATGGGGCACCGCACAAAGGCATCTGGAAGTGCGGGGATTTTTAAATCAAAGGATTACCGAATGATGGATCAGTTGCACTGGACCAAATGATTCATCCTTGTATTACTGACCTCCAAAGTCACTGGACCTGACTGTATGTGATTATTTCTTGTGGGGGTTTATTAAAGACTCTGTTTATGTGCCTCCGTTACCAACAACAGTGAATGAACTGAGACGTCACATAACAGCAGATGTGGAAGCTGTAACTCGAGATATGCTCACTGCAGTGTGGGAACAATTTGAATACTGCACTGATATGTGCTGTGCATCTCAAGTGAGGCATATTGAACATCTACGAAAAGGTATGAAAAAAAACTTTTTGAGTTTCCTGTTCATCAAAAAACAAAGTTCATTGTATATGTTTATTAGTTTCAGAAATATAGACATGCCAAATTAGATGATTCTTTTTGATACATCCTGTAGTATGCACAATGGGCAGTTGAGTAACTTCAACTCAACATACATCTGACAAATGCAATTTGGTGTATTACAACATTTATCATTCACATCACTGACACAGTAAAGTATTTCCAACTGGTTCACAGGTTGTCAGATGCACTTTGACAAGGCACATTAATTACATATAAGAGAGGGTCTTGTATGACACCTTCATCCCATAGTCACAAAACCCATTTGCAGGCCATCATCAAAATAACTTAGATCAACAATTTTACTGAAACTTGCTGGCAGATTAAAACTGTGTGCCTGACCGAGACTTGAACTCGGGACCTTTGCCTTTCATGGGCAAGTGCTCTACCATACTTGTCCGCAAAAGGTAAAGGTCCCGAGTTTGAGTCTTGGTCCGGCACACAATTTTAATCTGCCAGCAGGTTTCATACCAGTGCACACTCTGCTGCAGAGTGAAAATCTCATTCTGGAAACAATTTTACTTCTTTATTTCATGAACTAAGAGTAACTACTGTAATATATAAAATTAATCCACCTCTTCAATTTATCCCAGGTCAAAAACTTTCAAAGCATCTACAGTCAATGAACCATGTCACTGAAAGCACTATAGCTACATCAGTTCCTCCCATTAAGTCTGTACTATGTAAGCAGACAGTGCAATGACCCTCACTGTATCTCCGTTAATTAATAGTCCTATACTGGTCCTTTCCACATGTGGCATTGAAACCACAGCTGAGTGCATGTCTCACTAATTGAGATTAATCAACAGAGGACCTTTTTTATAAATGAAAACACTCAATAAATGTAAACCTAACCCCAGAAGGTGCATTTGAGTGTGATTATGAGATGAAAAGTAGCCCAAGAAATAAACACCACAACCGTACACAAGAAGAAAATTAGATTTTGATTTATACAGGTGAAGAGCCCACTTCTGGGACACTGGAGGGGCACCAGCCCCAGATCAAATCCACATGGTGAATTAATGACACAGGCCGGTGTGCCGGCTGACCAGATGTCGATTTTAGGAGGTTTTCCACATCCAACGAGGTAAATACCAGGCTGATTCCCAAGTCTTGCCTCAGTTACACAATTTACAAACACTTTTAAAAACACTGTCACATCAGACCAGTCGATGTACACTAGCTGCAGACAGATGGGGTGAAGAGATTCCTCCCTGGGGAAAGGAGGTGGTCGGTGGTGAAGCTGGTAGTAGCTTTAAAATGCCTTTGGAAGTGATGTCCCATAATAATAATAGTGTAACTGGAGATGTTCCATACCAGTCCCAACCTGCCATTGTCTGAACAGAGGGCACTGGAATGGATGGCTGCAGGTTTTCCCAATTTGTAGGTTCAAAATTACACAGAAGGTAGAGGATGCTTGTCAGAGTACTGTATTTTAAAATAAAGAACTAGTGGTTGAAAGAATATTTCAAGTACTACAAGGTTTTGCATGAGCAATATCAGTTGCCTGCTGCATTGATGTTGGAGGTTCTATCATGTCTAGGCTTAAGTTTACCACTGCTTAATGCTCATGATTAGTTGTTGAAGATGGAGCATTACTTGTTGCAGGAACTTGTAAACATGTGTTTAATGCATGGTGTAACAGGATGTGTTGACCAGATGTGCAGAGAAATATGTTTCACAACAAGTGTTATCCTAATTTGAAGAGATGTATCACTGTGGATACAAATTTACGAGAAAGTAGGTAGTTCAAGCTACAGAGAGATGGCCAAGGTTCTCAACAAAGCACTGTTCACATAGTATAATTTGAGGACATGATGTTAGATTATTGTGAGAAGTTTCATCAATAAACACCCATTAACTTTCCCGTGAGGTGAATAAAGAGTGGAAAGTACTAGTCGACTAACAACTATACCTCTATTGTTAACAATAAGTGCAATAGATTGGGCCAAATGATTTCAATCTCCAGTTCAATTCTGTCAATGGATTATGCCGAATTTCCAGTTTCCATTCATAGGACTTCTTTTGTACAAGTGTCTGAACAATGAATAAACTCATTGTGTGACTGGAAGGAGCAGTGCCATCTCATCAATAGTGCACTATGATTTTTTCCAATGGTGTAGCTTGAAATCACTGGTGTATAGTTCGCCCCTTAGCTGAATGGTCAGCGTGTCTGACTGCCATCCAACAAACTCGGGTTCGATTCCTGCCCAGGTCAGAGATTTTCTCCACTTGAGGACGGGGTGTTGTGTTGTCCTCATCATCACTTCATTATCATCAACACGCAAGTCACTCAATGTGGAATCAGCTGGAAAGACTTGCAACTCAGTGGTTGAACTTAACCAGGTGGGAACTCCGGGCCATCAATGCCATATGCCCATTTCATTTTTACTGGTGTATGAAATCCCAGTATGAGCTGTCTGTAGGCTGAAGAATGAGCAGAGTTTGTGATGAGGCAAGTGGTATTTCCTGGAAGGATGCTATAACTCCTGTTCAGGTACACTAACAATCAGTTTGTTTCTAATAATATAGCGCGGTGATTTACGTGGAGTATCTTCATGTTCGTCTTTTGTGATGATTATATTAGTTACTAAAATCATATAGTCCTATTCACACACTTAGCGAGATAACCAGTTATTTTGTGAGATGAGGTAGTGTATAAGCTTAGTACCTTACAACAGAATGTGCACAATATGCGCAGAAGGTATTTGCCAAGTAGAGAGTGTTCAGTTTTTGTAATGTGATTAGTGCTTGTATTAAAGAGGTGGCACAACAAGAACTGTTACGTAATACTATGAGTCCCAATCAATGGACTGTTAATCTATTTAAACATCAATCATGCCATGACAAAAATTGAGTACATCACAAAGGAACACCAAAATAAACCACTTTTATGGGAATCACTAAGGAAGCACACTTAGCAGTTTAAAAGGAAACCCAGCTTTATGAACAGTTCAACAAATTAGTAACTTGACAAATGATGGGCATTTTTATGAACAAAAAAATTTGTCAACATTATGCAAACTACTTCTTACTGTAAAATAAAAGATCTATTTTTCTTGGCAGTCACTGGAAGAAGTCTGGAAACACACAAAATATTCTGACAGGGAGCACCGATATAATTGAATGTTGATAAAAATACTTGATACAAGTAACAAGATTCTGAGAGGAAGACAAAAAGTTTTTACTCATTTAATAGGAGCACTGCTGAAGGGCCATTATGGCCTTATGAAACAGCCTAAGGGAACACCTTGTGACATAGATGGATACAGAGTGTGGGAATCAACTACTCTCTCTTCAGTTTCCTGCAGGCTTTATGGGCTAATGAGGAATTAGCTGACTGAGTCTTAACCACCTCTCTAATTATACAGATGACAACAGGGGTAGTGTGATACAAAACTTAATGGAGCCACTGTAACGTATGCAGTGAGACTGGTAGTCATCAGTTGTAGCCATTATGAGGTTTAGCTTTCATTTTATTTCTAAGAATTAGTTTCTCATCTCATTGTATTCAGTTCAGGAAACTCTGTCATCTGCGTACTTTAATCCTAGAGGTTTGGGACCCCTTGTATACACAATAAATTCTTTCTAAGAGGCTCCCACACACAACACTTTCATTCTAGTTCTGAAACAAAATTTCATAAGAGGCTATATAAAATATTTCACATTTAATGTTTCCATTACCCACATAAGATGTGCTGCCTCTAGTCAAAAGGTGTTTTCGTGAAGCTCCAGGAGGCTTGCAAAAGTGTATCAACAGGTAATAGCTACTTAATAGGGAGTGCAGTGGCAAGTGTAGACAGTTGTTACAAAGTGGGCACTTTAAACCTCCCTTCTACCTGTATTTCTGACTTTCAGTTGCTGGCCCCGTTCCACCTTAACTCACTGAAATTTGAAAAAAGTTGGGTTTTTGAGAGGGTGCATTACTCTCTTGATGCCTGAGCTGGCCTCACACATGTTCTGTTGGGGACAGATATCAGGATCTTGCTGGCCAAAGAAGCACCTCAGCATCACACAGATAGTCCATATAGATGTGTGCCACATGTGGCCTGTGGTGTCAGGCTCGATATCTCACATTGTGAGGCTCAAGGTTGGCACCACCAGGGTCTACTGGAAGCATAGCAACCAGCCAGTACAGTCAACCATAATGCGGCTGAGGGCTACACATATGAGGAAGCTTTGCAGCACTGCTGCAGCTGGCTGTTATTTATGTCTGGCCTCAGAACTCTAGATTCAGTCTGTGTTCAGCCACGAGTCTTTTACCATGAAGCTACTCGAATGTGTCATCAAATGTCATTGGACAAAGTACTGTCCACGTAGTCTATGCAGCATGTATCTGCCTACTTACTGTACCGCACACAGAGTTTTGTGTTAAAACTGGATTTATGCCCACCGCTGTGCCATTCCACATCTGAGCCACGTCTACTAAACAAGTAATGTGTTTTCCTTCAATAATAAACAATTTGTTTAGAACTGTGTCACCATTATTTATTGTTTTAAGACTGAATGTTTCAACAACACTGGTGATGAATTGTTTTGGAACCTATTGTTCTGTGTTCTTACTCCAACAAGTGGCAACATTTCGTTTACTGTGTTTGTGTGCTCTTGTTGAGTTATCATGCCTGTTCCATAACCAGAACTTTCTCTGTCACAATCTGTTCAGTTACAGGGGCAGCAGATTCAACTACTGCTGCAGAGTATCACCTGACTGACACAGGTAGTAACCATGTCACAAATAGCGCCTTCTGCACCTAAGTTTCGAGAATTTGTTGGTCAGCAAGAGAATTGGGCCAAATACCATGTGCAAACTGAGGCACACTTCTCTTTTTACAGCATACAAGGTCTGCAGTACAAAACCTATTTTATTGCTGATGCGGGTGCTGAAGTATTTAATTTGTGCCCTAAATTATTCCCAGACTCTCATCTGGAGAACATAGATTACGAGTCATTAATGGTGTGACTGGATGCATAATTTGAATCTCAGGTGCATGTCACAGATGCCCATTAGAAGTTACTTTGATTACAGAAGTAATCTGACCAAACAAACAAACATTGGGTAGCTGAATTGTGAATTCAGATGTTCTTGTAGACTTTCACACAGTGATGGGTAAGCTCCATGATGCTTTACACAATATGTGTCTGACTCATGCATTCACGCTGCAATTTTGAAATTATCTAATCCTAATCTGGAACACTCTCTATTATTGACTCACAGAACACTTTATATGTGGCAGAAATTGACTTGTAGGATCCGGCCATTTCAGTAGTTAAATGTGCGCAACTCAACCATTCCACTAATCAATCAGAGTTCATGCATAATGGAAAGCCTAGTTTAACAAACACTCCACTTTCCAATCTAATACTAGGACGTCCTGCCCACAATGCTTCAGTGTGCACGACTGTAAACAGTGTCTGTGCAGGGAGGCTATGCGTTTTTCTTGTAGCAAGTGCAGCCGCATTCAATCCATATGTAGCATCACACCTAGCAGCAGTCACATTCCTGCTTGCAGCTTTCTCCAATGGAAGTCAATTCCATATTCGTTGAGACTGAGCACGGGGCACCATCAGTGGCTCGACCTTCATGCAAACAAAAGCGTTCAACAGTGAGTCATCAACGGTTGAACAAACTACATTTACATTTCCAAGTAACTCGGCATGCAGTGGAACTGCAGTTAGATACAGGTACTTCCATTACATCACTGACAACTGCTGCAGCAACCTCATATCAAGCTGTTGGCATATAACAGACATCATATTCGCGTAGTAGGTGTTTGAAGCTTGCCAATGATGTTCAACAATAGTAACAAAACAGTGTCTTTTCATGTAATGTTTTACTGGGACAGCCTGAACATTGTTGGTTTTGATTCTTTTGATTTATTTGCTCTTGCTATTCGAGATACTGTCTTTCAACTGAATGCTGCAGTACCTCAAGAAAGTGTCGACAGATTCTGAAACAAGTACAGTCCATTATTTCAAGTAGGATATGGGAAAGCTCGAGATTTTGAGGCTCATATAACACTTGACGGATAATGCTCAGCCAATATTTCATCACATTAGACCTGTCCCACATGCCATTCATTATCTTACCATGCAGGAACTACAAAGGTGACAAGACACTGGGGTTTGGGGTAATTCAACCTGTTTCCACAAGTCAGTGGGCAACCCCCCCCCCCCCCCCCCCCACCCTGATTGCTCTAAAAAAGGTGTCCGGTGGATTACAGCTCTGTGCAGATTTCAAATCAACAGTCAATACTCAGACAGTGGTGGACCCCTTCACCTGCTTCCGTGCAATGGACTTACGGACAAATTGGAACAGCATTGCTTCTTTTGTGTTGTGACTCGCCGATCATATAAAGTGCCGCCGCGCAATTACGCACGTCCTCTACGTGCGGCGCTGTCTGCCTGCCAGCCATGCAGCAGCGGCGCCACCTAAACGGCCAGCCGAGCAGCGGCCGCTAGACTGAGACTCAGTGCTTATCTGAACGCTAACGTGAACACATGTTAACTTACTCTGTGACATATATGTGTTGTAGTGTCGTTCCTAAATATACTTGTTAAACTAGAAGTTCTAACAATTGGCGACGAGGTAGTGGATTTTTCCTTTTCACCGTTGACTCACAGGGTTCCATGGCTACTGTCGAGCAACTCTTGCAAAATCTCCTTGAACAGCAAACGCTTCTAACGGCGGCGATTCGCGATTTCGTCGCGGCGTCAAATGCGGGCCGGTTCTCGTCGTTGGCTGTACCTCCTTTTCCTCCTTACGATGAGACGGCAGAAGACTGGTCGGATTATGAAAAACGTCTTCGACAGCACTTCTTGGCATTTTATGTCTCGGACGAACAAGCATGTAAGTCTCTGTTCCTTTCCTGGATTTCGCCTCAAATGTATCGGTTGTTGTCGCAATTGGCCCCTTTGAAGGATCCTGCGTCTTTGTCCTTTGCTGAAATGTGTTCCCTTCTGTCGGTCTATTTTCAAAAGCAAACGCATGTGGTAGCCTCTCGTGTTGCCTTTTATCGTTGTCACAAACAACCCAATCAATCTTATCGCGCTTGGGCTGCTGAACTTCACGGCCTCAGTCGAAAGTGTCACTTTGTTACTGATGTTCACAAAGAATCCTATGCCGATTCCATGGTACGGGATGCTATTATCCGGTCGGCGCCCGACAAAGAAGTTCGGCAACGTTCCCTTCAGTTGGCGAATCCGACTTTAGATGAAGTTCTCTCCATTGCGCAGTCTTTTGAAATTTCTCGCGCCGCTGGGGCACAAATAGAAGCGTGGGGTGACGTCGGGGAAATACAACCTCTGTGCGCTGTTGACGACGCGCGCGGCGCGTCCCCGCCGGCCGACGTGGCCGCAGTGCGCTCCCACGCGCAGCCTCGGCCAAGCCGTAAACAAACCCCTAAGAAACTGCAGCAAAATCCCCGGCAACTTCCTTCATGTCCAAGGTGTTTTACGAAACATTCACGCGAGGATTGTCCACAACGTTGGGCTGTGTGTCACAATTGCAAAAAGAAAGGTCACGTGTCTTCCGTTTGTAAATCCGACCGCATAAATGACGTCCATGAACATGACGCTGATTCTGATTCTGTGTTGTCTGTCAATTGCACTTCTTCCCTTTCCGGGAAGTTATTCCTCACTGTCCAAATCCTTGGTCGAGACGTTCGCATGCAAGTGGATACCGGTTCTGCCGCCACTATAATTAATTCTCAGACGTATCTTCAACTGGGTTCTCCACTCCTGTCCCCTGTCACTCGGCAATTACGGCCGTACAATAAACAGAAGATTTCTCTCTTGGGACAGTTTAATGCTGAGGTATCTTACAAATCCGTCGTTCGCACTGTTCCCATATTTGTGGTCGACCAGGGCAACGCAGAAAATCTTTTTGGTTTCGATGCCTTCCGTGTTTTTGGGTTCTCCATAGATGACTCTGTCAATATTGTCTCCGACGCTATTCCTTATGCTAAACTGGATTCTTTGTCGACGACCTTTTCGTCCATTTTTTCTCCTGGGTTAGGCCGTGCACACGACTTTGAAGCTCATATCACGCTCAAACCCACTGCTCGGCCTAAGTTTTTTCGGGCTCGGCCCATTCCTGTGGCCCTTCGTGATCGGGTCAAACAGGAGTTGGATCGTCTCACTACTTCCGGGGTCTTGCTTCCTGTCACTTCCAGTGAGTGGTCCTCTCCTGTCGTTGTAGTTGCCAAGCCCAATGGTGCTATTCGTCTCTGTGGCGATTTCAAAGCCACGGTAAATGCTCAATGCCTCATCGACACTTACCCTATGCCCCGTCCTGAAGAACTGTTCACTAAACTCGCTGGAGGGCAGTATTTTTCTAAAATTGACCTGTCAGAAGCTTATCATCAACTTCCTCTCGACGCTGCTTCCCGGCAGTTTCTGGTCCTTAACACGCCTTTCGGCCTCTATCAATACCAACGCCTGCCATTCGGGGTTGCTAGCGCCCCTGCTCTCTTTCAGCGATTCTTGGAACAATTATTGCTCCCTGTCCCTGGGTGTATCAATTACATGGACGACATTGTTGTCACGGGCTCCACCACTGACGAACATCTTCAAAATCTCCACACACTTTTTACTGTCTTACATACTGCAGGTCTTAAGTGTAACCTTCAGAAATCACAATTTTTTCAGGCATCTATCACGTACTTGGGGTTTCAACTCTCTCGGGATGGTATTCGTCCGCTTCAACAAACTGTCGCTGCGATCGATGCCCTTCCTCGCCCTACGTCTGTTAAGGAACTGCAGGCCTTCTTGGGGAAAATAGCATACTATCACAAGTTTTTACCGTCTGCAGCGTCGGTGGCTCAGCCGTTGCATCGCCTGTTGCATAAAAACGTGCCTTTTCACTGGTCCGCGTCATGTGACGCGGCTTTCCAGAAATTGAAGACTATGCTGATACAGTCCCCGTGCCTAGCTACTTATCGACCTGGCCAACATCTTGTCCTTGCTACAGACGCCTCTCACTACGGGGTTGGGGCAGTCCTTGCGCACCGTTTTTCTGACGGTTCGGAACAACCCATTGCTTATGCCTCCAAAACGCTCACGGATGCCCAACAAAAGTATTCTCAGATTGAGAAAGAAGCTTTGGCCATCATTTATGCTCTTCATAAGTTTGGTGTTTTTCTCTATGGCACAAAATTTCATCTTGTTACGGATCACAAACCACTTGTTTCCTTGTTTCACCCATCAACGTCACTTCCCGACAAGGCTGCACACCGCCTCCAGCGTTGGGCTCTTTACTTGTCCCGTTTCAACTATGAGATTCATTTCCGGCCAACGGCTCATCATGCGAATGCTGATGCTTTGTCTCGCCTCCCCATGGGCCCTGATCAGGCATTCGATAGGGACGAACTTTTGTGTTTCCACCTGGATGTTGCCGAGCAGCGGGTTGTGGACGGGTTCCCCATCACTGGGGACAGGCTGGCGGCTGCTACGGGTTCTGACCCTACCCTCTCCCGGGTTTTACGCTGTATTCAGACGGGTTGGCCTGATCGCCCGTCCGCTAAGACTTCTGATCCGTTGCGGAACTACTACCCTTTGCGCTACCGCCTCACGGCTAGGGATGGTGTTATGCTCCTCTCCACTGACAATGTTTCGCCGCGTGTTATGGTCCCCGCGTCTTTGCGTGCTTCGGTCTTGCGCCTCCTTCACCAGGGGCACTGGGGTGTGTCGCGCACAAAATCTCTGGCGCGCCATCATGTGTACTGGCCTGGCATTGACTCTGAAATCGTACACATGGTCGCTGCCTGCGGCCCTTGTGCGTCACAGGCCGCTGCCCCGAAGTCATCTTTGTCACCGTGGCCTTCGCCTGAGAAGCCCTGGGAGCGCATTCATGCTGATTTTGCGGGACCCTTTTTAGGTACTTATTGGCTCCTCGTAATTGACACCTACTCTAACTTTCCTTTCATTGTCCGTTGCACGTCACCTACCACCGCGGCAACCACCAGTGCTCTCGCCCGCATTTTTTCTTTGGAAGGCCTCCCCTCTACTCTTGTTACTGATAATGGTCCGCAATTTGCCTCTTCTGACTTTGCGGATTTTTGTGCTCGTCACGGTGTTACGCATGTCACGGCCCCGCCGTTCCATCCACAATCCAACGGTGAGGCTGAACGACTGGTCCGCACGTTTAAGGCTCAAATGCGGAAACTTCTGACTTCTTCTCCAGTTCCTGGCGTCTTACCGTTTCACCCCCATGGGCGATCACAGCCCGGCTGAGCTCTTACATGGCCGACAGCCCCGCACTCTACTTCATCTTCTGTGGCCTCCCACCTCCCGGCCGCGGGTGCCGTCACTTGGCCGGTTCACCGCCGACGACCTCGTCTGGGTACGGGGATATGGCAGGCGGCCAAAATGGAGCCCGGGCCGCATCTTAAGACACCGTGGCAGACGCCTGTATGAAATCCAGACGGACACAGGTGTTGCAGTGCGTCATTCGGACCAGCTTCGGCCTCGGGTGCCAACAACACCTGTTCCGAATGCCGCCACACCACCCTTGACTCTCCCTGATGCTCGGGATCTTGGCACATCTCCATACTCACAACGCCGCCCTCTACCCGTCATCGCGATGCCAGCACCAGAACGGATGCCACCAGACGACGTGCCCATGCGGGAACCGGAGGACCAACCAGTGTCAGAGTACATCTGCTCGCCTCCTCCTCCAACAGACGCTGACGCATCGCCCATGTCTCCTGTCATATCAACTGGACTTGCCGCAACGGGCAGATTGGTGCGTGGGGCCCCAGCAGATTCGACCCCTCCGTCTCCTGTCATCTCGACCCGTTATCATCGGGGACACTTCCGTCCGTACGGGAAGCCTCCTCCTCGAGACTTTACGTCGAGTCACACAACGCCTATGGACGTCAGCCATCTCCAGGACACATCCATCAAGACCAGTGCAACAATTTCAAAGGGGGGAAAAGTGTTGTGACTCGCCGATCATTTAAAGTGCCGCCGCGCAATTACGCACATCCTCTACGTGCGGCGCTGTCTGCCTGCCAGCCATGCAGCAGCGGCGCCACCTAAGCGGCCAGCCGAGCAGCGGCCGCTAGACTGAGACTCAGTGCTTATCTGAACGCTAACGTGAACACATGTTAACTTACTCTGTGACATATATGTGTTGTAGTGTCGTTCCTAAATATACTTGTTAAACTAGAAGTTCTAACATTTTGAAAAACAGAATGTTGGATGAACAGTCCAAATGCTTTTTTTCTATCAATATGCACTTGGGGCTATTCCAGTTTCAATTTGTACCATTTGCCAGTGCACTGGCTTCCACCATTTTTCAACAGGTTTTGGAACAGCTGACAGCAAATGTCCCTTTGTGTTCCAACTACCAGAAAAACATTTATACAACTTGGAGTGTCTATTCAAAGTGCTTTCAGAAGTGGCCCTCAAGTGTAACAAGGCAAAGTGTTCATTTTTCCACATGGAAATTGAATATTTGGGTCATGTCATTAATACTCAGGGTATTCATCCAGCACAGTCGCATTTGTCGGTGATCAAAGATTTGCCAGCATCTCATTGCATATGTGTCATTCTATAGGACATAGGACCGTAGGACCGAAGTGGTGTCTTTCTACATGACAGGTTCTACTGACTTTGAACAAAACCCTGTGCAATTATAGTCAGTTGGAAAAAGAGGCACTCCTTATTATTTATGGAGTTACCAAATTTCAGCAGTACTTGTATAGGCAATGCTTTCTTCTTATCATGCAGATCACAGGCTGATGACAGCTCTGTTGAGCCCCTCCAGAGTCTTCACCCCCTTGGACAGCTACCAGTATGAGCTTCCGTACAGGCCCACACCTCAGCATTCCAATGCTTATTTGTTGTCTTGGTTACCAGAAGGTATCGAATCAGCTTTTGATTCATTTGAGGATTCCTGTTTTCACTTAGATTCCCGGGATTTCAACACACTTCTTGGGTTTCCTATTGACTACTGATTCACTGTGGGTGAAACTGCATCTGACCCAGTTCTATGGGTGATTCTGCAGTGTGTCCACCTCGCAGTCTAAAGGAGATACACCACACTGCTGATGCGCTTTATATTTTCTGCACTGGCACGCTATTTCTGTGGATATGGTGGTTGTTCTCTCTCACATGGAGAATGACAATGTGCAAGTCCTGCTGGTCCCTCAATCATTCCAGTGGAAACTGTTGCATTTGCTCCACGAGGGTCATTGGGGAAGGTGCGTCCCAAGCAATTAACTACGTGCATAAGTTCCCCTTTGCCCTCCACATGCAGTCCAGTACAACTACTAGTACGGTGTCACCCCTCACCTCAATCTTTTGTCTTGAAAGATTGCCCAATGTTGCTGACAATGGACTACAAATCATGTCAGCAGACTTTCCTCAATTCTGACAGGTCAATGGCATCCAGCACATCACACCACCACCATGCCATCTAACAATCCAACGGAGATGCTGAACATTTTGTGTGCACTTTTAATACACAAATGGACAGGCTGTGCCTCTCCCACAGACGAGATAGGTCTTCAAAGAAGCTTATCTCATCCTATCCCTCCTTGCCACGAGATGGCAAGTAGCTGGTGGAGTTTCTGCACGGTTGTTGACACCATACGTTTCTTCATCTCTCGTGTCTGCAGCAGAAGTCCTACATTCTGCCGCACCCAACAAAGTTTCAGCCCCAGGAAACAGTGAGTTTCATGATGTCTGGCAAGGTGCAGTGATGGGAACAAGGTGTTGCTCCAGATTTGTTGGGTAGATCTATGTATTCTATCCAAGGTCTGAAGGGACTGCACTGGCTTCATATATATATAAAAAAAAAAAAAATTCATGGTTACATGATCTGCTGCAGTTTCTTTGTTCCCAGACCCAGTGCTCTACAGGGGTCTGCAGTAGAAGCCATCGTTTCTGTCTCCTCACTCACCGTGTCACCGCCTCTGGTTGAGGCATCCATGGAAGTTGCTGTGGAGCATCCAACTCCAGCATCGCTGCCTGTTCTCCTGTTCTACAGTCTGAGCTGATGTCCGTCCAGGGGTCATGTTTAGTCATTCACCAAGATGCCCCAAAGGATCCAGCTGCCATCAAGGATGGTCCATCAACAGCATCAGCACCCTCAGACGCGAGCAGTTTTTCAGCTGGTATTCCTGACCATTCACAAGGTAGATACTGGCATTCAGACAGGGGCCTGCCATCAGCCATAGTCACAGATCCTGTCCCCTCAGCAATGTCTGCCTCCTGACCTATGTCTATCCATGCCTCAGCAGTACATGGCAATGGTGCAAAGTTTAGCAAAGAGGAATGTGGTGTCATCAATATTTCGCATCATGAGGCTCAGAGTTAGCACCATCACAGACACTACTAGAAGCATAGCAGCCAGCTAGCATGGTCCACCACGAGATGACTGAGGGTCACACCTATGAGGAAGCTTGGCAGTGTTGCCACAGCCGGCTGCTATTTATGTGCGGTCTCAGAGCTCTATGCTCAGTCTGTGTTCAGTCGCAAGGCTTGTACCACGGAGCTACTTGAGTGTGTCAGCAGTGAGAAAGTACTTTCTGTGTAGTCTATACAGTGTGTCTCTGCCTACTTACAGTACTGTACAGTCAGTGAAGAGAGTCTTCTATAGCAAATACTTTGTTTAGAGTTGTGTCACCATTCTTTATTGTTTTAGGGCTGAACATTCTTACTCTCTAGATGTGACACAACACAGACAAGCACTGTGCTGGCATCATGATACTGTTGCATGGGAGGCAATACAAGAGGATGCAGGATGTCTGTAACATACTATTGTGGTATCAGAGTTCCCTCAATCACCGCCAGCCATGACCGAAAGTTATACCTGGTGACTCCCCACATACATCTTCAAAACAACAGAAGAATGAGAGCTCTCCCCAGGTCACCACCATATTTGCTGGTGATGGTCATCGGGGATAGTGCAGAACCACAATTCATTGCTGAACACAAATTGCGGTATCATTCATCAGCAAATCTTGCTTCTTGGTCATCGAACCACTCCAAACACAGCTGTTTGTTTTGTGGTGTTAACGACACTCTACAACTGAGATTGTAATTCTCTACTCAGGTTGCTGCTAGTTACAGGATGGGATGAGGCACTATGTTGCAGGAAGTTCATTATATATTCTCGGATGGCAGGCATACGAGGTGCATTCAAGTTCTAAGGCCTCCGATTTTTTTTTCTAATTAACTACTCACCCGAAATCGATGAAACTGGCGTTACTTCTCGACGTAATCGCCCTGCAGACATACACATTTTTCACAACGCTGACGCCATGATTCCAGGGCAGTGGCGAAGGCTTCTTTAGGAGTCTGTTTTGACCACTGGAAAATCGCTGAGGCAATAGCAGCACGGCTGGTGAATGTGCGGCCACGGAGAGTGTCTTTCATTGTTGGAAAAAGCCAAAAGTCACTAGGAGCCAGGTCAGGTGAGTAGGGAGCATGAGGAATCACTTCAAAGTGTTATTACAAAGAAACTGTTGCGTAACGTTAGCTCGATGTGCAGGTGCGTTGTCTTGGTGAAACAGCACACGTGCAGCCCTTCCCGGACGTTTTTGTTGCAGCGCAGGAAGGAATTTGTTCTTCAAAACATTTTCGTAGGATGCACCTGTTACTGTAGTGCCCTTTGGAACGCAATGGGTAAGGATTACGCCCTCGCTGTCCCAGAACATGGACACCATCATTTTTTCAGCACTGGCGGTTACCCGAAATTTTTTTGGTGGCGGTGAATCTGTGTGCTTCCATTGAGCTGACTGGTGCTTTGTTTCTGGATTGAAAAATGGCATCCACGTCTCATCCATTGTCACAACCGACAAAAAGAAAGTCCCATTCATGCTGTCATTGAGCGTCAACATTGCTTGGCAACATGCCACACGGGCAGCCATGTGGTCGTCCGTCAGCATTCGCGGCACCACACCTGGATGACACTTTTCGCAATTTCAGGTCGTCATGCAGGATTGTGTGCACAGAACCCACAGAAATGCCAACTCTGGAGGCGATCTGTTCAACAGTCATTCGGCGATCCCCCAAAACAATTCTCTCCACTTTCTCGATCATGTCGTCTGACCGGCTTGTGGAAGTTGTTTCGGTTTGTTGTCACACGATGTTCTGCCTTCATTAAACTGTCGCACCCACGAACGCACTTTCGACACATCCATAACTCCATCACCACATGTCTCCTTCAACTGTCGATGAATTTCAATTGGTTTCACACCACGCAAATTCAGAAAACGAATGATTGCACGCTGTTCAAGTAAGGAAAATGTCGCCATTTTAAGTATTTAAAACAGTTCTCATTCTCGCCGCTGGCAGTAAAATTCCATCTGCCGTACGGTGCTGCCATCTCTGGGACGTATTGACAATGAACACAGCCTCATTTTAAAACAATACAAATGTTTCTATCTCTTTCCAGTCCGGAGAAAAAAAATCTGAGGCCTTAGAACTTGAATGCACCTCGTACATGTGAAGGAATAATAATGTGCTTGATTCACAATATTGTGATCCTCCCTTGTGGCGGTCAGTTGAAGTTCAATGTTGAGATTGTTTCCATGCAGTCCAACATCGGCCACAGTCACATCTAAATGTTGCACAAAACTGGAAAGTACATTTTCTCCCAGGTGAAGACACACTTTTTCCATGTTAAGTGGCAGTATATTTTTCCTCAGAACTGTAAAACTTATCAATCCTTTGAATGGTTATGGTTTTATACTTGGGTGTAGAATTTCCTGACACTTTAGGAAATGAAACTCTCGGGAAAAAAACACATTTTGGAAAGATTTCTGGTGTGCAGCAACATATACGCTGAATATTTTCATATTAAGAAAGTATAAATTTTTATAACATGACAGAATAGTACCAATATGTAATGCCTATTAGGCGTACTACAAGCAAAAAGCTTTAAGTTAGAAAATAGTTTCACATTTCATTCATATGCTCCAGTTTCTCAAAAAGTAGTAGTACAAAATTTTTATATAAATTTGGCATTGTCATATTCTTCCATAACTTGGGTGATGTCCCTGTTTCTTCTCCTTCCTTATAACAAACATCCTTGTCATCACTAATTCTGTAACTATTCCTGCCATTGTCAAAACTTATTCGCCGGTTAGCTTCACTAACCCTGCCAGAATCACTGGTTTAGTTATCCCGCGATTAGTCTCCGGGTAGGTGTTGTTACATGCTCATACGTGTTTTCCACACTACTTCCAGAACAGAACTTAAGCAGCTGCTAGCTGGGGACTGTGCAACTGGCCCTTACTAGTGTAGCAATCTGGCCAAAAATTTTCTGTCAAAATTTTATATTCTTGGATACACCGAAAAGATAATAAGTAACATTTCTTACCTGTTATTCCTGTTAGTCATTTATATGCACTCTGGTAGTCGGAATCTACAGATTTCATAAGTAATTGTAACAATGTTAATCATTCGCAAACCTAATCAACTACATAATCAGACAGTGATTGGCATTCGCCCGTTCGGCTTTACTCCACTCAGCTCGTATAGCCCCGTCCCCATTTACCTGTGAGAAAATTTATTTCTAGGTGCGACGAGGATTCCCCTGACAGAGACATCATGTATACTATGCACACATTCTAAAATTAACGTATGATTCATTCACAAATCAACTTAAAATGTGTTCATAAACCAGCAAGGATGCGTTTCAAAATCATATGAATTAATCAGTAGACCAACATGCACTGGATGCTAGTCGCTTTGTATAACTAGGTCTTTTTCCTCAAGAATATGAATTTGGTGCCCCCCCCCCCCCATAAAAAAAAAAAAAAAAAAAAAAAAAAAAATAATTATCCACCCGGGTCAATACCTCGGTTTGCATCCATCTTAATATCTGGATCAGGTCCAGGGTGATTTTATTTTCTTCCAAAAGTGAAAAAAATATCTGTGGGTATCATGTATAAGGATTTTTCTGTCTGTAAACCAATGTGTGGTTCCTGAAGAGGGGCAGCAGCCTTTTCAGTAGTTGCAAGGGCAACAGTCTGGATGATTGACTGATCTGGCCTTGTAACAATAACCAAAACGGCCTTGCTGTGCTGGTACTGGGAACGGCTGAAAGCAAGGGGAAACTACGGCTGTAATTTTTCCCGAGGGCATGCAGCTTTACTGTATGGTTAAATGATGATGGCGTCCTCTTGGGTAAAATATTCCGGAGATAAAATAGTCCCCCATTCGGATCTCCGGGCGGAGACTACTCAAGAGGATGTCGTTATCAGGAGAAAGAAAACTGGCGTTCTATGGATCGGAGCATGGAATGTCAGATCCCTTAATCGGGCAGGTAGGTTAGAAAATTTGAAAAGGGAAATGGATAGGTTAAAGTTAGATATAGTGGGAATTAGTGAAGTTCGGTGGCAGGAGGAACAAGACTTCTGGTCAGGTGACCACAGGGTTATAAACACAAAGTCAAATAGGGGTAATGCAGGAGTAGGTTTAATAATGAATAGGAAAATAGGAATGCGGGTAAGCTACTACAAACAGCTTAGTGAACGCATTATTGTGGCCAAGATAGATACGAAGCCCACACCTACTACAGTAGTACAAGTTTATATGCCAACTAGCTCTGTAGATGATGAAGAAATTGAAGAAATGTATGATGAAATAAAAGAAATTATTCAGATAGTGAAGGGAGACGAAAATTTAATTGTCATGGGTGACTGGAATTCGAGTGTAGGAAAAGGGAGAGAAGGAAACGTAGTAGGTGAATATGGATTGGGGCTAAGAAATGAAAGAGGAAGCCGCCTGGTAGAATTTTGCACAGAGCACAACTTAATCATAGCTAACACTTGGTTTAAGAATCATGATAGAAGGTTGTATACATGGAAGAACCCTGGAGATACTAAAAGGTATCAGATAGATTATATAATGGTAAGACAGAGGTTTAGGAACCAGGTTTTAAATTGTAAGACATTTCCAGGGGCAGATGTGGACTCTGACCACAATCTATTGGTTATGACCTGTAGATTAAAACTGAAGAAACTGCAAAAAGGTGGGAATTTAAGGAGATGGGACCTGGATAAACTGAAAGAACCAAAGGTTGTACAGAGTTTCTGGGAGAGCATAGGGGAACAATTGACAGGAATGGGGGAAATAAATACAGTAGAAGAAGAATGGGTAGCTTTGAGGGATGAAGTAGTGAAGGCAGCAGAGGATCAAGTAGGTAAAAAGACGAGGGCTAGTAGAAATCCTTGGGTAACAGAAGAAATATTGAATTTAATTGATGAAAGGAGAAAATATAAAAATGCAGTAAATGAAGCAGGCAAAAAGGAATACAAACGTCTCAAAAATGAGATCGACAGGAAGTGCAAAATGGCTAAGCAGGGATGGCTAGAGGACAAATGTAAGGATGTAGAGGCTTGTCTCACTAGGGGTAAGATAGATACTGCCTACAGGAAAATTAAAGAGACCTTTGGAGAGAAGAGAACCACTTGTATGAATATCAAGAGCTCAGATGGCAACCCAGTTCTAAGCAAAGAAGGGAAGGCAGAAAGGTGGAAGGAGTATATAGAGGGTCTATACAAGGGCGATGTACTTGAGGACAATATTATGGAAATGGAAGAGGATGTAGATGTAGATGAAGATGAAATGGGAGATGCGATACTGCGTGAAGAGTTTGACAGAGCACTGAAAGACCTGAGTCGAAACAAGGCCCCCGGAGTAGACAACATTCCATTGGAACTACTGACGGCCTTGGGAGAGCCAGTCCTGACAAAACTCTACCATCTGGTGAGCAAGATGTATGAGACAGGCGAAATACCCTCAGACTTCAAGAAGAATATAATAATCCCAATCCCAAAGAAAGCAGGTGTTGACAGATGTGAAAATTACCGAACTATCAGTTTAATAAGTCACAGCTGCAAAATACTAACACGAATTCTTTACAGACGAATGGAAAAACTAGTAGAAGCCGACCTCGGGGAAGATCAGTTTGGATTCCGTAGAAATACTGGAACACGTGAGGCAATACTGACCTTACGACTTATCTTAGAAGATAGATTAAGGAAAGGCAAACCTACGTTTCTAGCATTTGTAGACTTAGAGAAAGCTTTTGACAATGTTGACTGGAATACTCTCTTTCAAATTCTAAAGGTGGCAGGGGTAAAATATAGGGAGCGAAAGGCTATTTACAATTTGTACAGAAAGCAGATGGGAGTTATAAGAGTCGAGGGACATGAAAGGGAAGCAGTGGTTGGGAAGGGAGTAAGACAGGGTTGTAGCCTCTCCCCGATGTTATTCAATCTGTATATTGAGCAAGCAGTAAAGGAAACAAAAGAAAAATTCGGAGTAGGTATTAAAATCCATGGAGAAGAAATAAAAACTTTGAGGTTCGCCGATGACATTGTAATTCTGTCAGAGACAGCAAAGGACTTGGAAGAGCAGTTGAACAGAATGGATGGTGTCTTGAAGGGAAGATATAAGATGAACATCAACAAAAGCAAAACGAGGATAATGGAATGTAGTCAAATTAAGTCGGGTGATGTTGAGGGTATTAGATTAGGAAATGAGACACTTAAAGTAGTAAAGGAATTCTGCTATTTGGGGAGCAAAATAACTGATGATGGTCGAAGTAGAGAGGATATAAAATGTAGACTGGCAATGGCAAGGAAAGCGTTTCTGAAGAAGAGAAATTTGTTAACATCGAGTATAGATTTAAGTGTCAGGAAGTCATTTCTGAAAGTATTTGTATGGAGTGTAGCCATGTATGGAAGTGAAACATGGACGGTAAATAGTTTGGACAAGAAGAGAATAGAAGCTTTCGAAATGTGGTGCTACAGAAGAATGCTGAAGATTAGATGGGTAGATCACATAACTAATGAGGAGGTACTGAATAGGATTGGGGAGAAGAGGAGTTTGTGGCACAACTTGACCAGAAGAAGGGATCGGTTGGTAGGACATGTTCTGAGGCATCAAGGGATCACCAATTTAGTATTGGAGGGCAGCGTGGAGGGTAAAAATCGTAGGGGGAGACCAAGAGATGAATACACTAAGCAGATTCAGAAGGATGTAGGTTGCAGTAGGTACTGGGAGATGAAGAAGCTTGCACAGGATAGAGTAGCATGGAGAGCTGCATCAAACCAGTCTCAGGACTGAAGACCACAACAAACAACAACAACAACAACAAACTATCCTTGAATAACCTTCCCAATCAAGCATACCATTGTGCCCCCACTAACTGGTTTGAGAAAACGGTAAATTAGTTTTTTGGGGAAGCAAGGATTTACTTTACTTTCTTAAAACTTTCAGAGAGGGATCGTCATCTTCTTGGCCAAACAGTAAAAGACTGCTTGAAATATCACTGCGGCAAGACCACTGGCACAATCAGGTATTAGCAAGTATAAAATCAGTACAAATATCCATAAAACAAACTAAGTGTTATTTTCCTCCATGTAGCTGTTTTATATAAGATAAAATAGCACTGTTTTCTAAAGTGCACTCAACAAATTAAATAATACCACTAGAATACTTACGAGTACAGGGCATAGTTTTTGGGTCTTTCTCTGCCCGATAATACTGTGGATCACACTGACACTCACTAAATCCATAATCAGATGCCTTGCTATGGTCTGGGCATGGCTGACAGGGCTCATCTCCAGTGATGTGCTTGAAAAATCCAGGTGAACATTCTGTGGAATATTAAAAATCACTATCACTTTATTCTCTTCATAAATTAATAAAAATTGACTTAATACGGGTTTCATTCAATTTCTAACAATCACCTACAAATAGAATGACAGGTAGAAAATTTGTAAAAGATGAAGGATGGAAGATCAGGTGTTAATGTCCTGTCTACAGTGCAGTTATCGGTGATGGAGCACAGGCTCATTTATAAAAAGGATGGAGAAGGAAATCAGTTGTGTGCTTTACAAAAGAGCCATCCTCAATCTTTGCCTCTAGTGGTTAAAGTAAACCGCAGGAACGATAAATCTTAGAAAACATAAATCTCATGGCTAGATGGGGGATTTAAACCCTGCTGCTCCTGAACGTGAGGCTAGTGCTATAATCACAATGCCACCTTGCACAGAGTATGTGTTTAAGGTGATCAAACTTCTGTGAAAGAGGCTCCTTCATACAAGGCAGTGTCTGTGTGAACTAGTTTACCTATACATAGTTTTACAGACCTCCATGCATTCAAATATGGAACCGTGGGTGTCCTAGTTTATAAAGATGACACACTGGATGCTCACTTACACAATTATACCACTTGCAATAGGCGATTGTCCTACAAGACAACAATGTTCCACCACACAACTCATTTTATGGCCAAAACATTTTCAGCAACAAACAATTTGGCACTCTGAGTGTCTGGCTCTATCTCCCAAACTGAACATCCTAAGTCACATTCAGGAAGTTTTCAGCAAGTGTTTTCTGTGCACAGACTTCCTTTCCATATCCTTGCATACCAAGAAGAGCTTTGCAAGGAAAATTACATGTGGAAATGTAGGGTGCCACTGTCATTATCACATGCTTCTCCATGTACTGTATTGCTGCTTGTAATATATTAAGCAGACAAATCCATTTTGTAAATTTCAAGCATAATTTATTTGGCTGTGATTATTATTTAAAATTTTATTTATGTTGTGTCAAGTGTTTTATGTTTTGGCTACAGTAGACCACATTTGACAGAAGACTTTTTGAATTATCATCATTTTTATGCTTTTCCCTTGATTTTTGGCAATCAGTTTAAAACATAATTACTGAACTCCTATGAGCCATGAAAAATTGTTATAAAGTCATAGTCAAGTATCACATACAAGCAGATGAGGAATTTGATAAATACCCAATAACCTATTGAACGGACAGTTGATTGTTTTACAAATTATATCAATGTGTAATAGGAATTTGAAAATTGTCTGACAACATACCAAAAAAGATACTATGATAAAAACAATGAAAGCATGTAAATGTTACACTGTACAGGAGGAGAACATGTGCTGATAGGACAAAGATGGGGAAGGAAATCGGCTGTATCCTTTACAGAGGATCAATCTCCCAAGCATTCACCTAAATCTAAGTAGCCGGATGGGGATCTGAATATTGCTGCTCTCAGAAGCAAGACCAGTAGCAATGTACATAATCTTATGATAAGTTTTATCAGTTAACAGAAGTTTCAGTTAGCACAAATTATTAAGATTTTTAGTCTGTTGCATCATTAGATTGTTTCATTTAACACCAAGTTTCAATGTTTTTCTCTTTTTTTCCTTTTGTTTCTCTGCTAGAGTTGCATGAGTAACACTGCTTGACAAACGTAATCAACAACGACAACAATCACGACGCCAACAGAGTGAGCAATAAGATCCAGTCAGCCAATGCACTTCTGTGTTCAGTTATGCTTTTTTACCTTAAAAGAGAGGTAGTATGAGTAACAACTTCACAGTGCTAAGAACAAAAATGTTGAAGCTTTAAGTCTAGAATGATTCAACTATGTGCACACTTCCAATGTATCTTTAATTGGACCTATAATTCAGTCAAAAGCAGACAAGATTGAAAGAACCTTAGACACTCAATATTTCTGATGTGCTTGTGGTTAGCTGTACTGGCTCCAAAAGCGACACTCAGTTTCATCATTAGCGATTTGTCAAGAAGCAAATAAAGCTGATGAAGAAGAAGCAAACAGCTGGTTGCATCAGTTTGACAAAATGGGAAAATGTATGCCTCATTTCATTTCTACAAGATGGACAAAAATGGATTTTTATACAACCTTTTCAAAACATGTACCCACAAAATAAAAGGTGACAAGTGCCATTGAGGAGCACACAGTAAAGAATGTTTATCTGTTGTACTTGTACATAATTCAGATACCAGTGATAAACATCATCCTTGGGTGATAATTCTGAAAAACAACCATGTTTTACGAACATAAACATTGATACGTTACTTTGGACCTATTCTCACCTTAAGAGAGCTTGGATTGATAGTTCATCATTCTGTAAGTGGCTTCTTCATTTTAACATTCAAAAGGTAGTTCAGAATAGGCATGATAGGACATTGGACACGTGTAATATGCTGTAGTAAAAAGTTGCTTGTGAATCATTCCCCTGCAGCAATCACTTCCCACTCCAACTCTACTCGCACCGTGTCATCATGGACTCGCCACAGCCTACTGTTCACTTGTTTATCAGCAATCAAGTGGGGCAGCGTCTCTCCGAAAGCTGCCTCAAAGAATAGTCTCTAGCTCCTTCACTCACTGTCTGGGTTCAAAGAGGCATCACTTTTTCGTCAGTCCACTTGCTCTCAGTGTGTAGTTCAGATTTACTCTCCTTCATATTGCACTACCATTTAAGTTGCCATTTTGGTTATTACTGTGGCTATTATTCTGGTTTTGATTCTGTTTACTATTGTGGTTAGTCTTCTATTAGTTATCAAGAATGTTGAAAAGAAAAAATACTGAAAACTGTGTTTTCAATGAGGAATTGGAGATTAAGTACATTTTTGTACAGAATTCCGATGAGAAACTGCTATGTTAAATACGAAAAAAGTGCTTAAATTAAAAACAAGGTTAGTAATCTTGCTTAACATTTCCCTTCACTCCATAAAGCAACACATGGAAATTACTCTTGCTGCTGAACACTTTAAAACAGTTGCTCTGCTACATAACACTGAAAGTCGAATTCTTGATATTGGACATAGCATACAAAAGAAACTAAACAATTTAATTACAAACTGTTGGTACTATTCTATGTGTGTGCAGTAGAGTACTGATCAAACAGATCTATGTTAGTCAACTACTGACTTTTATTTGCCTAATAATGGACAATTTTCCTGTACATGAAGAGCTGCTTGCTTTAATTTCGTTAATCACAACAACAGGATTGGATATTTTTAACGCAGTTAACAAGTGTATTGACAAAACTGGTGGTTCTAAAATGTGCTCTGCTATTTATACCGATGGTGCACCAGCTATGACCACTGATGACTTCGTTGGTTAATTAAGAAAAATGGAATAAACTGTTCAGTGTTTCATTGCATTATTTGTAAGGAACTGCTATGAGGAAAAAGTGTCAGAAAGTTTTCTGTAGTGAAAGATGTAACAAAAATTATGCAGAGGAAATCGAGCACTATCTCACTCAGAATTTAAACATTTTTTGGAATAAGCTGACGCAGAATACAGAGACATACTTTTTCATTGCAAAATTTGTTGGTTGAGTGCAAGAAAATATTTAGTTCATTGTTTTGCACTTAGATAAGAACTTTTCAAGTTTTTGAGTATAGAAATAAAATTGGATACCATACCACCTGAAAACAAGCTGAAGAATTCACTTTATTATCAATATTAGCATTTATAACAGACTTTACAAACCATTTAGATAATTTGAATTTGCATTTGCAAAGAAATTTCTGATATCTTTATACAGATATTAGTGCAATTTCCCCAGTTGCTGTGATTTGAAACATGAATGGGTTTAAAATTTTTGAGATTTATTTCCCTTATTGATGAAAGTCTTCAATGAGTTTCACAATTGTTATAAAGATTTTAAATCATTATCTTTAATAATCCAATGAAAATTAGTCTTGGAAATGTTTGAAGTTATCTTCAAGAAGAAGTATGCGGTTTACAAAATGACCCATTCTTGCTATCCAGAACAGAAAAAGATGCAGCAATTTTTGAAGTCATGTCACTATGTTGGTACCTACAACTTGCCGACTTCACTCTTCAAATAAAATCTTTATTCAGATAAACATACATTTGTGAAAGTACATTTACTTCCGCAAAGTACATTATATCTGCTCAGCATAATGCAGTTATCAATGAGTCATTGGAATATCTACTACATTTTGCTGCCACAAAAATTGAAATTGATATTGCAGAATTTGTCAAGATCAAGTTAAGAAATCAAAACATAAATATTTAAATATGTCTTTACTGTCAGTACAAGAGTTTGAGACAAATAACCAGATAAAAATCAAAATTTTAGTAGATTGTTTCCTTTGAAGTTCACATACATGGAATAGATAGGATCTACAATCCACAATGATTGATAGTCATCCCTGCAATTGGCCAGCATGTGGCTATGACTGTGGCAGGGCCACAATGGCATCACAAGGGTCAAGATGGAGGGGAAAGGATTCGACAGAAGGGAATGGTTCGTGGACCCATGCTTTGACAGGCCTGCTGTAAATGGTTAACATGTAGAAAAAACTGTCCCAAAAATAGAATGCCACTGTAGTATTTTTCATCCTTTTTTACCCATTGTATTAAAAAAGGCAATCACATTACACTCACTTCAATATTCACATCCCACACCACATAATATGTCTGGTTCTGCCTGGGGTTGACATTTATTACAGCGTATGTAATGTTCATTGTTACAGTTTCACTCAGTTGGGATGCATAGCTATAGTTGAATTCTTTTATCTTGGTGGCTCGCGCATGCCCTCCCAGACACGGGAGATTGCTGCGTTGCCAGTTGCACATGACGCACGCACCAAGAGAAGCAGTGCCATAGTATAGTATAGTTCGCAAGCTTACGTTTAGGGGGGAGCACGCAGTTTATGAAGTAAAGCCACCACGGCCGCATTAACCCTTTCGCTGCTACAGATACGTGGTCCCCGCATTCCACGCTGTGCGCGATTTTGTCACTGCACTGCTCGCCTGTGCTGACACATGGTGTTTCCGACTGCTTTGACACACTTATCATTCGATTCCACAAAAACTATTTGCCCCAAAAATTAGATTTTTTCACATCTTCTTGACTGATACCTTCCCCCCACTTCCTTTGACTGATTGAAGTGCTTTAAAATAAAGCCAAGCGCGCCCGGTGTAAATAAAACTTTTATTTCTCAATATTACATAAGACACCTATGTGGTACTTAAATTAAATGAGATATTGTTATACAGTAAATTTTATATGAAATTTAGGTACCTTGTCCACATTTCATTCTCAACATTGTGGCAACTAAAATCGACCATATGGAAAGTATACGCTATGGACTTTTACCTCTGCAAACTCTTCAAAATTTCGTGCAATGGTTTACTACATTTAATGCTGCGCAATAACTGGGTTGAACATCGAAACAAAATTAAGTCACGTATGGGGGGAAGGTATCAGCCAAGAAGATGTGTAAAAATCTAATTTTTGGGCCAAATAGTTTTTGTGAAATCGAATGATAAGTGTGTCAAAGCAGTGGGAACACCATGTGTCTGCACAGGCGAGCAGTGCAGTGACGACAAAATCGCGCACAGCGCGGAATGCGGGGAGCACGTGACTGCAGCAGCGAAAGGGTTAATGAAGAGACAAAGCACTAGAAATTTCAAAAAATTGCATTCAAACGAATAAAATTCATGAAGTAAGACACTTCGATATTGTTTTTAAATAAAGAAAATATTTAGCATCGCACAAGGTTTTGAACTCTTTACCTTTCGCTTACTAACCCAACGCCTTAACCGTTACGCTATCGCAGCTCGTAATGCAATGTCTCTCCATAAGGACTATAACAGGTCATGCAAAATTCTGACAAACACTGTTGGTATGCCTATGAATTACTCACACTTCGTCGAAGTACAATAGGAAATAAACAATTACTGCTGTTCTTTATTGCGAAAAAGCGGTTCGTGAAATTGATACAAACACCTTTCCTTGCTATCGCCTGAATTAAGAGTCTTATTGCTTGTTTGGTTTAATTAATTAATAGAAAATGAAGCAATTGGTATAAATAATGGTTTTTCCAAACTTTCAAAAAACAAAGTCTGCTATCAAGACATTGCTTTTGTTCTATTACTTTATTTATGACTGAACGTTTCTAAAACTGAAGACACTCGTCCGTGCTCTGCTCTGCAGTCGAGATCTGGCAACGTCGTTCTCTGACTGTATTTTTTGACGTCAGATGCGCAGAACGAACCTAAACTCGGCTGCCAACATAAATGACGCGCACTTTAGTGTTAGCTTCCCACAATGCAGGTAATAGCTGATACTCCAAATGTTGTGAGCAAGATGTCTGGTATGCACACAGTGTTTCAAGTACACAGCAAAAATGGCTCGTAAGAGGGGGAAGTACCAAGTACTCATGTGGGATGGATGTTTGTTGCTACTGCTATTAACATTATCTTATTTACGCAAATCTAATGCACACTTTTTTTTACCATATGCAGTATTCAAAATTGGGGTGCAGATAAGATTCAACAGCACATTACATTTGAATAAAAACTTGAATCCATCATTCACTGGCAACGTCATTGCAACTTAAGTATTTTTCCCCACATTAGAATGCACTGTCGTAATTCTCAACTTCGGTGCATTATTGATGGCTTACTACTGCATAGTATGTTTTCATTAGGTAGTCATGAAATGGAAGGCAAGCAGAGAAGAACTTTGTGTGATGCTACTTTCAAATGTAAGGAAATTCTTTATGCTGAAAAATATGGTAACAGGAGGGCTGGTCGAGAGCTCAATGTAGCTGAGAGTTGCGTCTGCTTACTAAAGAAATGGAAACTGGCATCATTTGATAGCTGTGGATGGGTTGATTGCTTTATGAAACAGGTGGGCTTATCTCTGCAATGCCGTACAACAGCATGCCAAAAGCTTCCATAGGATTCTGAGAAAAAACTTCAATAATTTCAGCAATATATAATCATGCTTTGGAAAGAGAAGAATTTTTCAAAAGACCAAACAGGCAACACTGATGAGATGCCAGTTTGATCTAAAACGCACATAACTACATGATTGATGATAAGGGAACAAAAGAAATTACCATTAAAACATCAAGATGTGAAAAACAGTCCATTACTGTAAAGATGGAAATCACAGCAGATGGGAGCAAACTTCCTCCTTTCTTAAACTTCAAGTACAAAACAAACCCTAAGATCTCTAAAAATGAAAAGCTGTTCCCTGACGATGGCATTGTTTGACATCAAGAGAAAGGCAGGACAATGAAACTTGACTGCTTGACTGGCTCCAAAACGTATGGGAACTCTATCTTGTTGAGCTTTCAAAGCTACCATCAATGCTTTGTCTTTATGGATTTCGTGGTCAACTCACTAATGATGTAAAAACGAAGATCCATAGCCAAGCCAGTGACACTGTCACTATTCCTGGGGGAATGACTTCCGTGTTACAACCGCTGGATGTTAATATAAACAAACCTTTCACAGGTTACATTCAGGAAGCGTACGAAAAAAGGTTTTGCGATCCAAACTGTGAACTGACTCCACGAAGCAAAATTAAGCTTGCCGTACTCCACATTATTGCACACAGAGCTTCAGCTGCCTGTAAAAGAATTGAAGCACCAATGATCATAGACGCATTCAAGAAACACAGAATTTGAAATACTCTGTATGGCATGAAGGTGATGTGCTTTGGAACGACATCAAGGATCATGGGGAAAGATGAAATGATTCTGTTTCCAAGGACACCAGCAATGACGACATTAGTGAACAATGACGAGTAACACCTGTAATTTACGGTTGCATCTCATGCAGCTAATCAAGTTAGGCGTTCTTTTTTAGTAACGACTGTGTCACTTAACAATGGGTCACTTAAAAACTATTGTTGTTTGATTGTTCATGTATACATCCATTGATATGTAAAATAGACTTAGCCTACCAGTGATGTGCCAAAAAAACTCTTTTTTAAGATTTTAATTTTCAAAATTGGAGTGAGCACTACATTCAATGGTGCATTAGATTCACATGAATACAGTATGTGCACAGTTATCAGCAGGAAAACTATATGGGAAAGCTCCTCAAAGTAATCTTCATCATTCTGTGTGTTCAAATAGTTTGACTGATATTGGTTAAAAGAAACACATGAATCACCTAGTAGTTGCAAAGATGTCTCACATTGGCCAAATGCCGATTAGTAAATGTGCCTTTGTGCACTTATGTTAGAGCTGTACCAGTAATTTGGCCTTCAACTGATGTACTGGGTGTTGGAGCATATCGCTCTGTGCATCATGGGTCATCAGCTTGTTTGGAACGGCAATTATAATTAAGTTCAGAATCATTTCTGTGCTTTTGAAATCAGAAGTACATGTTATCCCAAGAACTGTAATATTATGTCTATGCCAAGCCAATATCTCTTTCAAAGTACTCAGCAGCTCAGAACATAATATCTTGAGAATATTGCAGGTGAAATGGGTAGCTACAAGTACTGAAAGTGGACTGATAGGTCTGTGTAATGAGCTTTATGCAGTCCTCAAAACTGCCTCCTGTGAACTACAATGTGATTTTCTGTCCAATACTTATCATCACATTTCCAAAAGATGGTATGGGGAAGAGCTATCAGTAGGTATGTAAATGTTATAACAACGCAAAAATTGATTTTACACTAGACAAATGTGAACTGAAATAATCATTGGAACAGTAAAGAGCTTGGACAGCCAAAACGGAATCTATATACACTGAAGAGCCAAAGAAACTGGTACACCTGCCTAATATCGTGTAGGGCCCCTGCGAGCACACAGAAGTGCTGCAACATGGTGTGGCATGGACTCTACTAATGACTGAAGTAGTGCAGGAGGCAACTGACACCATGAATCCTGCAGGGCTGTCCATAAACCCGTTAAAGAGTACGAGGTGGTGGAAATCTCTTCTGAACAGCATGTTGCAAGCCATCCAAGATATGCTCAATAATGTTCATGTCTGGGGAGTTTGGTGGCCAGCAGAAGTGTTTAATCTCAGAAGTTTTTTCCTGGAGCCACTCTGTAGCAATTCTGGATATGTGAGGTGTTGCATTGTAGTTCTGGAAATGCCCAAGTCTGTCGGAATGCACAACGGACATGAATGGATGCAGGTGATCAGGCAGGATGCTTACATTCATGGCAGCCATCAGAGTCATATCTAGACATATCAGGGGCCCCATATCACTCAAACTGCACATGCCCCACACCATTACTGAGCCTCCAACAGTCCCCTGCTGACATGCAGGATCCATGGATTCATGAGGTTGTCTGCATACCCATACACGTCCATCTGCTCGATACAATTTGAAATTAGACTCGTCCGACCAGGCAACATGTCTCCGGTCGACAACAGTCCAATATTGGTATTGACAGGTCCTTGCGAAGCGTAAAGCTTTGTGTCTTGCAGTCACATTAAGGGAATACAAGTAGGCCTTTGGCTCTGAAAGCCCGTATCAATGATGTTTCATTGAATGATTCACACGCTGACACATGCTGACAGTGCAGCATTGAAATCTACAGCAATTTGCAAATGGGTTGCATTCCCTCATGTTGAAAGATTCTCTTTAGTCGTCATTGGTCACGTTCTTGCAGGATATTTTTCCAGCTGCAGCGATGTCGGAGGTTTGATGTTTTATCGGATTACTAATATTCATGGTACACTCGTGCACCGACTTTAATACTACGTTCAAAATCACTTAAATCTTGATAACCTGCCATTGTAGCAGCAGTAAGCAATCTAACAACTGCACCAGACACTTGTTGTCTTATTTAGGCATTACCCATCGCAGCACTGTAGTCTGCCTGTTAAGATATCTCTCTTTTTGAATACACATGCCTATACCAGTTTCTTTGGTGCTTCAGTGAATAACAGATAAAGATAAAGAAAGATTGAATGTGTTCCTGTCTCGTGGGTCATGGTCTTTTGGCAGAAGAACAAAGCCGAAAGAAGGTTTAGAGGTGGTTATGTTCTATAATAAAGGAGAAATAAAGAAAAAAGTTTTTTATCTTTTGTCAGTTAGCACAGCTTACATTACGAATTTCTACTGCTCTTGTTGGCTATGTCTGATTACTTTTCATCAAATCTGGTAGCATTCTCTCTGATTCTGGAGTCCTATTATTTTTCTGCTCCACCAATGAACCATTACATTTTTGTTTATTTGAATTCTCTTATTATGTTATATGTGCCACAATTTATGAACTGAGTAAGATCGTGCAGTGGTAGTCACATGCTTCATCTCCAGCATTAACATTTTCCATGTTTTTTACAAATCTCCAAACATCAATTTCAAGATGGTTCTCAAGGAAAAATGCCACACACAACTTCTTTCCCTATACTTGTCCAATATGAGATTTTGCTCTGTCTCTAACGACCTCTTTGTCAATAGGATGCTACACTCTACAACAATTTTCCTTACTCAAAATTCTGAATTATATTTTCACTTTAAACACAACATGATGTGTATAGTACATCCCGGTTCTATTTTATCATGATTTAAATTGTTATGTTTCTTCACTTATTACTACTATTAATTTGTTTTACATCACTACTCTTTTCTTTTTCTTCTTAGAATTGTCTCATGGTTACAGTGCTTCCATATCATCATTTCTACTAAATTAAAGGCACTAACATGACAATTATACTAGACAACATCAACAGGACATGCAGTTATTTTTTCTTTTTGTGTACCAGTATAAACACTACACTTAAGTTCAGATACATAAAATAAAGGCCCACATAATGAACATCTGGAACTAAAAGAGAAGGAACTGTTATTCATTTATCAGTTATAATGTCGTAGTAAAAAAGAAAGCTGTAATTTACCATCTAAAAATGGACTTACGTGCACAGGACTGTTTCTCCACTTTTGCTTCAAATCCAGCTTTGCACTTGCATCCTCCAGAAGGCAAATACCACTTCCCATCACCTTTGCATAAATAGGTTGGCATATCAACTTCTTCAGAATTTTCAACACATTTCCCAGTAGCTCGTTCAATGAATGTCACCTCTTTCCCAGTGGGTGTTGTTGGAAAGTGAGCGAAATTCACAGTAACTTCTGGGCATGTCAGATAATAAACCTACAATAAATTAAATACACAAGAAGTTATCCTCGTACATCTTTCACAAATATGAAATTAAGAAACAACGTAGACAATGTAGCTGTGTGTGTGTGTGTGTGTGTGTGTGTGTGAGTGAGTGAGTGATTCATATTGTGCATGCATGCACATGTGTTCTGTATTAGCTCTATGAAGAACATCATCCAAAATCTTTGCAATGTTTCCAGTCTAGTTTATGTGCTTATCAACTGTATGGTGAGTCGTTACCTTTACTCCTTATATTACTTGTTTTCCACTGCAGAGTTTCGATTATCGTAAAGGTACAACTACTACATACAGAAAATTGTTGGTAGATGCTGATTCTGAAACACTTACAATAAAACACTGAAGTCTGTTCTGTATCAACAAACTTTACAAATTTAATTAAAAAAAAAGACATGCAAAGAAATTTACCTTTATTGCTAAAAGAGATATACAAGCGCCTTGATCTCGGAATGCAAAATACACTCCCTTCTTGGTAACAGGAATAGATTTGATTTCGGTGTTAATAATAACTTCACTGTTAGTGTTGAAACGTCCTTCACCAGCAGCAATGCGACCTGTAAAATATCCAACAGTATTTGATGTAAAACAAATTGTTCATAGCCCCTACCCTTCCCCAAAAAAGAGAAAGAGAGAGAGAGAGACGTGAAGTATTTTAAGCTTCACTGACAGCAGTGGCATTTGCATTTGTTACCAGAAGAATGACACACTCTGTCCAGCTGCACGTATCACAACTATAATTCAGAGTAAACCTTTTTCATTGTAATTTCATAATTAATATCAAGACCCTAATGTCATCACTGTTTAGCACTCAACAATTTTAAACCCGTCCAAATTTTACAATAAAATACTATAGATAACTACCATTTTACATAATTTCAACTATGAAATAAGAATGAGATCCATTTAAACGAGCCACAAAAATGCAATCAAAAGCAATTAGGTAATAGGGTCAAATAATTAATATCAGTTTCAGTTCTATACACTGCCTCTCAAATAACTAAAATGTAAAAGTCTGACATTTCCTTGACATCTTATTTTTTGTATTTAAGCAATGTTCTATCACCTGTACTGGTGCATAAGCATATATCTTGGCATCATCCAAACATCTGATGTGATTGTGAACTTTAATGAGTTTTTATATTCCTCCTTATATCCAATAAACTGCTCCCAACCACATATGCTACAGACAAATTCCAGACAAATGAAATTGTCCACATTTAAACCTGTAACAGTTCTTGTGGTAAGTATAAGAATTAGTGGATAGAAAGTGGCTAGTGAAAGTTCTGAAACTCATTCTGTGTAAACTGAGCCAAGTATATTGCCACGGCAACCAAAACAATTATAAAATGAAAAATCTTACAAGTAACCAAGTACCTGTGGGATTTTCAATACACAGCCAGGAGGAGGGTGGGGGGAGGGGGAGGAGGAGGAGGGAGGAGGCAACTGTCCCTAGTGAGAACTTTTTTAGTATATGAATATGAAAAAAGATCTATAACCAAAGTGTTCGAATTTTTATGACTTGAAATAGCTGGAAAACTACCAATAAAATGACGTGAAAAATATAAAATGGCATAAAAAATATATAAAGTGAGTTATAAAATGAATTAGAGTAATGAAAAACTTTATAGGAGGTTCGCTCTGAGATTACAACAAGAAAACAAATTTAACATCACTGTGTTTTCCTTTAATAAATCTCTCTTTTTGAAGATTGTACAAAAACTGTTGTGTAATCATCCCACAAGGAGAGGTCTCCAGCAGTGGGATCCCAGGTATCACACCTTGCAGCCATTCACCCAATTGGGCCCCCATTTGTGAGTAACTGATGAAAAAAATATTGGAATTTTGCATGACGCTCAATAACATTAAAAAAGTTGCATTACAAAGACTGGTTGTGTGGTGTAATGGATAGGGTCAGGGCTTCACATGCAAGAGGCTGTGGGTTCAAATCTAGTTAGCTGTATGAAACTTCTTTGTTTTTAAATCTTTATTGAAATGACTTTGATCGTTAATTTTTATTCAGTTAATTGGTTTACATGTATTTTTTATTTTTATTCCTTTATCACAACATTTTAATCACAATATGAACTTTTTCATTTCTTTCTTTTTTTCTTTATATCATTCTTTCTTCACTCGGAATTTTTGTGAATGTGAATTTAATTATATTTATCTATTACAATATTCAATTATTTGAAAATTATGATCTAAATAACAAAAGACAAGATAATCTATTTATACTGACGGTGCAATGGTGTGAAAAACATTTTTTATTACAAGATGTACAATTCTTTTGCATGGTAATCGTCACAGAAACATTTAAAACATGGCCTAAATTCCTATTGCACTATGGGCAAAATACCACCGATGAAGTTTTACGTGAAGGAAGAGTTCATAAGTAAAACAAAATTCAAGCAAAATGAGGAATAGATATAATGAATGCATTAACCTGGACGAAAAAATAGGATGATAAAACCAAAGAAATTATACTAAAATTAATATATAAAAATTAAATACACATGAACAAAGAATTCAAGTGGAAAAAAGAATGTAGGAAGAAAAATGAGAACAAATGAAGAAGTCAATATTATGATTAAAATGATGTGACAAAGGAGTGGAAATCAAATATTATGTTTAAATGAATTAACTAAACCAAAATGATGATCAAAGTCATTTCGATACAGATTTAAACTAATAAAGAATTGATGTACATGACAAGATTCAAACCCACAACCTCCTGCATGTGAAAATCTTGCCCTATCCATTACACCACACAACCAGTCTACATAATAAAACTTTTTAACACTATTGAGCATCATGCAAAATTTTGAATTTTTTTTTTTCGTCAATTATTCACAAATGAAAGCCCACCAAGGTGAATGGCTGCAGTGTGTGATACCTGGGATCTTAACCTAGAGAATCGTATAGATGGTTTCAAAAAGTCAATCCCACCACTGGGGACCTCTCCTTGCCAGAGCTATTGCAAAGTATGGCAGCCTGCTAGAATAGATTCTTGAAAGTGATGGAACGTCTGTTATCAAACAACGTGTGCTTGTACTTAGAAAATCTTTGAATATTTTGTGAAACAACTAGGGTGTACACTTTGATACATTACTTCAGTTTCAAAAATGACTTTAAAAAATCGACACATGCATTCCACCAATTTGGTACAACATAATACCAAATATTGACATTTTTGTTTCAATACCCATACCTAGCACAAGTTAATAACAGCAAGTGACGTGATAATGACGACATGCAGATGAACCATCAATTTATGTACAACATGTACAAATACACTCCTGAGCAACATTGTTATATCCTTCCTATAGGCACATGGATTGTTCATTCTTGCCAACATTAAAAGAACAAACTGATGTGTAATAAATGACCATTAAACACAAACATGTAAAGTAGTAAGTTTGATTACAGTATGGTATGGTACCTATTTGACAAAAATGCAAAATTATTCATAAATTTACATTACTATAGCCAGAATTTTTGGTATTTTAATATTTGTGAACAATGCATAGCTCATAAAGAAATAAAGATTACATGTTCATGTTAGCAAACTCTGGGCACTATTAATAGGTTACAATACATGAAATGAAGGCACAATTGACTACGTGACAAAACAACTACACATTTATGCGGTCCGATAATGGGGATCTCCATGATGAGAGTTCTGTCAGAAATGTTACCTTCCTGAGGAACAAAACAGGCACCTTACAGTTCCATCATCACTAAGCGTGCATACCTCCATAAGCCTCAAATGACTATTGGTCTAACAAAACAGTTGCATAACAAAACACTCTCGACATAAGTTTACTCCTACCAAATTCAAATAATGGTAAACAACTGTCTGATGCTAATTTAAAGTAGCATATTGTGTTATATTTCTTTTCATTTGCAGAAGGTGTTTTCATATGTACTATGTGGCCTCTAATCAGTACTTGTCAGTAGAAACAGGAAGTTGTCATCAATGCAGCTATTGCCATTCCATGTAATTTAACAGTAGATTACACTTATTGAGTAAGTGTTGTAAAACAGCCCTTCATTTAATTAATTTTATAATCATTACTACAAATAAGCACCACATTTGAGCATGAACATCTCTATGAACTTCCACAAAACCCAGGTGATCAATGCAGCACCTAAGTGTTGTCAGTTGTTAATGACGTTATCTCTCAATTTTTCCATAGTCAACAATGAGTTGAGCAGTGATGTATCAATATAGTTTACTTAGAATTTTGTGCACTGTGAAGAGTAAAAGCATAGTTAATAGAATAAAAATTACTAATATTTTTAAGTTTTTTGTGTGTCATAAATGAACAAAGACCAAAATGAAAGTGAAGGAATCAAAAAACATGCTACCTGCGATGAAGATCACAAGAATAAGATGAGTCAATCTCAAATACCCCTATTAAAAGTCCCAGTAATTGTACTGAGGGAGAATATGTGGATCTGGCCAGTACCTATGCTGGCTTCAAGTGCTTCAATGAAAAGGATAGTAGCCTCCGGGTCGGAATTTCTGATGTCGGAGATTATGTTCGGGGGGAAAAAAAACACTGACAATTCCCTAAAGTATACAATTTTATTGAATCCATGGGAACCTGACAAAAATTTCTGGGATGACACAGCTGGCATAAGAGAACATTTCGACTGGACTGGCTGTCATTATATCCATGGGTGGTTTATTCTAAAGCAGTTAAAGTTGTGCTTTGTAAGCTATGTGTGCTCTTCCGGTTACATACATCGTATAATGCAAGGCAGTCATCATGGTACATTTATATGCCACCCATTTAAAAAATTTTCACAAATCTGCAAAAATGCATATGAATTCAGAAAGGCATAATGAGTTGAAAAGTTAAGTAATTTTGTTAATGTTATGGGAAACAAATTAATAGTGTAGAAGAACTTTGTCAATGATAAACTTGTAAATTAGTGCAATCTGTTCACAATAAGTTGAAAACAGTTATTTCTTGCATATAGTTTTGTACATTATGCGACTTGGCATAAGAGGGAAAATGAATTCAAATACTGGTTTTGCTTATTTATTGCTGTTTAAAGTACAGTCAAGTTAAGAAACATTGTGGAAATATTTTGAAAGTGCCCCTAAAAATGCCATCTATATTTCTCATAGAATCAGAAATGATTCAGTTGATGCATGCTCTGAATACTAAGAAATGATCTGATTAATGCCATCAATAATAGCAAATCATTTTCAATTCTGATAGATAAAACAATGGCTACTGCAGCTTCACGTACATCCTTGTAAATGGTGTAAATCCAAGGGAGTCTTCTCTGACAATATTAGTTGCATAGTCAAAATAAAGTGCAGCAAGGGAAAGTGCAAAATTTACTGGCTGTTGAGTTGTTTTCTAAGAGTGAATGATTCCTTCAATCCTAAGATCTGTTGAGGCATTTTATTGTTGTATCTCACAAAAAGTGGGTTCTTTTGTCATTTATAAGCACAGTATATGGGAAATGGATGGAGGGATAAGAGTGAAAATGGTGAGAGTAGCCAGGTCCTGTCATTCCAGAAACTTCAGAATCAATTTGTGGGTCTATTTGCCATCATTTACCATCATGCATGATTGAATGAAACTAATCCAATAAATTTGTAATTGAGTAAGTTTTATTTCAAAGAAACTATGGATGATGTTTCAATGATATACTATGTCATATAGTACTAGCAAAGATTATAAACTACTTAAAGTTAAGAGATTGTTTAGATAATGAGGTTTGCCAGAAAGAGGAATATAGCTAATCATGGAGAGAAACAAATATCAGAACTTGAATTAATGACATCAGAAACTGCAAAGTGGCATCTTCTTGTTCTTCTTCACTATCATCATCACCTTCCTCTAGTTCACAGACACTCAAAGTGTGCTCTGCGGAGTCTTGGGGCTCTGAAAAGCCTCTGCAAGGACTCTACCAAAATATTATCAACCTAAAGAACAAAGCACATCAAGGCTTGTCACACACTGGGAAAAATAACTCTTATAAATATCACACCAATGTTGGTTTTATAAAAGTTATTTTTGCTCTCAGTTTGTAGCAGCCAAAAATGAGGTGACAATCAGCATAATAATGCTGCAATTACAAACTACAAACAAAACAATGTAGCTTGTATGAGTAGGCATGTGGCGACTCTATACTCATCACTGCACACGCACACAGCGACCATGCTGATGCTCTGTCTCTCTGTCTCACTGCACTCTGGCTCATCTACACATGCCGCAAACAATCCACTATGGTCTCTCCATCTCTCTCTCATCCGCAAACACCTTGAACCACCACAAAGGATTTTGTCACTTTGCTCTCTATGCTTCACCACAAGGGTCTATACAAACGCACAAAGTGCAGCACAGAGTACAGGTCCTACTTGAGTATGCTTGATTCATGTTTGTCATTAACTACAGTTGCAACATTCAATATCTTGTTGTGATATTGTTCCATTTTTGCCATTTTGCAAAATTAAATTGTTGATTTTAACCAATAGAATGGATGGCTGGCTTAAAGGTATTGTAACAAAATCTTGCACCAAAATTTCAAAGATGATTTGTTTGGAACAACTATCAAAAGGTCAGAACACTATGAAGTATTCTTCCCAAACTGTGAATGGAAAAGTCACAGAGGCATTGTATTTGGTCAGCTGTTGCATTGCACAAGAGGGTAAAGTGCATACTATCACTGAGAATGTGTGACAGACATAAAACAATGTATGCTTGATGAAAAATATACGAAGCATTTTTCCACACGGCCACTTTCGAACGACTCTGTTTCGCACCATATATACGATCTCGCAGGCTATATCAAACAAGAATTAGTTGGTTGTCTTCAACATAAAAAAATTCATATTGCAAAAGGATGAGTTTACTGATGTTGGAATGGCCATCTTGCATATAATTGTACGATATCCAAACAAACATTCACCTGAAGAAGACTTGCTTATGTGCAGCCAATTAACACTACCAGAAAACAATTTTTTAACACAATTAACATTTTTTTTTAAATATACTACCTCAACTGAAACAATCATACTAATATTTGTACAGGTGGGGCAAAGGCAATGACTGGTAAAATAGCAGCAGCAGGATCACTAAAAAAAAGTAAAGCACAAAACTATAGTTGCAGCCATTGTCTCCTGCATACACAAGCATTTGCGATCAAGATGATGCTGACAGATCAAAACTATAGCTGTAAAAATAATCAACTACATTAAATCATATCCTCTTCAGTGCCAATCGTTTTCAATACTGTGTAAAGATTACAGAAGCAGATATAAAACACTACCACTCCACATGGTTATCTTGGGGTAAGACCTGGACATTCGAACTAAGAGTTCGATTACTATCTTGTATGACTGACATTTCTTTTAACTTAAAAGACTGTTTGAACGATGTGACTTGATAATTCAGATTAGCTCTTTCTGGCACATATATTTTCAAAAATTAATGAATTAACACTATCTTTACAAGGAAAACAGACAACAGTTTTCAATACTAATAACAAAATAACTGGCTTTAAAAAAAGAATTTTTGATTGTTTGTGTTGGCAAGAGAGAAATAGACAGCCTTTTCAACAATGAATGTGTTTGTAGGTGAGACAGTAGAATTGACAAATGAATTATTCAAAGAATTGGTCCACTGTCTCTATGACATGCATACATCTTTTGAGACTTATTTTCCTGAAGAGCAGAATGCAAAACTGAAAATGAATTCAATGGTTCGGAGTCCTTTTCTAGTGAACTTTCAGATGCCAGAAAATATGTGAAATGAGACCTATGAATCCATTTTAGAAATGATATCAGATTCAACATGGAATCATTATTCAAAAAACATGTTACTAGATGATTTTGGGTGCAGGGTTCATGATGAATATCCAGAACTTGTCACACAGGCTCTGACTGTTCTTCTCCCATTTACAACAACATACTTGCGTGAAACGAGATTCTCAGCATACACAGGTACAAAGGCAAAATACTGCAACAGACTGGATATTGAACCTGGCATGCATCTTCTACATCTACATTTACACTCCGCAAGCCACCCAACGGTGTGTGGCAGAGGGCACTTTACGTGCCACTGTCATTACCTCCCTTTCCTGTTCCAGTCGCGTATGGTTCACGGGAAGAACGACTGCCGGAAAGCCTCTGTGCGCGCTCTAATCTCTCTAATTTTACACTCGTGGTCTCCTCAGGGGGTATAAGTAGGGGGAAGCAATATTTTCGATACCTCATCCAGAAACGCACCCCCTCGAAACCTGGACAGCAAGCTACACCGCGATGCAGAGCGCCTCTCTTGCAGAGTCTGCCACTTGAGTTTGCTAAACATCTCCGTAATGCTATCATGCTTACCAAATAACCCTGTGACGAAATGCGCCGCTCTTCTTTGGATCTTCTGTATTTCCTCTGTCAACACGACCTGGTACGGATCCCACACTGATGAGCGATACTCAAGTATAGGTCGAACGAATGTTTTGTAAGCCACCTCCTTTGTTGATGGACTACACCACCTCCTTTGTTGATGGGCTACATTTTCTAAGGACTCGCCCAATGAATCTCAACCTGGCACCTGCCTTACCAACAATTAATTTTATATGATCATTCCACTTCAAATCGTTCCGCACGCATACTCCCAGATATTTTACAGAAGTAACTGCTACCAGTGTTTGTTCCGCTATCATATAATCATACAATAAAGGATCCTTCTTTCTATGTATTCGCAATAAATTACATTTGTCTATGTTAAGGGACAGTTGCCACTCCCTGCACCAAGTGCCTATCCGCTGCAGATCTTCCTGCATTTCGCTACAATTTTCTAATACTGCAACTTCTCTGTATACTACAGCATCATCCGCGAAAAGCCGCATGGAACTTCCGACACTATCTACTAGGTCATTTATATATATTGTGAAAAGCAATGGTTCCATAACACTCCCCTGTGGCACGCCATAGGTTACTTTAACGTCTGTAGACGTCTCTCCATTGAGAACAACATGCTGTGTTCTGTTTGCTAAAAACTCTTCAATTCAGCCACACAGCTGGCTCTTACTTTGTTTATCAGGTGACAGTGTGGAACTGTATCGAACGTCTTCCGGAAGTCAAGGAAAATGCCATCTACCTGGGAGCCTGTATCTAATATTTTCTGGGTCTCATGAACAAATAAAGTGAGTTGGGTCTCACACGATCGCTGCTTCCGGAATCCATGTTGATTCCTACAGAGTAGATTCTGTGTTTCCAGAAATGACATGATACGTGAACAAAAAACATGTTCTAAAATTCTACAACAGATCGATGTCAAAGATATAGGCCTATAGTTTTACGCATTTGCTCGACTACCCTTCTTGAAAACTGGAACTACCTGTGCTCTTTTCCAATCATTTGGAACCTTCCGTTCCTCTAGAGACTTCCAGTACACAGCTGTTAGAAGGGGGGCAAGTTCTATCGTGTACTATGTGTAGAATCGAATTGGTATCCCATCAGGTCCAGTGGACCTTCCTCTGTTGAGTGATTTCAGTTGCTTTTCTATTCCTTGTACACTTATTTCGATTTCAGCCATTTTTTTCTTTCGTGCGAGGATTTAGAGAAGGAACTGCAGTGCGGTCTTCCTCTGTGAAACAGCTTTGGAAAAAGGTGTTTAGTATTTTAGCTTTACGCGTGTCATCCTCTGTGTCAATGCCATTATCATCCCAGAGTGTCTGGATATGCTGTTTCGATCCACTTACTGGTTTAACGTAAGACCAGAACTTCCTAGGATTTTCTGTCAAGTCGGAACATAGAATTTTACTTTCGAATTCACTGAACGCTTCACGCATACCCCTCCTTACGCTAACTTTGACATCATTTAGCTTCTGTTTGTCTGAGAGGTTTTCGCTGCGTTTAAATTTGCAGTGAAGCTCTCTTTGCTTTTGCAGTAGTTTCCTAACTTTGTTGTTGAACCACGGTGGGATTTTCCCACCCCTCACAGTTTTACTCGGCACACACCTGTCTAAAATGCATTTTACGATTGCCTTGAACTTTTTCAATAAACACTCAACATTGTCTGTGTCGGAACAGAAATTTTCATTTTGATCTGTTAGATAGTCTGAAATCTGCCTCCCATTACTCTCGAAAAGTTCGGGTCTGTTTGTTATCAGTAGGTCTAAGATGTTATCTCCACGAGTCGGTTCTCTGTTTAATTGCTCGAGGTAATTTTCTGTCCCTACCACCCGTCCTAAACATCTGAGTGTCCCAGTCTATATCTCGTAAATTGAAATCTCCACTTAAGACTATAACATGCTGAGGAAATTTATGTGAAATGTATTCCAGATTTTCTTCAAGTCAGATATTAAACAGTTGGTCAAAAATAAAAAACAAATGGGAACAATTTTATTAGTTTACAATGGAATCAATATAGTGTTATTTTTTGTATTGTATCATTGTGTGTTATTTTTTATATTGCTACAGAAGGAAGTAATGTATAATGTATCTATTTTGTAACATTTTCATTAAATAATTAAAATTAAACAATGAACATAAAACCTAGTTTTACTTATTCTAGGGCTCTGTAAAATTTTTGGTAAAATGAAAGTGTTCTGTCACCAAACCGCTGCTCTAGTTTATCATCATTTGCACTACCTTAGGTGATGAATATTGCCTAGTGGAAGTATTTGAATATTCAATACCTTACACCCTCTTCACAAAAGTCATGCTCATTAGCCTAAGGGAAAGATTGAAAATGTGATCTAAAATAACACTTTGCATATTATCTGTGAGTCTTTTAAGTGCCCTGAAGGAAAGCAAACAGTCAAAAGTTATAAATAATATTGTGGTATTGTAAACATAAATCCCTATGGAAAAGAAAAAGAGGAAAAAAATAAAATATTTCCTTTATCTCACATAATACCAGTGACCTAGTAATCTCATGAGAAATCCATAGTATACTTTTAAAGAAGGCCAGATATAAACCTGAAATTGTACTGTTTGGAAGAAGTGTTACCATAAAGTGCTGACAACACATCCTTTTAGGTTTCAAGTTACACTGTTAGTAACAAACTATTTAACTGACAATAAAAAGGGAAAAAACAATGCTGATAATCCACAGTTAAGATCAAAATGTATCTACAACATATACAGTTACATAGTGTAACTTTTATATGAAACAAAAGTAAACAGTCAAAACCAAAGAGCTACTGAAAAAAATTAAACATTCACTATTCTTACCTAACCTTTTTTCACATGAACAAGAGTGTGTATAAAATGTTATCTGTAAACAATTCCCCCCTCCCCCCTCTCTCTCTCTCTGTGTGTGTGTGTGTGTGTGTGTGTGTGTGTGTGTGTGTGTGTCAAGTTTTCTACTTTTTATTCTCCAAAGAAGTAAATAATGGCAATCAGAGAAGAATATTGTGCACTTACCAATAAGTTTATAGCTTTCTGGTTCCCAAGGCGGAGGTTCCTTCGTTGCAGCATCAAACTCATAATATAGCAGGCTAAATGTTTCTTTACAAGATAGCGCATTGCCAGGGAACAATGAACAATCTCTAATTGTAAACTTGATCTCAATGTACATTCGGTTGGCTATTCCTCTCTCCACAAATGGCGTCCATAACCAATTATTAACATTATTGTAGGCCACATCACAAACAACATACGATCTCCAATTTATCCCTTTCTCGAAGTCTGTGAAGCTTTCTTCGACCCACTGAAAGCAAATTAACAACACTAGTTCTATAATATATATTGGTGTATTCACATTCATACATTTAAATAACCAATACTTTGTGTCTTGAAAGGCATTAGTGACTTTGATATTTCCATAGCTACAGTCAAAGAAAAGACAAAACAAAATGTGCATTTGAGCATAACAACAATAAGCAATTAACACTTTTCCAAAAGAATTCAGTACAAAACATGTTTACAAGCTACAGTCAGGCACATTTCATTTATATGAAAAGCGCTCAGCTTACTTAGAAGCAGATGACATTAGTGTTTGCCCAAAGGAGAGAAGCAAACAAGGGTTTAAAAAAAACGTACTGTAGCCATGATAGCCTCTAATCATAGTAATTATGTCAAAATGCAATACAAGTCTAGCATATGATGACAAGCAGCAGTTACCACAACCCAATTAGAAGCTGCCACATATCTGATTTAGCTTCATATCATTAGTTTCCTGACATACTTTTGATGGAACACATCGATGCTGGTGGTTTTAGACGACGACTCCTGCACACCTCAGCAAGCAGTCATTCACTTGAATCGTAATCTACCATTTCAAACATGGTTTATGTTCTTTCCAGCATCTTCAATTTACCACAAGAATTATTGAGTTATTACACATATTTAACAACAGAACTCTTAGCAGAGTAAGTGGGCTGTAAACATAACCCTGATGCACAAATGATGCTTTCCCATTTTCTGTTTTGTGACAGGTGATAAGTCATACTAGTGTGTATCTAAATAGATAGGAATTGAACCAACTGATATTGTTGACCCAGTGAGGCAGCAAATCTGCTTAATGTATGAGTGTATCATAGTTGATACAATCAAAACCCCTTTGCTAAACAAATAATGTTGGCCACTCTTTATAACGTCTTACTAAGCCAGTTCTGTCATAAACACAGCAAACAGTAAGCAGTGATCTTACAAGATGACTAATTGCTTAAATGTTAAGGGCATTCTGTCAGTAAATTATGTTTACTGACATGTGTGACAACACCTTTGTACGAATCTATAATTTCAGAGCAAGAATGAAATTTTCGAGCCTCTAAACAAGCTAGTAGTTAAAATTTTCATGAGGTTTGTATCCTCAAGTGGTAGCTGACTGCCATGGAGCTGATGGTCTCATCTCTATAAAGCCAAGTTACCAGATATGGCATCAGTGGTGATTATTTCATTACTAGTTAAGGCAATGATACATGTGTGCCTAGGGCTTTGTAAGGAATGTGTGCCTAGGGCTTTGTAAGGAATACAGTTCCAAAAGCCTTTAACAATGGACTGTGAACTATGCACTGTGAATGTGTAATTTAATTTTACATGCCATCATAAACCTGTGACCCTGATAGACCAATGTACACAAATATATGAATCATCTCAAGTTATGAAAGTTTCATTTTCCCATGCACATTGCCATTACGGACTCTGTACCACCACCCTCGCATGCAGCCCAAGGGCACCTCTTAGTATACTTGTGTGTCCTCATAATAAATCATTCAATACCACATAAAAATGAAAGTCAAAAATACTTATCCCTCACTACTAAACTATATCAACATACAGTCATAAACATACCCCAGGTGTGACAGCCTGTGGTCCATATGGATACCTCGTCCACTCTAATGTTTCTTCCCGTGTTGTATCCAGCAGAACAACTGAAACAATAAGACAGTGGAACATTGATTAAACATGTTTCAATGAAGGTTGAACTGACAGCAGTGGTATGGACAACAATTCTATCCAACTTATCTAGCATTTTCCATGTTGAATTGATTATGCCATGGTTTATTTATAGAGCCCACATTTGCAGTAAACTCTGGCAGAAAGTCACTAATGATACAAAAAAGACAATATTTTCAATGAAACATGCACTCCATTGATTGGTACAAAACAGTAATCAATTTGACAAAAATAAGGATTTCATGTAGAATCTGCTTAGGATTGCAAGCTCTGTTCCATGCCATTCACATTCGTGACAACCAATTATACTTATCTATAATCTTTCTATTATTTGTTAATGGCATTGATTTTGCTAAATGAGGCAACACAACTGATCAAGTTATATAAAAAGGTGTCCTCTCCCATTCAAGTTCATGCCAATCAGCCAAAATTTCATGGAGGAGCAACTACTTATGAATTGCAAAGGTTATGCTTTATATCTTCTTACATTCAGTGTCACTTGAGATATCATTATTGATTATACGTTCTTTGTGCATATGATATTTTATTTCTTGTTCAGATGCACCTTATGTCTGAGAGAAACTGACAGGTGATCAATTTTATTTGTGGAATAGTTTTGTTTTACTTTGTTTTTAAAAGTAACCATTTACGTGTATTTCCTTCAAATGTGTAAACTGGAATAATATGTTGTCAAAACAATTTTTGATGTGGGCAGTTTATAACCAGTGGCAATTCATCCACAGTTAGCAATAAAGATTTGAAAGTAACTTGCTCCTTCATTTTTAACAGTCGAAAAATGGGCACCAAAATTCAGTGTGGTCCATACCTCCATTGAAGATGATTCATTAAAAGTATGTACCAAACCTGCACCTAGAGAAGAATACATTGTGAAAGTGCATTTTTCGGTATTGAATGATTGGTGACTATAGGCAAACAAAATAGCTCACACCGTAAAGACATTAGAGGAGGCAGTAGGATAATTTTATATGAAAATGCGTAAAACCTAAAGCAGTTACCAGCAGGACATTTGGAGCAGCTGCAGAACTTAATTGAAGGCAGGGGTAGCATCAAGGACAGACTGCTTCTCACATTGACACCAGTAATGTCTGTTGTCAGGGATCTAATATCATTCTTGTTCTGGATACTGGCAGAACTGATGAAGACAGCTGGGCTCCCTCATGAATTTTCAGCACAGTTATTCAGAGGAATGATCATGGAACCATGGACCGAATTTTTACAATTGCATGGTGGTTTTAAAGTTTCTATAGAAAAACAAACTTAATTCACATTTATAAAAAGCTCTCTCTCATCGCAGTGCGGCAGAATACCACACCAAATACTGGCAGTGGAATGGATTTTGAGGCAGTCTTCTCGAGGTGTAATTTCTGTTCCTCTCCCACTGAGATAAGTGCAGTTTGAAGCTTTTCGATCAAGTTTTATTAACTGGCGACAAAAAGAGATGTCGCCGGGTTACACGAGAGAGTGCATTTGGAGATAATCATGATAGCAATCCTTCAGCTTGAAAAATGACGTCATATTTTTCTGGATTTGTTTACCCCAACCCCCACGAGTCAATTAACAGAAGAAATTTGTTCTTCTGCATGTGCGGCTTCATAGCATCAGTCAAAAAGTTTTTGTATAAGGTGATTGTAAATTTTTCAAATTTTGATGACGTAATGACGACAGTCCTACATTTTGTCCCATATTCATTCACCAAACTTTTCTTTTACCTTACCTTTTTATATCTTTTACGAATATATTAAAAGCTACAATATACTGGTGCATTATTTCGATTTTATTTGCAGTGTAAGTAATGCAAAAATTGAAAATAAAAAGTTTCCGCACAGGGACTCGACTCCCACGACCCTCGGATTACTGATCTGTACTCCTGCTGCCTGGAAACTACGTTACCTGACATAGAAGGCTCACGTCTTGCCTGACCCGCTCCGTAAATGATATTTTTTCCTAAATGCTTGGCCATCTGAAGCCCCTACTTCTGTCACTTTCATTTCTGGCCAAGCCCTGCGTATACCATAAATTTGGACACAATCTGATGACGAGTACGCTAGTGCGACCCATCCTAGAGTACTTCTCCAGCGATTGGAGAACTAATCAAATATACTTAACATCGAACAAAGAAGTCGATATAACCAGTGCAAACGTGTACCCAACATGCTCAGGCAACTTCATAAGAAAGAATACGGTACACGCTGTTCTCACGAAACCCTGTTGGGTACACGTAGAGAACTGGAATTCGAGGACTAAAGGTACTATGCCTCCATCGTACATCTAGCGCAGGAGTCACGAGAGCAGGATAAAAGAGATGAGGGCACATTCAAAGTCGAATAAATAATCAGTTCTGTTTCGTTCAAAACACACATAGTAGGTCCATAATACTGGTAGAAAGTACCTTCCGCCGTGCACTGTACAGCGGCTTGCGGAGTATACATGAATTTTAAAAACAAATTATGTGTAATATTTCTGCAGGGCGGGCAACTCACTTGTTGAACGACGATTAAAAGCGAACGTGGAAACTTGTATTGCAGCAAAATTTGAACCATTTCAAAAATAACTTAACTCATTTCCTGAAACGATTCGTTACTGTGGGTGATACGTGCGTTCACCACTTCACGCCAGACATAAACTAAAGTCGAATCCAAACAGTGGGTGGAAGCCGGGGGGAAAAAAGGACTGACGGTATTTTCCGTGAGGCAAACGTCATTCTTTTCTAATTAATTGCATCGCAAAAAGTAAAGCAATAACTACGGTGGGCCATTTGGACGAAAAAAAGAGATAAGAAGAAATCAAGAGTACGAAATGAAAATAAATCTTTCGTCGGGGCAATAAGGGTATAGAGGGGGTCCAGCGCGAAAGCAGTAAGAATGTGATACTACAGTTTCGAAACAGTTCGAAAAGTGGCTAACAAATGGCGCTGTAATCGCATTATGTAGTGCCTCTTAATAGTTCGCCGCAGCTCTGAGTGATCAGCTCCACTGTTGAAACGTGAAAAATGGTTAGCGTACAAGGAAGATGTTGGAATAATGTACTGCACTGAACAACTTATTTTTCTGGTACTGGAATACCACAGGTTGGAACACAGTCCTATGGCAACAAGGCAGTTTTCAAACACGATTTAAAGTGCCAAAATGTTGGGCCCAGGCAAAACTGTAGTTACTCCTGAAAATATCGCAACGGTTTCTGGAATTATTCAGCAAAATCCAAGGAAATCCGTTCGAAGAACTGCAGCGAAGACTGGTTTGAAGCGTTCCAGCATCCAGAAAATATTGAGACACAGTCTACACACGTTTCCATTCAAAATCCAAAGCCACCACAGTATAACTGTACGAGCTATATGACAAAGGAGTGACTTTGCAAACCAAATTCTCACAATGATTGAAAATTATGGATTTGGTATTGGCTGCACCTGGTTCACAGATGAAGCACACCAACACCTGAACTGAGTCATGAAAGAAAAAATTTTAAAAATAAAAAAAAATTGGCGATTCTAGAGTTCCGAAAATCTCCCTCTGTGTTAAGTGAAACCACTGTATCTTCCCAACCTTAATGTTTGGACTGCGTTATGCAGTAGAGGCACTATTAGCTCACGTTTCATGCGATAAACCGTCACCATAAAAGAATTAAAAAAACGTTAAGTTGCACTGCAATTTTGGAACAATTTCGCTCACAGCAAGCGTTGGAGAATCGACAGGGACACACAATGGTTCTTACAAATTGACAAACCACATACCACCGAACAGGCGTTTCGCTTGTAGATGAATACTTCGAGAATTGAGTGACTGCGTTGGATTATCGCAAATTTACTGGCGCACGGATGGACTGGTCTCACCCAGTCTTACTACTTGTGACTACTTTTTGTGGGCACAGTGAAAGACACTGTCTGCCGGGACCATCCCACCATGCTGGACAAGCTTGAACCGATGATCTGTGTGACATCTGAATCCCTGACAGTTGAGACCTTACAGGATGTGACAGTTAATTTCAATGTTCATTTGCGCCACCTCCGTACTGGGAATGGCGGACATTTCGAAAAGACTGTGATGTGACTGCAAAGACGGCTTGCAGATGACGAGTTTAATTATGCTCGCTGATACTGAACGAGCAGCACAGCCTCCAGCGCCATTTGTTAACAGCTTTTTTGGTAAATTTTAGAAACCATCTTTACAATCATGCATAAATTTTTTGCAGCTTTCACAGACACCTTCGCTAGACACACTGTACTTAAGGCAATGGGAAAACAGATCTGAAATATGAATTTTTGGGACATGAATCGTATTCAACAGATTTGGCACCCCTCTAACTTGTACTTATTCCCACATCTAAAGAAACTTGAGGTTGGAAATTGTCTAAAGTGAAATGAAGAGGTTATGACAGGTATACATGGATATTTTACAGGCCTTCCAGGATAGATTCCTCTCAATGCAAAAACGTTGTACAAAAGTCGCACAGTTTCATTCCATTCAAAACGAATTACCAAAATCCGTGAACATTTTTGCACTTGATAACAGCGCTCTTCCTCACGAGTTTCGATCGAGCCTTATAGACGGGCCAAGGTCAAATAAGAATTAATCTTCACCGCGATGTGGAGTGTGTGCTTTAGTGCAACTTGCCAAAAGTTTACAGCCGTGTACCAGATCTACGCACTTGTCCTCGGCGATTTGAATCATGTTGACGGGGAGTGAAGAGCATGCATGGCTAGGACTTCAACTTACGCAAAGAGGAAGGCGCAAGTCTCAACCGTTTTCGAGAAAATCGAGTTCGGAAGTTTTAAGATTGCGTATGTACATACTACTGTGTGGTCGCTAACAAGAAGCCCATAACCAGGTGCTGTCGGCACGGTAGCTCAGTGTGTTCGGTCAGAGGGCTAGCTGCCCTTTGTAATTAAAAAGAAACTGAGTGGATGGACCCCACTTGAACGGGACCCCAAATGCAATGAATAATAAAGATACACGATCATTTTGAATCAAATCAGTCTAGTCTTTTTATGACATTGTTGTACCCATATTTGTGACACGTATGGAGCACTGCACGAATCAGGATGTTACTGGTCGTAGAAAAATGTTAAACAATAATTATTGTGGAATACAGCACACGTAACGAACGCAGAGTTTTTGCAATATCGTGGTTTTTCTTAATGTTTCTACTGCAAAACAAACTTGGTTTACGTCATAAACGGTTCTCGGCCATCACACACTTTCACGGCGTACCACGAATATTTGCTCATATCACCGAATATTGGGACAGGCAACTGATGGTTCACGATTGATTGAATTTTTATGCAATCTTCTCTTGAAGCTATCTCTCTATTGTGTTCGGTGATGTATGAGCAATTTTTTAGTCGCTTTATAAGGTTTTCCTACTGCGTGTAAAAATAAACGTCGCAGAGTTGCACCAACAGAGTACATTTTGGTGGAATTACTTTTAATACTGCACGGTGGCAGACTCTCTCTATCTTGAAAAATTTCGTTGTACAAGACCGGATTCGTTTGCCCTCCCCATAAATCGAGGATCAAAAGAAATTGTTCTTCTCTCACGTATAACTTCAAGACGCCAATTAGAAATTTCCTGTATAGTACTATTGTGAGTTTGCCGGACTTTGAAGGTTATTACAACGTTTTTGTATCTGTGTGCGTAGTCATGAGCAGGTTTTTGCACCCTTGATGCAAATGAGCCAGTGGTCTCTTGTAAGCAAACGAAAATGGTTGGTAGTAATTTTCCAGATAAGGTACAGCATATTGTGGATTGCACGAATCTGTCAACTTGTATATAGCGTTTCGCTGCAGAAGAACCATCTCTGTTCCGCGATTGGCGAGAGTTTTGTCATAAGTTGACTGATATCTGCACCCTAGAACAAACATTACAAATTAGCGTCATATGGTCTATAAAAATAGTATTGCAGTTGATGTAAATGAATCACGTACTTTTATGTGTAATACCCGTTTGATTAGTGTTAATAACAAAGTCCTTGTCGTATTTTGGTAAGAGGGCTCGAGTCTGCATTCGGAAATTTGCTGCAGCATCAGGGACGTTGCAGTGAGGCGCTTTCATTCTCAAATACAAATCTGATTTTTTTTTTCGGACGAATCCGACGTTTTCGTTTGAAAAGCACGATCCACAAGTCAGAAGCTTGAAAATTTAAATCAGGAAATTGGTTAGCAGCAGCAAGAGCCCATTGCTGCTGGCTTCTCGTTTTCACCTGCTAAATACATTCTCGAGCTTCTATGAAACGATCACTGGTCCACAAATGTTCTGTCTTGTTCCACAGAACATCTTTTCGAACCTTTCTTGCCTTTGAAGTGTGAAGCTCTCATTCTACGAAGAGTAGCCAAACTCCATCCTGGACGCTCTCTCGCTAGAACGGCGGCCCTAATCTTGTAATATTGCGGAATGTAATCGCTGACCATTTTCGACTGCTTCGCTTAGCCCTCGTAATCGTCTGATGAAGATGAAGCGCCACCTTCAGTGTCTTCAAACATACCCTACGTCGATGCCTTGATGGGCAATTAATTCGTCTTGTACCGCGACTTGTTTCTCCGCTAGCATTTCGAAACTTCTGCTTCTCCAATTTCCATGTGTTCTTGTGTTATTACAGCAGAAGGTTTCGAAGCGATGGATTGTTTGCAGAACGAGCTTTTTATTGAGCACCAATGTCGTCTTTAATCATACTTCTGAAACTTAACTCTAAAGCGATTAGACTTCACAATGAGGTTCACGTTCTCTTGCCGTCGAAGTACCAGGCACACCAATACATTTACTCGTAACAGCAGACATCTTAGAGCGTTGACATATAACTACCTCGGGGGCTAACATACGAATCAAGTATTCTTTGTGTTTGTGACCGCTGTTCCTTTTCTCTTTCCACGAACCGAAAGTTGTTTGTGAACATGCTACTGTTTCTGGTGGGTCAAAACTTGTTGAAGTATTACTGGGAAAATGAGTTCATACGGTGAGTCGTACCATACCTGTACGTAACCGGGAAAATGGGATCTTGGTAGGTTGAAACGTACCTGCAAGAATACGGCTATAATGGTAAACCACTTTCAAAATTTTAAAGAAAAACCCGAATTTTCAAGGTGAAGTTTATGTGAACAATAAATGATTCCTTAGATACTGATAATTTGCACAACACCTGTTATAAGAAGTACGTGGAAACAAAGAAAGAACACTATCGGCAGCAAGATTCAGTTCAGTGTCTTTCTTCTTATGAAACCAAGCGCTTACTAAGTCGGCTACAGACTCCTTAACTACTAGTTGCCACACAGAAGTAGCTGCTACCCTATCCTGTGCAAGTCTTTCATCTCCGAGTAACTACAGCAACCAATATCCATCTGAACCTGCCTACTGTATTCATCCCTTGGTCTCCCTTTACAAATTTTACCCCCCCGGCACCTCTTCGGAAAAGGCAACCTCCCACACACATACCTTCAGAAAAGACGCCCCGGCACCTCTTCGGAAAAGGCAACCTCCCAGACACATACCTTCAGAAAAGACGCCCAAACACTTTCATTTACATTAGATGTTAACAAATTCCTCTTTTTCATACATGCTTTCCTTGCTATGGCGAACATGCATTTCATATCCTCTCTACCTCGGCCATAATCAGTTATTCTGCTGGCCAAGTAGAAAATCTCATTTACTACTTTAGAGCCTCATTTCCTTATCTAATTACTTCAGCACTACCTGATCTAAGTCTACTGCATTTCATTGCCCTTGTTTTTCTTTTGTTGATGTTAATTTTATAACCTGTTCTCAAGATATGCTACTGTTTGTAAAAAGTGTAACATTCAGAAGCAATGGTCCGCAACACGTCATTATAAGACGAGAAGTAGAACAGGCGGACCCAGATAAGTGATTTAAATGGCAGAAATGGTAGAAAGGTGGCATGCACGTAGGCCCAACGGCGCCCTCTTTTGTGTCACGGACAGGGCAGTGTTACGCAAGTCAGCGTTACGTCATACGAAGTAGGAATGTGTAACAAAGGACCACTATGCCTCGCCGACATCACGGGGTGGAATATCGGCATGTGACTGCGTTCGAATGAGGCACAATGATTGGTCTCCGAGAGGCGGGTCTGTCGTTCCGTCACACTGCGGTACAGGGAACTTTGCTTCAACAGTGAGGCTTATGTGGAACCAGTGAAGAGAGGAGGGCCGTACACAGAGCAGGGTGTTGGCGCGACGTTGGAGCACTGCAATGTGTGCTGACATGTCTGCGTCGACGGTTCGATGTCGTCTTCGGCGGGCTGGACTTGGGGCACCCGCGCCATTGCGTCGGCTTTAGGTAACCACAACCCTACAATGCCGCAGACAAACGCCGACCCTGGCGTGCTGAGCGACGAAATGTAGTATTTTCGGACGCGTCCAGCTTCAACTTGACCTACTGTGATGGCCGAATACGCATTCGACGCTGCCGTGGTGAACGCAATCGCGTAGATTGTACTGTTGAGAAGCATGGTGGGCAAATGCCAAGTGTGATGGTTTGGGGTTAATTGCTTATAACACGCGATCTCGCTTGATATGTCTTCAGGGCAATCTGAACAGCTACCGCTACAACAGGGATGTTTTACAGCGCGAGGCACTGCCCCTCCTGCTGGACATTCCACATGCCATATTTCAGCGGGACAATGTCGGGCTACATGTGGCGAGGAATGTGCAAGCCTTCTTTGAAGAACGACGGGTACCACTACTTCCCTGGCCTGACCGTTCTCCTGACATGTCACCCTTCGAACATGTCTGGGATATTGTCGGTCGGCAACTTGTTCCTTCAGGTCCTCCTGCTGCCGCAGTTGACGAATTGTGGATGAGCCCACAACCCGCGCGGCAGAGTATTCCCCAGCAGCATATTCAGGCACTCTTTCATTCCATGCCACGACGTCTAGCGACTCTGATTGCAGCACATAGTGGCGCTAATCCGTGCTGAATTTCCACAGCAACAGTGCACGCAGAAGTCTGTAATGCGAATCACGTGTGTAGTGTCATGTCCCCTAATCGGTGGAATCAATTTCACCGTGATCACACCTCTGGTCTTGGTGTTTCACTTTTTCCAAACAACAGTGTATTACCCATACAACTGCTCTTCCAGGATCTTTGCAGCCTCTGATAGAACTACTTATAGCACAATGGAAGGAAGGACGATTTGGGTTTTACATCCCAAAGAAAACTAAGTCATTAGAGACAGATCACAAGCTCAGGTAGTAGAAGGATGTGGAAAAATCGGCCGTGTCCTTTTGTAAGCAATAATTCCCGCGTTGGCCTTAAATGATTCGGGGAATCCACATAAAACGTAAATCGGGATGACCGGACAGTGATTTGAATCCCTAAACCTCCGAATGCGTGTCTATTGTGCTAATCACTGCGCCACCTTGCTTTGTCTTACAAGCGCTATCACCTGCATTGTGTTGTGGGGGAAATGTAGACAAAAGATTGTGTGATAGTGGAATCGAATGGAAATAGTCGTGAAGTTGTACACATATTCAGTTTCGGACAGGAAATAAATGTGAAGGATTAACTTATAAAATACCGCAATGATAAATCACGATTAAAAGCAGAGATCCAAGAGTCATGATTAGCATGTTTTCATGCAACACGTCATCGTAAGACGATATGTAGAACAGCTGAACCAAAACAAGTGATTTAAATGGCAGATACGGCAGAGAGGTGGCGTGCACGTAGGCTCTTTTGTGTCACCAGACATGCCAGTGTTACAGTTTAGCTATAATTGTATATTAGACCTACAAAAATTCAAACTCAATTTCGATGTGAAAGAGTTTATTTCTTAATCGAACGCCAAATTTAACAGCGATCGTTAATCACATATTATTACCGTTCGTACAAAATGTGACGAGGTAAAGTATGACAAAGGTAATATGTTATGTGCAAGCAATTAACTATGCATAATGTCTCGTCGCAGTCTGCATGAATGCACATCAAGTAGTCACGAAAAATATTCAAATAGAAGGCAACAACGCGACTGGATTTACACGAAATACTAAAAGACAAAGAGGATTCCTTACATAAATGACTTAATTGAAAATTCCTGTGTAAAAAAAAAAGAAAGAAACATAAATGAAAATTTCAGTGTAAAGAAAAACATACATGCAACAAGCTAGAAATACACAAAAATATGTAGCAGCTTCAAACGAACCACTTTCATTGAAGGCATTAGTTTGGTAAGGGCATTCGTTAAGACGTGGTGTACGTAGAAACTACCATCGCAATACAGTACTGGCCAAGCATTACTGCAAGCAATTAAAAATGCAAGATTTGAGGTTCATGGAACGATCACGCCGCCTCCAACAGTACCAGCACATACTCCAATAGAAGAAGAGTTGACAGCATCGTCACCAGCAGTATCTGAGGAACCGAAATTTTAGGCGAGACAAGAAGGAAACAAATGAACCATTTTCAACTGCAGCACCCGCAGCAGCATTGCTAAGAAGTGGCAGAAGCAACACGACGCAGTGACATACACATCTGAAGAAACACGAATGTTTGCAAGAAAACCAGAAACATAAAAATGTTGGAGGATACGTGAATCATTTTAATATGAGAATTTTGCACACCACGTTCAAAACGCTCAAAAGAAATTAGAAGAGTTGAAAATAATGATGGCTAGTGAGTCACCATATTGCTTCGTTATGACAGAACATGGGGTAAAAGAAAATGAATTAATTGTTGACAACTTACAGGACTGTAAAAGACTCACACACTTCTGCGGCATAAGGGTGTCGATCGAGGGAGAAGAGGTGGCAGTGGCAACACGTGTACCGAAGAAAAAGAAATACAGTAACCATGGACAGTGGTCAACAGTACAAATCATGTTTTGAGGTAGCAGCGCTACAAATAAAACCACTGTGAAGAAGAATACGTTTGATACTGGATCTTTCCTGATCACTTAGCTTGTAGATAAACAGTTTTGTTAGATCAGTTATAAGTGCTCTTAGCTAAAGCTATCGGAGAATTCAAATTTGTAATAATGGTTGGAGAAATTAATTCTAATGTACTGAAAAACAGTTACCCGGCAAGACATCTTTTATGTTTTCATCAACACTTACAATTTCAAGTTAGGACAAAAAAAGCCCAACGATAATTTTAAGCCATTAAATACATTAACACATCATGTAAGTACGAATATCCTAGAAAGCAGGTAAAAGCGCAAATTTTTGCCGACTACGAAACGAACACTGATACAGAGAAAGTTTTTACATAATTAATTACAATGTCGGCTACAAGTGTTATTAAAATCTGAAGGCTGGGGCGTGCGTACGTAGTTCAAAATCTAAAAATACGTAAGAAAATCTGGAGAATTTTTGCTCAACTTTGAGCTGCTACATAAGTGTGTAAACGTGAGTTTAATGTGTCTTTCTAGGTCGTTTTTTGAAGAGAGGCTTCACTTTCGTTGTTTTTCACTTTTCTGGAAGAATACCTTCTGTCAATGAACAAATGCAGATGTCTACAGTGGTCTTCACTACTAAGAAAGCACATTTTTAAAGATAAAATCTGGTATATCGTCCACATTATAGGACAATTTTAATTTGAGTTCTTTACTCGTCTTCAACATTTCATGCTCACTTGTTGGATGTAGAGTTTGCCGGAGTATGATGTGAGACTTGCTTTACAAGATTTCCAGCTAAATGCGTACGTTAAGAATTAAAGATGCTTACTATTTTTTTTAACATCAGATAATACATCTGAGTTTCCAGGGGCTTAATATTCTGATGTTCTACCCGTTTTTTGTAGTCTCTTCCTTAAAACATGCCACATAGCCTTAATTGTGTTTGTTGAATTTTAATGTAAAGATCATTTGACATTCCGTTTGTTTCTTTCATCTCTTTGGTTAAATGCTTCTTATTGCTTCTGTTATAAGCAACAAACGCCGATGATGAATTTTGTCTGGCTATTTTGTGAAGCAAAATTTTGCTCTTGTGATGATATTTGTCTCCCTGTCCCCAGTCAATCATTTTCTACACTTATGAAATTTTTTTATTATTTGTTTTATGGGAAGTGCATTGTAAAACTATGGAAAATTATATTATTAAAATTTTCAATTTTCCGATTTATGTTTCTTCCGAATTATATTTTTCCCGGGTAATAAAGGAAACAATTTATGTCACTGTCGCGTCTAACAGTAGCTGTTAAGCACATGTTTGAGTACAATTGATTATATATTCGGGCGGATTCGTGCCGGGGACCGGCACGCCTTCCCGCTCGGGAAGCATCGAGTTAGACCGCGAGGACAAGCGACGAACAGTGGAGGAACTAACACCAGACTTTTAACGCTGTTCAGAGTACAAGTGCGCCTGAACACGAAGTGCACCAAACACTCCTAACTATGTCAATGTTAATACCACGACATCGGCAAATACGACTGAAATGAGCACGTGACCATAGGCACTGGACGATCTTGCAGTGGCAGAGCGTTGCATGGTCTGACGAATCCCGATACCTTCTTCGTCATGCCGATGGGAGGGCGCGGTAACACCTGCACTCGGGACGGAGACAAGCTGACGGCGGGTCCATTATGCTCAGGCGAACATTCACGTTGGCATCCATGGGTCCAGCGGAGCTCGTGCAAGGCACCATGACGGCCAAGGAGTATCGCATAATGGTTGCAGATCACGTAACCCCTTCGTGACAATCATATTTCCCGACGGCAGTGGCATTTTTCAGCAAGCTAATGCGCCATGTCACAAGGCCAGGAGTGTGATGGAGTGGTTCGAGGAATACAATGGCGAGTTCCAATTGATGTGCTGGCCCCCCAAATCGCCAGATCTGAACCCAATAGAACACATCTGGGATAGGGTTGAACGTGGCATCAGAGCTCATCGCCCCTTCCCCGGAATTTACGGTAATTATGTGACTTTTCTGTGAAGATGTGGTGCTAAGTCCCTCCACCGACCTATCAATGGCCTCAATGCTTCCATGCCACGAGGCATCGCCACTGTTATCCGTGCCGAAGGTGGTCATACTGGTTGTTAGGTAGGTGGTCATAATGTTCTGGCTGATCAGTGCAACTATTGCCAGTCAATGATCGACTCAGTTGGACAAAATAACCCAGTCAATTCCACGTAAACGCAGCCCACACCACTATGGAACCACCGTCAGCTTGCACAGTGCCTTGTTGACATCTTGGGTGCATGGCTTCGTGGAATCTGCGCCACACTCGAAACATAACATCAGTTCTTACCAATTGAAATCCGGACTCATTCGACTACGCCACGGTTTTTAGTCGTCTAGGGTCCAGCCGATTTGGTCAGGAGCTCTGGAGACACGCTGCAGGTGATGACGTTCTATTAGCAAAGGTACTCACGTCGGTCGTCTGCTGCCATAGCCTATTAACGCCAAATTTGACCGCACTGTTCTAACGGATACGTTAATCGTAGTCTCACACAGTGTTGCTTGTCTGATAGCACTGACAACTCTACGAAACGCCGCTGCTTTCAGTAATTAAGTGACGGCCGTCGACCACTGCGTTGTCCGTGGTGAGACGTAATGCCTGAAATTTGGTATTCCACGCACATCCTTGAGCCTGTGGATCTCGGAATACTGAATTCCCTAACGATTCCCGAAATGGAATGTCCCATGCGTCTAGCTCCAAATATCATTCCGCGATCAAAGTCTGTTAATTCCCGTCGTGCGGCCATAATCACGTCGGAAACCTTTTTAGATGTAACACCTAAGTAAAATGACAGCTCCTCCAATGCACTGCTGTTTTTACCTTCCGTATGCGATACTACTGCCACCTGTATCTGTGCGTGTCACTATTCTATGACTTTTGTCACATCAGTGCACTACAAGTCAGTACCGTATAACTGAGGAATCAGATAACATGAAACAATGAATAAGGAAAAAGAACACAGATCACAGTAGCTGCCAACTTCAAACAACATACAATCGATGGTTTTTAGATTCTGAATAAAAGCTGTCCAAATGTCTTCTACTGTATGGCGATAAAGAAAGCATACCGCCAGAAATAACACGACTTAGAACACTGAAAAACAGCGGTGAATGTATGACTGGTACACATCTTAGTGATAATTCTCGGAAGCATTACATAAAGAGAAACCCAGAAGAATGTATCTCAGCTAACTACAGATGGAAACAAACACCAAACGATACACTGGCTTGCACATCGCGGCGGTCAGGGATGATTCCTCGGCTTGTTGTGGCACTGCAAACATAACATGCCATGATGCCACTGAAGGAAACAGTGAAATTTTGCTTTAAAATGGTGGTCACGACATTGTACCACCATAGCACTTCCTGGCCCAATATCAGTCTCCGTTGTCCTATCGTCAATAAACGAAGAAGTCTTGAAATGTACCGTGTGATAAGAAGTAAGCTTATTAAGTAAAGGGACGCTCTGTTTGCCCGAAACTAAATTTTACACAATGACATCCGAAAATATCAACGCGAGTTCAACTGGACTGCTCTTCAACTCCCGTTCTTTTTACCTATGACTGAAATTTCTCAGATGCTTTCCAAAAATCACTTCAGGCAAATGTCGGAACGGCTTCTCCCAAAGGAGATAATTCAATTCTTCCCTATCCTTGTTCAATTGAGAGAACAATAATGCTGTCTGCCGACAGGCTCATGTTTGAAAAGATGCTACGAGACGTGTACATAAAAGACAGTTTGATATTTGTTTATGGTATTGGGTAATACATATTTCGCCCGTGGAAAAACTAATGCACGACACTTCCACCGTTCTCTTTCAAGAACCCAACAAGAAATTTTGTCTCGTACTTGGAGCTGTCCCTCTCATACCAAACTATTTTTTCCTGGATACCTCATTTTAATTCTTTTCTGGATTGTTTATTATCTGTACAATCTGATGTTAGAATCACAAATTATGTGATAATGCAAATCAGAAGATATTTTGAAGGGATCTTGCACTTCCGTAATTTGACCGTACTGTAACATATATTTACTCATTACAACTGTGCCATTATTGCTGTCATTCACCAAGCTCAAATCTGAACTGAACCATGTTTACCATGATTTCCGAAAACGACCCCTTCCTTTAAAATGGGGTTGGCATTGTGAATTAGTATTATTAGTTCTGCAGGAATTAATTCATTACAGCTTTAGTACATCCTCTAGTTACAATTAGGTTAGACATTTCTGCGTGACTGTTCTTCTATTGGTGTTGTTTATACATTTTGAAAATTGGTTATAAAATGAATAGAACATAAAAAAATGTTCTTTTGCATAATGATGTTCCATTGTACGATAATTTACAGTTTGGACATTTTCATGTGACTGTTTACCAAGCTATACAGTAGACGATATACATCGCTTAACACAAACTGTAAAGTAATACACTTGTGTGCAAACATTAAAAACGAAAATAACTTTCGCATTAAGTGCACTGCCATGTCGATGAAACTTGGAACATACATAGACAGAATTGCTATAATATGGTTCAGAAGGTAACGGAAAGAAGTACGCAATGGAGACGTACACAAATTACGCTTCTATTCAAAGACAATAATTACACTGGAATCGCCGCGATTCATGACGATCTCCTGAACATTACAATATGCGGGACGTGGCTCTTTAACAGGGCTGTGCATGCTCTGCAGCGTGCTCCCAATGCTGGCTGGCCACAAGGTTGGTAAGGAGTTCTCGTCCTACGGTGCCCCATTCCTCCACCAGCGCGGTTGACAACTACTGGATCGTCGCTGATAAATGTGGCCGTATCGCAAAACGTTTCGCCGACGAATCCTACACGTGCTCGATTTGACTTAAGTTGGGGGAACGGACAGGTCAGTCCATTCGCCGAATATCCTCTTGTTCCAAAGGCTCCTTCATCTGCGCTGTTCGATGATGTCTCGCTTTGTCATCCATAAAAATGAAGTCAAGGCCGAATGCACCCCTGAAATGACGCACATTAGAAAGCAGTTCACAGTCACAATAACGTTGACCGGTGTCTGTATCGTTTTCAAAGATTTGCAGCTCAGTAAGCCCATACAACATTATGCCTCCTACGTCATCGCACCTGGACCTATAAAACGATCACGTTCAACAATGTCCCGGGGTATATTACGTGTTCCCAACTCTCGCCATATGAGTGTAGGTCCAACATTGTCGAACACGATCGTTTTGGTGGTCCAGGTGTTATAGTGTGGGGAGGCATAATGCTGCATGGACGTATTGAGCTCCAAATCTTTGAACACGGTAAACTCACTGGTCAACGTTGTCACAATGTACTCCTTCCCCGCGTGCGTTATGCGTCATTTACGGGTGCATTCGGCCGTGACTTCATTTTTATGGATGACAAAGCGCGGCCGCATCGAACAGCGCAGGTAGAGGAACTCTTCGAACGACAGGATCTTCGGCGAATGGACTGACCTGCCCGTTGCTTCGACTTCGAGCATGTGTGGGATGTGTTGGGGAAACGTACTGCAGCACGACCATCCTGCAGTTGACAGCCGCACAGGTGTAGGAACGGGACGCCGTACCACACCAACTCCTTACCGATCTTGTGGCTGCACGTTGCAGAGCATGCATTGCCGTCCGTCGTTATCACACACACACAATTAAGAATCACGTCAGTCATGGACTGTGAGGCTGGTCCCGGCGGAGGTTGGAGTCCTCCCTCGGGCATGGGTGTCTGTGTGTTTGTCCTTAGGATAGTTTAGGTTAAGCAGTGTGTAAGCTTAGGGATTGATGACCTTAGCAGTTAAGTCCCATAAGATTTCACACACATTTGAACATTTAAGAATCACGTCCCGCCTTTTGTAACGTCCAGGGGGGAATCATAAATCACGGTGACTTCGGTGTAATTATTGTCTTTGAATAAAATATTATTTGTGTTCCTCTCATTTCGTAGTTCTCTTAGCTGCCTTCTGCACTACACTGTAGTAGTTCTCTATATGTACGGCCGAAGTTTCATCGATCTATGTTACTAAGCAATGACACATCATGCGAAAGTCACTTTCGTCCTTCAATTATGCCAGTATATGTACTGAAGATGGTTTCTGTCCAAGACTATTTCTGCACTAAGAAATGACAATTTACAGGTCTGGTAGATTATTTGAAAATAACATTTTTCAGCGTACGAAGGCAGCAATGCACCATACACACAAGATTTTTTTCTTTAACCTAAGTGTCCTTCGGTTGGTGTTGAACGGAAGTTTGTGAAGCTATGTTACTCGGTATGTTTCGCATCCTATGACTGATTGACTATGGAGATAACAAATACCTCGAAACTCAAAAGTGCACCTGTCGCGTGTTAGATTTAATTCTCGCTTTACGCCTTTCGCCTATAAGATAAAGACGGTATTCATTACAGAGGTTACATTGGCGGACCTGTATCATTTTCGATAAGAAGAATATAGGGACTTCAAGTAAAAAGAAAAGTAGCTCCTATTATTTAAAATTCACCAACATTGAACTCTCTACCACTGGCGTGAGAATGCCGCTCGACGATGCCACAGGAATACTAGTGGCGAAGTTACACCGGCGTTTTGTGCCATTTCTTCATTACCTAATTCTCTTTTCACGCAAGGCTTAGTTACTGTATAGTGTAGTGTTTTATTTTTCTCTCAATTAATTTGACTTAAGCGAGAGAAAAATTTCCAAATCCCCAGCTCCGTTCTCTCTTCCAAACAGGGCAGTGGTTACATTGTTTTCATCAGCGCGCAACCGTTTGTTACGAGGAGCGATACAGAATTCCGAATAATTGTTTATTTTATGTTGTGAACATGAAAATTGGGAGATACCGCTTCCAAGACTGACGTAAACGAAAGTGAGAAAATTCCGATACTTCCAGTGTTTTAGAGCGAGGGCCCTCAAGCAAGTGACTTGCGAATTACTTCTGGAAATTGTCTCTAAAATAAACGACGTGATATTCGAAACAAGAAATATGACTAGCATTTAAGTAAACGGGATTGGCGTGGGCAGGATAAACACAAGTGTAAGATCGCTTGGAGGTTTCGGTTTTCCGGCATCGGGCGACAGCAGTGATCTATTTAGTGAGCGAGCGGTGGCGGCAAATGGTAGCGCGCAGCGGCGCGGCACGGCGGTTCGTCCCGCTACGAGACAATGGAGCGCAGCGCGTGTTCAAGTACTGCCCCTGAAACTCTTATCCCGGTCCTCCAATCTCTGCCCGCTAAATATCGATCTGCAGTCGATCCAACCTGCGCTGCCAGACACACGAGGTACGCTACATTGCGAGCACGGCCAGCCACTTATAGATTTACGGCGGTGTACGCGCCACGCAAGCAAATACACAGGGCTAAATACACCGTCCCAAACTGCTTTCACCGTATAACAGCAGCCTGTAGTCGTAATAACTCCGAAAATTATATCAGAGACTCTAAGCAATAACACAATGCAGTCATGAAAGTGGTACTTTTTGCGATCGAGAGCGGAAAAATAACCGAGCCCTTAGACACAAACAGCACCGGGGAAATTTTGCAATCCGAGACATCGTGTCAACAAGCAACAATACGCCTCAGAGAATGTTTTCGTGCGGATAGACATACACTGAAGTCGTGGACCATTCGTCATCATGAAATGTCGCAGTGTTAGATAAAAGAGTGGCGAATAGTTTCGGAGTTCATTAGTACAATTTTTTTAACATGGTGCGGAGAGTTTCATTGGAATAACTGCAGCCTCGAAATGACCACTCTCCTTCTCCGTCTGTCACTAAACAGAGAATTCTGCTCTACGAAAACTAGTGGAGGAAGACCGATGCGTGGTATTCCATCAAAACAGCGGAATTCCTTCGCCTGTCTGCTAGACCACGTAAAAGCGGGGATTTTTTTTTTTCTGGATACAATATTACACGATACAGGTGATAGCACATCGCGTTTCTCATCGCTAATATATCCTCAAAAAATTCTAGTGTGGCCCACATTGCAATGAACAGCACCGTTACAGGTGAAGAATTAATGGTTATGATGCTCCTAAAAAGGTAGCAAAACAAGAAGTGACAGGGCGGAGGTACGTGCGTGTGAACTTGAGTTTAGTTAGACCTATCGTAGCCCAAAAAACTGGACTTTCAAGTAGAGAATGTTAACTATTTTTTCTTCGTCGTCAGAGGAGTGAAGGAACCTGTGGAACCTGAATATCAAAAAACAGCCACTGGGAAATGCCACGAGGAATGACTCCCTCCTCAAGTTGCAGAGATTTTCACAAGCATCCGCCCGAGATCTTTCCAGGCAAATATGGGGATGGTTCCTTTGAAAGGGCACGGTCGATTTCCTTCCTCATCCATCCGCAATGTGAGTTAGTGTTCCGTCTCTAATGACCTCGCTGTCGACGGGACGTTAAACTCTAATTTTCCTTCCTTTTCCGAGATCGAAACTCATGGAGCATCTTTTATAATAGCGACATTCGAGCGCATAGGTCAAAAATGCACATTGATTGTATAAACGAATACGATTCGAAGCTCTTTAGTACCCTTCCCACTAAGTTGTTCCTGCCTTGTGTGTCCATACTTTGTTTCCAGAAGTCAAGACTCAAATGAAAGGACATAAAATTTCTACCCGTGCTACTATATATGCGGAATGCTTATTAATCTACCCAACTTGTTTGGTTTCTGGGGATAAAGATACGCACTGGATGCAGTAGAACTATTTCCAACAAGTTACATACAGGGTGACAATTATCAAATATGAAATAAAATCGTCATAACTTCTCAACAGTTTGCGTTCGGAGGTTCAAACTGCACGGTTGGCCGCGGAGCATGATGGGAATTGCTATGTAAATATCGTTTGGTTTAGAGACGAAGCTCACTTTCATTTGGATGGGTTCGTCAATAAGCAAAACTAGCGCACTTGGGGGACTGAGAATCCGAATATCGCGATCGAGAAATCTCTTCACCCTCAACGGGTGACTGTGTGGTGTGCAACGTCCAGTTACCGAATAATCGGTGCAACATTCCTTGATGGCACAGTGACTACCGAACAGTTCAAATGTGTGAATCCTAAGGGACCAGACTGCTGAGGTCATCGGTTCCTAGACTTACAAACTACTTAAACTGACTTATGCTCAGAACAACACGCACACCCATTCCCGAGGGAGGACTCGAACCTCCGGCGGGAGGGGCCGCGCAATCCGGGCATGGCGCCTCAAACCGCGCGGTCACTCCGCGCGGCTACCGAACGGTACGTGAAGGTTTTGGAAGATAATTTCATCCCCATTATCCAAAGTGACCCTGATTTCGACAAGATGCAGTTCATGCAAGACGGAGCTCGACCCTATCGAAGCAGGAGAGTGTTTGCTGTCCTGGAGGAGCACTTTGGGGACGGCATTATCGCTCTAGAGTACCCAGAAGCCACTGGCATGGGCCTCGATTGGCCGCCATATTCTCAGGATCTGAACATATGCTACTCCTTTTTGAGTGGCTATATTAAAGACAAGGTGTACAGCAATAACCTCAAAACCATTGCTGAGCTGGAAACAGATATTCGGGAGATCATCAACGGCACCGGTGTTCCGACACTTCAGCGGGTCATGTAGAATTTCGCTATTCGTCTGCGCCACATCATCGCCTATGACGGCAGACATATCGAACATGTCATAACCTAAATCCGAATATCTGTAGTGGCGTTTACATGTTGAATAAAGTGTGTGCTTGCCGTAGTCTGTAACTAATTTACGTTTTTTTCATATAGTTCAATAATTGTTACCCTGTAAACTTTCATTGTACTGCAGAACTTTCCCAGTGCCCTTTGCATTTCGGTTTTGAAGACTGTCCGATGATAAATGATTCTATCAATAAAGACGCGAAAGTGAATTTTAGTCTCTATACAGATAGATAATTATATTAGAAAAAAATCAAAGCCTATTCACTATCAAATGAAAGAAAAAAATTGCACAATCTTCCAGTTCTGCTGTGCAAATTCTATTAAGCCGAATGTTAATAGTATTTAGGCAGTAGAATCGTGAATTTGTGTCTTTTAGTCTAACTTTCTCTACAAAACTTTTGGTCATTTTAGATATTTAAAACTCAAACTGCCTTACAATTGCATAAAACTGCCTGTGGCAACTATGGATAAAGCAGCTGCTTAAGACTACCTGCTCTGTGTCTTATTCAAAGCCGCTGGAGAATACGTACAATATTGTGAACATTGTTCCTTTTCTAAATAATGATGGTGCAATGTTGAAAAAAAACTAATTTAAACGTATACGTTTTCCTATCATCCTCGCATTTTTAAAAGCTTTTCATGAATCATAGGAAAATCACAGCGGTATTTCTCCCACTGGATGTTCGCTTCATAGCACTAAACTGACCTCTTCTACAATTCGTGTCTTTCTACTTCAGGTAACTGGTATAAATCAACCTTCAGCGGAAATTCTCGTTGTTATGCGGGATATCAGTGCATTTGAGCGCTGCTGTATTGTGGGTGCTCGGCACATAGGAAGCTCCATCACCGATGTCGTGCAGGCACTAGGCTTATCATGTGTTACTGTGCCAAGGGTGTAACTTAATCAGTATCTCGGGGTCAGGGATTTTCTCTGCTTCGTGATGACTGGGTGTTGTGTGATGTCCTTAGGTTAGTTAGGTTTAAGTAGTTCTAAGTTCTAGGGGACTGATGACCATAGATGTTAAGTCCCATAGTGCTCAGAGCCATTTGAACATTTTTTCAGTATCTCGATTCGAGAGGAGTCACCGTCGCCAGAGTAAGCTGCCGGTGACAGAAACGTCGCCGTTGACTACTGCGGACCGTGAGAGCGGATAGACGGGGCACAGTACCGCATATCATCCGTCAGTTCAATGCCGGAGAACAATCAAGGAGTAGTCATATAATTCATACCACCTCCTCACGATGGGGCTCAGAAGCCATCCACCACATGTTTATCCGTGCTTGCTACTGGTAACAGGGCACAGAATTAGCACGAGCGCAGAAGCACCTCATGGGACACTATAAGCATGGGTGATGATGATAATGGTATTAGGGCGTTCAATAGCGATGTCATCAGCGCGCTAACTGAATATGTGCGTGTACATAAACAATGAACAGACACCTTTCTTCACAAGCAATATTACTTGAATATTTTCCATGTAATTATACCAGTTTTCTGTTTCTTTCTTTTTTAATTGGAGCAATGTAATAACGTCAACATTCAGGAGGATGAGGAAAGTCACATTTCCAGGTAGTGGCTGTGGGTTTATGATTCGAGTACGCATGCGACAATGGTTGATCACGGGAGTTCGAGCGACCTCACGAAAGCTGATGACACAGCTCTTACATGGATTAGGAACTTAGATATTGACATTTAGTTAGTTTTATATGTAATTTTTTATTCTCGCATTCTTCTTATATACATATGCTAATGTTATATACCTGTATTTTTAAACTGCGCGTGAGCCTACGAATAAATAAATAAATAAATAACTGGTTGATCTGGTGCGAACTTAATAGATTTCAATACAAGAATCATTACTTCGTCCATCTACCTGTTGGGACACCATATGTGGGAGAAAATTTATCAAACAAACGAAAACATTTAGCATCCGAGTACAGATGATAAACAGGGTGTAAAGAATTTAGCCTGGCCTGGGGGCTGTTTCTCGTGCCACAGACAGCGCGGATTCCAAATTCCTCGTGGAAAGTGAGTGATTGTATGTTTTTTCTATGTTGGAGAAGGAGTTTAACCTTTCGACGCCAACAGTGCTGCGGATGATTCCGGAAGGCTGAAATTCATCTGACTTCGGCGATGACATATAAAACAAAGTGCCACGTCAGTGCCTGCATCATATCTGAAGGGATACACTACAAGACTCTGTTCCTCATTTTTGATACGCAGTGGTCTTAAGAGCAGAATTATTTTATCGCAAGTTTCATGGCAGTGATTGAAAGTAGTGGCACACAAACTGAGTCGGCTCCAAATGTAAAGCTACTGAAGGTGAGACAGCACTTCGAAGATTAAAATATGCATCATGTTCAGGTTGCTGTTCAGATTGCTCTCAGTACTGAGAAGTTCCGATCATACGTTGCATCCATTTAGTCTCATGAGCGTCACATTTGGAATTTATTCTTTATGCCGCTCAACAATGCAGGCTGCCACACTGAGATCCCCATACTAATATTTAACGTATGTGTGGATAAGACTGTAGGACGGGTTAAATTGTAGACTATTTCGAAAACACTATTTTTTTCTATATCCGCACCAACGATGACGTTTATTTACCTATTACAGTCTGGGTGTTGATGGTTCAAATGGCTTTTAATGGTTCAAATGGCTCTGAGCACTATGGGACTCAACATCTGTGGTCATCAGTTCCCTAGAACCTAGAACTACTTAAACCTAACAAACCTAAGGACATCACACACATCCATGCCCGAGGCAGGATTCCAACCTGCGACCGTAGCGGTCACGCGATTCCAGACTGACGCGCCTAGAACCGCACGGCCACACCGGCCGGCTTGTGTTGATGGTTCCTTGGCAGTGGTAACAGACGTAACGACATGCGTGACACAGCAATCTATCCCACAGCAGACGGCGTCTTAGCGTCGACGCAGACTGGTCCACAGTTGTTGCTGGTACCACGCCTAACACTGTGGACGAAGACGACGGTCATCCCGAGCAATGATATTTATCGCATGGTCCACTGGGTATGAGGCACTTCTATTCAATGCATCAGTCTCTGCATCGTGACCTACACGAACTAAATGTCACAGATACAAGCCTATTTCTCTGAGTCCTATCACTCTGCTCGTTCGAACTCCCATGCTGATACAGGGCATTTTAACGTGACACGGTATACCGGTATACTGGCATTTGGTTTGACAATTTCACTTCGCTCGAATCCTCTTCACATGCTCAGCTTGGCGTAACACAGACTTTCCAGCGTTTGCCATTTTGCAGTAATATCAATCACATATTGCTGGTACACTGCTGTCAATACGAGTGTGGATCACTGGGCCATAATTTCTTGGTGCTACCAATTTCAAAAAAGTTACAGCGTATTTTTTAGAATCATTTTGTATACGACTTTTCTCTCTCATCAGGAGATGACTTTAAAACCGTTTTCCAACAACATGGATTCTTATCACAAAGGTACTGAGAATCTCTATTTCTAGAAGGGCTTCTAGGCGTCAGCTTGTTGTCACTATCATGCTAGCGCTTATTTAGCATTCGACTATGATCTAATTAATTCTCATATTACTGTAAAACATCTCACGCATACTAAAGAAAAAGCTACCGAGCCTTTCACGATAAGGGTGTGATTTCTACATCTGCACATACTTTCCAACCAAAACATGACCACAGCCTACAGCGAGACTGAATGCCTCCTGGTGACGATGCGGACACGTGACGCGGTAAGGAAAGTATATCAACGGAACAGACCTGAATGGAAAATCATTTTACCGATGATATGGGCCGCAAATCGGGAACTCTTTTGACATGACTTTGACAAAGGGCAGATTGTTATGGCCCGGCGCCTGGGAACCAGAATCTCCGAAACTGGGTGCTGGTCGGCTGTTAGTATGCTATGTAGTGAGCATCTATGGGGAGTGGCTGAAGGACGGTGAAACCACGAGTAGACGAGCAGGTGTTGGGAGGTCGACGCCTCGTCATAGAACATAAAGGTGGGAGGCTTGACCGGTCTGTAAGGCAGGACAAGTCGGCGATCTGTGGCAGATCGGATGGCAGAGTACAAGGCTGGTGCAGGGACAAGTGTTTGGGGCACGCCGCTCGGCACACATTGTGGAACATGGAGCTCCGCAGCAGATGACCAAACATCTTCAATTACGACTGCAGTGGACGCGGGATCATCGAGACTAAATAGTGGATCAATGGAAACGTGTCACCTGGTCGGATGAATCACGTTTCTTGCTGCACCCGGTAGATTGTCGTGTTTGAATACACCGTCATTCAGACGAACGGGTGCTCGAAACATGCACAGCGCCCCGATCGCAGGCCGGTGGGGCACTGTTATGCTATGGGGAAGGGCATTCACCTGTGCTTCCATAGGACCTGTAGTAATAATCGAAGGCACCATAGCGGCTGTCGAGTATGTCAACATTACTGCGGACCACATACATCTCTTCATGCTTGATGACTTCCTCCGCTACGGCGATGGCACCTTCCGGTGGGATAACTATCCGTAACAAGACCAGAATCGTGCTACGGTCGTTAGTGGAACGTTATAAAGAACACAAATTGATGTCCTGGGTACCAAATTCGCCTGATCTGAAGCCACTGCATCACATATGGAACGCTACTGGGCACCAGCTCCGCACCCACAAAACCTGGTTCCATAATTTATCGGAACTGCGTGACCTGTGCGTAGTTATCTGGTGCCACATACATCCGGAAACATACCAAGGTAGGTTGCAGAACCCGTGTCACGCACAATCGTTTCTGTACTCCTTTAAAAAGTGGACCACCACGCTATCAACAGTCTAGTATTCAGGCACTTGAAACCACTCCAATCGACAACACGGGACGCATCTCGCACAACAGCGTATAAAATACGGCGGAAACCGGACATCTGAGCCGCTAACGACGGTATTTATATGCTCAAAAGACGTTCTGTAGGCGATCTCCTTCTGCGGAAACTAAAGACGAGTACAGCGATTCACAATCTTTCTGAGCCCATATAGACTATAGACCTATATCTCTGACGTCGATCTGTTGTAGAATTTTAGAACATGTTTTCTGCTCGTGTATCATGTCGTTTTTGGAAACCCAGAATCTACTCTGTAGGAATCAACATGGGTTCCGGAAACAGTGATCGTGTGAGACCCAACTCACTTTATTTGTTCATGAGACCCAGAAAATATTAGATACAGGCTCCCAGGTAGATGCTATTTTTCTTGACTTCCGGAAGGCGTTCGATACAGTTCCGCACTGTCGCCTGATAAACAAAGTAAGAGCCTACGGAATATCAGACCAGCTGTGTGGCTGGATTGAAGAGTTTTTAGCAAACAGAACACAGCATGTTGTTATCAATGGAGAGACGTCTACAGACGTTAAAGTAACCTCTGGCGTGCCACAGGGAAGTGTTATGGGACCATTGCTTTACACAATATATATAAATGACCTAGTAGATAGTGTCGGAAGTTCCATGCGGCTTTTCGCGGATGATGCTGTAGTATACAGAGAAGTTGCAGTATTAGAAAATTGTAGCGAAATGCAGGAAGATCTGCAGCGGATAGGCACTTGGTGCAGGGAGTGGCAACTGTCCCTTAACATAGACAAATGTAATGTATTGCGAATACATAGAAAGAAGGATCCTTTATTGTATGATTATATGATAGCAGAACAAACACTGGTAGCAGTTACTTCTGTAAAATATCTGGGAGTATGCGTGCGGAACGATTTGAAGTGGAATGATCATATAAAATTAATTGTTGGTAATGCGGGTACCAGGTTGAGATTCATTGGGAGAGTGCTTAGAAAATGTAGTCCGTCAATAAAGGAGGTGGTTTACAAAACACTCGTTCGACCTAAACTTGAGTATTGCTCCTCAGTGTGGGATCCGTACCAGATCTGGTTGACGGAGGAGATAGAGAAGATCCAAAGAAGAGCGGCGCGTTTCGTCACAGGGTTATTTGGTAACCGTGATAGCGTTACGGAGATGTTTAATAAACTCAAGTGGCAGACTCTGCAAGAGAGGCGCTCTGCATCGCGGTGTAGCTTGCTCGCCAGGTTTCGAGAGGGTGCGTTTCTGGATGAGGTATCGAATATATTGCTTCCCCCTACTTATACCTCCCGAGGGGATCACGAATGTAAAATTAGAGAGATTAGAGCGCGCACGGAGGCTTTCAGACAGTCGTTCTTCCCGCGAACGATACGCGACTGGAACAGGAAAGGGAGGTAATGACAGTGGCACGTAAAGTGCCCTCCGCCACACACCGTTGGGTGGCTTGCGGAGTATAAATGTAGATGTAGATGTAGACCGCTACGCGACTCGGACACGGAGGCAAAGCGGGTATTCTCGTCCCTCGCCATATGAGGGTACGTCCAGCACTGCAAAACAGGATTGTTTTGGTGGTCCAGGTGTTACGGTGGGGGAGGCATAATGTAGCTAGTGCGTAATGACGTCCAGATCTTTGAACACGGTACACCCGTCGGACAACGTTGCTGTGACACTGTATTCCTTCCCCATGTGCGTCTTGTCAGGGGTGCATTCAGTCCTGACTTCATTCGTATGTATGGAACGGCGCAGGTGGAAGAGCTGTTAGAACGAAAGGATACACGGAGAATGGACTAATCTGTTCGTTCCCCAGACTTAAATCCCATGGAGCGCGTGTGGATGCGCTGGGGAGATGCACTGCAGCACGTCCACACGCACCAACGACCAGCCAGCAGTTGTCAACCGCACTGTTGGAGGATTGGGACGCCCTACCACAATAACTCCTTACAAACCTCGTGGCCAGCAAGGGAGCACGTTGCAGAGCATGTACTGCTGTCCGTGGTGATCACGTCCCGCGTTTTCTATTGCCCAGGGTACCATCGTGAATCGCAGCGGCTGCAGCGTAATTACTGTTTTGAACGAAAATGTTATTTCTGTTCTTCTCACTGCGTATTTCTTTCAGTTACCTTCTGTAATATACTACAGCAGTTCTTTCTATGTATGGTCTATGTTTCATCGAGCTATCTACATCTACATACATACTCCGCAAGCCACCGTGAGGTGTGTGGCTGAGGGTACCTTCCACCCCAAGTACAGCATGAAATACCACGCGAAAGTTACTTTCGTCCTTCAGTTTTGCCCACCAGTGTAGTACACTACACTACAATTAGACATTTGTTGCATGCCACCCGCATGGCGTTGCAGTTTATTGGTCAGAAGTGTAGAATCTACGCGTATCAAACTGGAGCTGTTGCGTGAGCAAAGGCGTGCCAAGCGTATATTTATAATATTCTGGCAGATCACCCTCAATCAAAATCTGCACAGAGAAGCAGACTGCGTAAAATCTGCGAATGCCAACAAAAATTGTGTTCGTCCTCTCGAAACGGGTTAAATAAAGACTGTGCATCAACGGCCGGCCTATCGCAGTCTGCCGTTCCCACATACTGAATAAAATTGTACGGATGGAGATAACAGCCGTATACACAGCTAAAAGTGCCACGGCAGCGGCTTTTAGACGCTTACAAAATCCACAGATATTCTTTACTGGCATAAATCAGCTTCCAGAAGTCTGGAGCTTCCCCAAAACGGGGCTCTCGACTGATACGCGCAATGCTCTTGTTGACGGAGCTATCCTCACCTCATGGCCCGCCTTTACACCTCCAGTTCTGGCAATACCTCTCTCCTACCTTCCAAGCTTCACATACGCTCTATGCATGCGCGCGTAAGGCAAAGGGTACGGGTTCGGGTCCCAGCTGTGCACCAATTACATTTTGTGGCAACTTTCACACTATAGTTCACTCGCCTGCAGGCTTAATTATTATTCCTGATGCTCGTAACAGAATTTTATTGTGCAGTGACAATCGGCAACGTGTTCTTTCTTCCCCTTCCCTCTCGCATTCCCATCCGTTTGTAGATTTCAATAAGTACTCCTGAAATCTTGAAATATTCTAAAAACAACCTCTAGTCACCATGTCTGTTTAATCATCTGCTGTGAAATTTTCCTCTAGAGGCCTTTAATCTTGTAAGTGTCGAAGAAGAAATCAGAAATGTATTACAAGTTCTTTAGAATGTAAAAGGTTCCAATTCAAAACTACCTAGTCCTGTTCATTTCAGAAGCAGTAAGTATGAATTACTAATGTACGTTCAGAAGTGTCAGGAACTATGCGTAGTAGTATCACCTAAGTCCCTGTTCCATACGAGGGTTAGGTGAAATTTCCTGATCTGGCAGTGAAAGCATACTTTGTTTTAAAGTAAGGAATACGTTAGTTTCCCATGTAGTCACCTAATCGGTCAATTAACTTTGACCGGCGTTTATCAAATAAGTAAACTGCATTCCTGAAGTGGGGTTCTGGGAAGTCCGTCAAATATCTACCCAACTTCGGTTACTATAACTATTAATTGGACTCATAACGTTTTCCAACCAGAAATGTCTTTAGATGCGGGCACAGGAGAAAGTAGAGGACGTCAAATTTGGGGAATATGATGGTTTTTACAATTATTCCCCCGTTTTCCCACTGCTTAAGTACCGATATGCGGATGTATATAGCCCCGACGTGAGATTACGGTTTTCTTCTCTTTTCGTCAAGACATGCGTCTTCTTAAGTGGCAGTCTTCAACAACTGTTGTAACATTTGCATGATTTTTCTCTCAGCTAATTTATTACGTACAATTTATCGTGTACCACTTCTTACATATGTATTGCGTCAGCTGTTTCATACACATTCAATTACCGACGGTACAACAACACACTGTGTACTTCCTCAATGTTATCAACTGTGGTGGCAGGCTTGGGACATCTTTTAAGTTGATCATCTTTAAGTGAAGTATGAGTACGCTGAATTCAGTTGCCCACTTCGTAACTGTTGAAAAAGAGGGAGCAGATTACTTTCAAACATTCATCACCAAACAAGAATGCATTCAGTCGGTGATAACCGGTCCAACACAAAGACTTTCGGCGGCGGCACGGTATTACAATCTATTTTACCTAAACACAAGCAACATGCATACATAAAAAGCCGTTTAAAGAAAGCCATTTCACACCCAAAATTAACATCTGACTATGGTAATTGTGTAACGGGTACCAACATTTTTCTTAAAAAAAATCTGTGATATCAATGCGATCTTTGAGCCAGGCCCAGAAATTTGTAATTTACATACAGCAGCGCTAAGAAGGGAGAAGACGGTCATGGTAATTTTTAACTTGACGTCTTGTTCGGATGTGTCGATTTGCGACTGGATAACCGACTTTCACATTGTAATCAAACCTTAGTTGGTTTACACGACGAAAAATAAGCGTGTGTAGAACACACACTTGGCAGAGTGACGACTGGAATAAATAAACGGAAATCTGTAGCAGAGAAGTCAGCGCGCTACGTGATGCCGTGACGAGCAGCGAGCATCACTTCGAATCATAACAAAAACGAGAGTCCATTAGCCTCTGTACAAACATCCTCGCAACGAACATTCGGGAGCTTAAAATAGCATAACAACAAAACCTGGCTGTCTGGAGGGGGAAACATTCTGTCTAATGCAATGGTAAAAAAAAAAAAAAAAATCGCTTTTATCTTGACGTTAAATCTATAACGAAAGGCCCTTCTTCCAAATTCGAAACACAAATCAAGACAAAAACTTCTGGTGCACATCGAAGGCTCACTGTTGCCTTAAAAGATATCCGCTTTGACTCACGCATACACACACACGCGCGTTACTTACTATATGCACTTCTTACTACATCAGACACACTCTAGCGTCTCATATCAGTTCTAGGTGTCACAAACACACTGAATGCTGATATTTACGGGTCAAAGTTCACTGGAACATACTTTTGTAAATTCTGAAGGTAGGAGGGATAAAACATAGAGGGAGAATGTTTATTTACAGCCTTTACAGAAAGCAGCCTGCAGTCATCAGAGCTAAAGAGCATGAAAGGGAGGCTGTGGTTGAGAAGCGAGCGAGACACGATTGTTACCTGTTGTATTCAATCTGTACACTGAGCAAATAGTAAAGCAAAACGTGGAGAAATTTTGAAAGTAAACTGAAGATCATGGAAATGAAATAAAAACTTCGAGGTTTGCCGATGACTCTTTAATTCTGTCAAGAACGGCATAGGATTTGGAAGATAAGCTGAAGGAAACATGTAGTGTTCTGAATAGAAGCCGCGCGGGGTTAGCCGAGCGGTCTTAGGCGCTGCAGCCATGGACTATGCGGCTGATCCCGGCAGAGGTTCGAGTCCTCCCTCGGGCATGGGTGTGTATGTGTTTGTTCTTAGGATAATTTAGGTTAAGTAGTGTGTAAGCTTAGGGACTGATGACCTTAGCAGTTAAGTCCCATAAGATTTCACACTCATTAGAACAACATCTGAATAGAAATTATAACATTAACATCAACTAATGTAAAAAAAGGGGGTGTAATGCAACGTAGTCGAATTAAATCAAGCGATACTAAGAGAATTATATTAGGAAATGGGGCAATAAAAATAGCAGACGAGTTTTGCTAACTCTTTAGAGTACAGTCTTGTATGGAAGTCAAACGAGGACGACAAACACTACAGACATGAGGGTAATACAAGCATCTAAATGTGATGCTCCAGAAGAATGCTGAAGATTAGACTGGCAGACCGGATAAGTAATGAAGAGGTATTGCATATAATTGGGAACAATAGAAACATTTAAAGCAACTTGACTAAAAGAATGCATCAAAGGGTAGTCAATTTTATCACGGAGGTAAGTGTTGGTGGGCAGTTAAATATTCTAGAGGGCGACCAAAGCTTGACTACTGTGACCACATGTCTGCGGATATAAAGGGGGTGGTCAAAAATACGTAAAACGTCACAAACGCAATCCGTTTCCGTGCCTAATATGGTGTAGGAAAACCGCTGGCATTCAAAGCAGCTTCCAGTCGTCTCGGAATAAGTAAATAAAGATCCTGGATGGGTCTCAAGGGAATCGTACATCATTCATCCTGCAAAATAATGGTTCAAATGGCTCTGAGCACTATGGGGCTTAACATCTGAGGTCAACAGTCCCCTAGATTTAGAACTACTTAAACCTAACTAACCTAAGGACATCACACACATCCATGCCCGAGGCAGGATTCGAACCTGCGACCGTAGCGGTCACGCGGTTCCAGACTGACGCGCCTAGAACCTCTCGGCCACACCGGCCAGCCAAAATAGTGGCAAATTCAGGTAACGATGAAGGAGGTGGGTTGCGATCACACACCCTTCTCTCCAAAGTATACCACAAAGGTTCAATAATATTTAATATTTACTAACACAGCCTTCCGAAATGCCTTCACAAAAGAAGACGAAGTAAATATTCCGAATTCGAATCGAGAACAGCTACCAACATGAGTAACGTAGAAGTAAATATCCTCGGAGTAGTGAAGCAACTTAAATCACTTAATAAAAGCACGTCTTCTGGTCCAGACTGTATGCCAACTAGGTTCCTTTCGGAGTATGCTGATGCATTAACTCCATACTTGACAATCAAATACAACCGTTCGCTAGACGAAAGATCCGTACCCAAAGACTGGAAAGTTGCACAGATCACACCAATATTCAAGAAAGGTAGTAGGAGTAATCCACTAAATTACAGGCCTATATCGTTAACGTCGATATGCAGCAGGATTTTAGAACATATATTGTGTTCGAACATTATGAATTACCTCTAAGAAAACGCTCTATTGACACACAGACAACATGGGTTTTCGAAAACATCGTTCCTGTGAAACGCAACTAGCTCTTTATTCACATGAAGTGTTGAGTGCTATTGACAAGCGATTTCAGATCGATTCCGTATTTCTGGATTTCCGGAAGGCTTTTGACACTGTACCACACAAGCGGCTCGTAGTGAAATTGCGTGGTTATGGAATATCGTCTCAGTTATGTGACTGGATTTCTGATTTCCTGTCAAAGACGTTACAGTTCGTAGTAAGTGACGGAAAGTCATCGAGTAAAACAGAAATGATTTCTGGCGTTCCCCAAGGTAGTGTTATAGGCCCTTTGCTGTTCCTTATCTATATAAACGATTTTGGAGACAATCTGAGCAGACGTCTTCGGTTGTTTGCAGATGACGCTGTCGTTTATTGACTAATAAAGTCATCAGACGATCAAAACAAACAGCAAAACGATTTAGAAAAGATATCTGAATTGTGCGAAAAGTGGCAGTTGACCCTAAATAACGAAAAGTGTGAGGTCATCTACATGAATGCTAAAAGGAACTCGTTAAACTTCGGTTACGCCATAAAACAGTCTAATTTAAAAGCCGTAAATTCAACTAAATACCTAGGTATCACAATTACGAACAACTTAAATTGGAAGGAACACATAGAAAATGTTGTGGGGAAGGCTAACCAAAGGCTGCGTTTTATTGGAAGGACACTTAGAAAATGTAATAGACCTACTAAGGAGATTGCCTACACTAAGCTTCTCCGTCCTCTTTTTAGAATACTGCTGCGGGGTGTGGGGGGATCCTTACCAGATAGGACTGACGGAGTACATCGAAAAAGTTCAGAGAAAGGCAGCACGTTTTGTATTATCGCGAAATATGGGCGAGAGTGTCACAGAAATGATACAGGATTTGGGCTGGAAATCATTAAAAGAAAGACGTTTTTCGTTGCGACGGACTCTTCTCATGAAATTCCAATCACCAACTTCCTTCTCTGAATGCGAAAATATTTTGTTGACACCTACCTACATAGGGAGGAACGATCACCACGATAAAATAGGGGCAATCAGAGCTCGTACGGAAAGACATAGGAGTTCATTCTTCCCGCGCTCTATACGAGATTGGAATAATAGAGAATTGTGAAGGTGGTACGATGAACCCTCTGCCAGGCACTTGAATTTGATTTGCAGAGTATCCATGTAGATGTAGATGTAGATCTGGTGAGTTGTGGTCGCCAGTGGAGATGAGACACTTTATCTTCGTGCTCACAAAAGCAGTGTTGGACAATGCGAGCGAAGTGAACAGGGGCCCTATCATCTTGGAACACAGAACTGCCTTTAGGGAACAAACATTGCACCATGGGATGGATCTGATCAGCCAAATAGTCACATAATCCTTGGCAGTATTGTGACCTTGCAGAGTAATCATGGATCCCATGGAAAATCGTGATATGGCTGCCTACATCGTCACAGAACCCCCGAAATGTTTCACTCGTGGGATGTAAACTCGGCCAGAAGTTATAAACATTGGGAAACAAGACTCATTGGTCTAAATGACTTTCTTCCATTGCTACACAGTCCGGACTTTGGCACCGCGTTTTCCTGCAATGACCATTTGCAACACTGATGAATGGTTTTGGAATTCCAGTTCGCTCAGCAATTCCCTACTTCTGGAGGTGCCTCGGGGCTGACAGCGTTAGCGAGTGCGACATTCACATCTGCAGTGAATTTTGCAGCTGTCGTCCACTTATTTTTGGTCACAAACCTCTTCAATGACTGTCCGTCACGACCACTCAACACACACTATAGTCAGTGTTGTGACTTAGCGGATGATTTTCCGCTTTCTCTATATGCGGTATAAATCTTCGATACGGAGCATCTTCAAACACCGAACACTTGGGCTACTTTGGTTACGGAAGCACCCATCATACAATTTGCCCACGTTCGAATTCACTCAGCTCCTATACAATACACTCACAACAACATAGAACAATGTCTGACCACGACTGACACTTTCAGCACATTGAGGGGGTAGCACAGGTACCGTTCGTGGTCAAATACAACAGTGCACCCTTGCAGGCTTGGCTAGCATATGGATTTATGTTAAAGCATGCATTTATCGTGATGTTTCCATATTTTTGTCCAACCCCTGCAACTTGGCTGCAATAGTTACCCAGAGATAGACCTGCGTGGACGATTGCATTAAACCAGTCTTCGGACTATAGAGCACAACAATGGGAGATACCGCATAACACTTCACATTTACAACTAATACTATGAGAGGTTTAAACGACATGGGGAGCAAGCAAGCTAATACGGGGTGTCATAGGAGGGATGCTCAATATTCAGAGAAATGACAGGAACCATTATTCAAATCAAAAATATCTAGTAAACATGGACTCTAAAATGCACATGTTAATAGCTATGAGCGCTTAATCATAGATACCGTGAAACAAATCTCTTCTGCTGCAAGTTCTTTGGTCTCCATATTCTGGGAGGAGGTAGTATGGACCGAAATAAGAAAAAGTTGTCTAGTAAACGTGGACGCTAAAATGTGTGCCTCAAGAGCTATGAGCACTAATTTAGAAGAAGACATGTTTTACACAGCAGCGAAGATAAACAAGTGTGCGGTGGTCTAGCGGTTCTGGCGCTGCAGTCCGGAACCGCCGGGCTGCTACGGTCGCAGGTTCGAATCCTGCCTCGGGCATGGGTGTGTGTGATGTCCTTAGGTTAGTTAGGTTTAAGTAGTTCTAAGTTCTAGGGGACTTATGACCTAAGATGTTGAGTCCCATAGTGCTCAGAGCCATAAACAAGGGTTCATAGTTACCAAGGTATGCATTTTAGAGCCCATGTTTATTGTTTCAAATTATCGTACCTGTCTTATCCCTGAATATTGACCATTCCTCCTGGGACATCCTGCATAGGTCACACAGCTCTCATCTGTCGCAACTTACACAAAATATTTTTCACAATTTTGATATACGATGTTCCTTGTTTCCCAGCAGTTGTTTCAATTACTGGCGAAACTCCTTTTTTGTTAAACTCATCTGGTCCTATCTATCTTGCCCTGAGGTTAACACTTTTCTGTAGTCGCGTTTCGTCTTTCTCAGAACTTTCAGTGATCATCTTGCCCTCTCTTGTCGTTCATTTCTTCAACACTAAGCTGCAGTTACTTCAAATATTCAACCACGTCCTCATTGTATATAAGTCTAAAATATTTGGCGATATGTTCCGTCTACGCAACTAATTGAAGGCAGTTTGTTTATTGCCCGCGCGTTTTGCTTCTTTTATTTGTGAAGCATCTTTAGTGGCGATTTCCAGCGCTGTTAGCTCATGTGTGTGCTCCTGGAGATGTATTCGTTAGTTTCCATGCTCCAGCTGGCCTAATTCTGGCGTTCTTTCATCCACATTTGTCACATCACATATATCACTTGCACTCTCCATTTTGTGATCAACATACATAAGTCTAATATAGTTACACTCCAAAAAATTGTTTCAAGATATACTGTATAATGTCATTTCGAGATACACGTTATAGGTGCTACAAACAGTGACCACCAGACATACGGAAGAAAAGAAACATAGTCTGCTGCCAAATGACGAGATAAATGATCTTCGAATAATATTAACCAGGCGTACAGACAAAGCTGCAAATTTTTTAAAAAAGTAATTACTCCATAAAATGGTGAACATGAAATGCAAGGATATTAAAGGCAATTTATAGAATCGCATTTCCAATATTAAATATTTTCACGACAGTCGACAATCCCTTCACAGGTATGAACGTCGTTCTTGTCACCATCATCATCACGATCAGGGTGTAACCTGGTTATTTTAAAATGCTCGAATTAAGTTCGCGTATCAGTCTAGGATATTCACTCAGTGGAATATTAAGCATGGGAATGGCCAGCTGGAACAAAGAACGTCTGAATCTCTGTCAAGACACACGCAGTCGAGGAGAAATTGATACTATTATTATGACGGCGGGCAACGGGTGATAACCAATTTAAACTCCACGCTCCTCCCATCAAATTGCATTATAACTTTACTCAGAGAATACGACGACTCCATCGGCACACCAACATGTAGTAACTCCGACAGCCTAAGAGGGTATATACACTCCTGGAAATGGAAAAAAGAACACATTGACACCGGTGTGTCAGACCCACCATACTTGCTCCGGACACTGCGAGAGGGCTGTACAAGCAATGATCACACGCACGGCACAGCGGACACAACAGGAACCGCGGTGTTGGCCGTCGAATGGCGCTAGCTGCGCAGCATTTGTGCACCGCCGCCGTCAGTGTCAGCCAGTTTGCCGTGGCATACGGAGCTCCATCGCAGTCTTTAACACTGGTAGCATGCCGCGACAGCGTGGACGTGAACCGTATGTGCAGTTGACGGACTTTGAGCGAGGGCGTATAGTGGGCATGCGGGAGGCCGGGTGGACGTACCGCCGAATTGCTCAACACGTGGGGCGTGAGGTCTCCACAGTACATCGATGTTGTCGCCAGTGGTCGGCGGAAGGTGCACGTGCCTGTCGACCTGGGACCGGACCGCAGCGACGCACGGATGCACGCCAAGACCGTAGGATCCTACGCAGTGCCGTAGGGGACCGCACCGCCACTTCCCAGCAAATTAGGGACACTGTTGCTCCTGGGGTATCGGCGAGGACCATTCGCAACCGTCTCCATGAAGCTGGGCTACGGTCCCGCACACCGTTAGGCCGTCTTCCGCTCACGCCCCAACATCGTGCAGCCCGCCTCCAGTGGTGTCGCGACAGGCGTGAATGGAGGGACGAATGGAGACGTGTCGTCTTCAGCGATGAGAGTCGCTTCTGCCTTCGTGCCAATGATGGTCGTATGCGTGTTTGGCGACGTGCAGGTGAGCGCCGCAATCAGGACTGCATACGACCGAGGCACACAGGGCCAACACCCGGAATTATGGTGTGGGGAGCGATCTCCTACACTGGCCGTACACCACTGGTGATCGTCGAGGGGACACTGAATAGTGCACGGTACATCCAAACCGTCATCGAACCCATCGTTCTACCATTCCTAGACCGGCAAGGGAACTTGCTGTTCCAACAGGACAATGCACGTCCGCATGTATCCCGTGCCACCCAGCGTGCTCTAGAAGGTGTAAGTCAACTATCCTGGCCAGCAAGATCTCCGGATCTGTCCCCCATTGAGCATGTTTGGGACTGGATGAAGCGTCGTCTCACGCGGTCTTCACGTCCAGCACGAACGCTGGTCCAACTGAGGCGCCAGGTGGAAATGGCATGGCAAGCCGTTCCACAGGACTACATCCAGCATCTCTACGATCGTCTCCATGGGAGAATAGCAGCCTGCATTGCTGCGAAAGGTGGATATACACTGTACTAGTGCCGACATTGTGCATGCTCTGTTGCCTGTGTCTATGTGCCTGTGGTTCTGTCAGTGTGATCATGTGATGTATCTGACCCCAGGAATGTGTCAATAAAGTTTCCCCTTCCTGGGACAATGAATTCACGGTGTTCTTATTTCAATTTCCAGGAGTGTATGTGTATATATTATCTAGAAATGTAGCATAGATGTTACAAAGATCTGTTACAAGCCACCAGCTTAGCAGCTTCTGCTACTTAGTCCTCCCATCAGAATCCTTATAACGGAGATCCACTCTTATTACTTTATGAATCCAATATCTAGAATGTAATTGATACATAACTTGTATTATTGATTAAAGGTGAATAGTGAGATAAGGCTACCCGTAACACTTAACCATTACGTAAGATATTTTTTACAGTCCACGCCGTCTCTTAACTATCAGTAGGGATATTCTTTTACGATAGTTTCTAAATAAGAAGATTATTTCTAATTTAAAATTAATAAAGTTTAGTACTGTTAAATAGCAAAAAAGTACGTTATTTAAAATTATACTCGTCTGTGGCAGCAAGCTTTTTTGTGTTATCACTAAAACTGTGTAATGTACCAAAAAATTTTCAGCCAAATCGGTATCGTTCTACCTTATTTAACGACGCTAATTTTGTACAATATTCTCATTTGAAATTCGAAAGCTGACTTGGTTTCCACTGAATCCCATCAAATTCCACGGTATCTGAGCGTTTTTAAAACTAAACTTTTATAAATTGAGGAGTACACGATCTTAGTGTAATGTGCACAATCAGACAAGGCCGATGGATAACATCACTACCCACAGCAGGAGCACGGTCGATACATTAACGCGCGAAAGTCTGTACAGTGTTCAGCAAGGCAAGTGGTGTTTAGATAAATGTGACCAGCTGCTGCGGTAACCATTGCATGACATGTTGTTCGTATTGCTTTCCGAGTAATTATGTAATCCATTGCTCTTGACTAATAATTATCGTTTTGCCTGTTTAATCAATATTAAAAAGTTTCATGGATTACATGAAATTCACCACTGGTGTCGTATTTAAGGGTTTACCTAAAACAAATTTTACCCAAATAAATCGTGGAAGCATCGTTTTCGAAAAAAGGGAATATAAGACAGATCTTGTACACGCTGTATACGGGTGAACCGAACTCCTCCCACAAAATTTCAGAGGTTCTTCAGGGGTATTTTCCGAGTATTTTGTAGTAAGAGCCCCTAGTCTCGGGTGACCCAAGCAGAGTGTTTCCAGTTCGTTTGAGGTCTTAGCCCCATTTATCTCTGTATCTGTTTTTCACTGAAAATATCTGCACAACAATGTAAATACCGACAGCATGCACCGCGTATCTTGATGGAAATAATTGTTTTATTCGCTCACAGTACTTGCTGTTGACAGCAAAAAATGGTTCAAATGGCTCTGAGCACTATGGGACTTAACATCTGAAGTCATCAGTCTCCTAGAACTTAGAACTACTTAAACCTAACTAACCTAAGGACATCACATACATCCATGCTCGAGGCAGGATACGGTCGCGCGGATCCACACTGAAGTGCCTAGAACCGCTCGGCCACAATGGCCGGCCTGTTGACAGCAGTAATGCTCATTTTAGTCTCGGCCCACAAGCCTACACTCAGTGCTGCTTGTTCTATCACATGTTTGTCTTTCTGCCAGTGTTACTTGTACGTTAACACTGTTGGCAGATTTACTGATGAAGAGTCTGCCGGTATGCACCTCGTGTATGGGTTCACTGAATGCAATGAAAGAGCGGCACAAACACGCTATGCTGAGTTACTCCCGCAGCGACGGCAACTACATCATAGCACTCTTGCACCTGAACATAGACAAGTGTTGTACGTTTCGAAGATAGCATCAACAGCGTATTATAGGCTTTTTCACCGTTGTTAAGGTATTTTCGCAATAACAAAGGTAATTGCGGTCACAGGCCAAATAAATCACAATTATGTGATTTCTTTGCAACGAGCCAAGGGAGACCACGGGTCTCGGATACCAAAATACTCAAAAAATATCCCTGGTCCAGTTAGTCATTCGTGTACTTTGTCGTTCCCAGTTTTTCTATTTTCTCAAAAACATTTCCTGGAAAATCGAAAATGTTGATGGGTGTGGCATGAGCACAGCAACTTGTCTTGTGGTTAGTACAGGAAGACAGTGGGCACGCCAATTTGATTAAGCCTGCCTGCCGCCTCCCGCCGGCCGGAGAGCGGCAGCGCGGCGAGCCACCTCGCTGAGACAAACCGGCCGACCCGAGACCGACCGACCCACCGACCGAGCGACCGGCCTTGACCTCAGCAACGCGTTACTTTTCTTACCGTCTGCCCAACCATCTGCAGATCACTATCGCCGCCGTAATTATACGAAGACGACACCTTTACTCACGTAACCAAACGCCACATTTCTCTCTTATGCGTGTTCTTGCGGTACGCACAAGCAGCTTGTCGCTCAATCGTATTATTTAAGTTCACCGCCAATCTAGATACCTGCAGTTCCCACTCCGTCAGTAGCAACACTGAAAAAACCGAAATATCACATACGACCCGGGAAATGTTGGATTCGTTGAACAAAGCTGAACAGCCAGCTATCAATCTGCAAGGCAATGCGAGACGAGCATGCGCCAAACTGCACGCTCCGCTATTTTTTTCTCCTTTGTTCTCTTAATCGTGATGTGATCACAGGACAACAGATAGCAATTGACCATGGTATGTAGGTTTTTGCTTACTGACGATATACTTCGAGAATATCTCTTATTTTACAGATGGAATTTGTGTATTTTATTTTTTCCTAATACGTCCATGGTGCGCTCTGTGGTTTTGTGTGTGTGTGTGTGTGTGTGTGTGTGTGTGTGTGTGTGTCAAATTGGTAACTGAGAAAATAATTTCACAAAGCGAGAAAATTACACACACACACAAAAGACGCAAGACGTTTACTACAAAGGAATTAACTCCAACTGACGATCAGAGACGAGATTTTCGCGACCCGTGACGTAAGTCGATTGCTGGCTGATGTATTTATTTACATAGATTAGGCATCCCGCTTTAGGGAAACAATGACCGTCTTGTAAACGTTTCTATTACATATTTCAGCCTCAGATCAATCACATGGTATCGTTACCGGTTTCGGCTTATTAGCAAGCCATAGTCAGATGATTTGAATACGTTACGTATTAACTCGTCAACTGAGATCTCCGGATCTCTTAAGTTGACGAGTTAATACGTAACGTATTCAAATCATCTGGTGACGGCTTGGTAATAAGTGGAAAGCGGTAAAGAGACGATGTCAGTGGTATGAGCGTGAAATATACCGGATGACTCAGCTAAGACAGGCCACCCCAAATAAATCCACAGGATGATTATATGAATCGAGGTGTGATTTCATCAAGTAATAGTGAATAATATAGCGAATTTCCTGACGTTCGCTAGTAATTTTTATCGTTTACAGTGGCCGAATTACGACACCAAGTTTGTTTTTTCTGTGGCATTTGAAAGACGCTTCTAAGAGAAATTCAACGACGGAACATGGAACTATTTCAACTAGTATCAAGATAACAGCGCCGCAAAACACTATCCAGTCTTCGGAAAAAGAGATTCCACAAGCGTCTGCCCTATTAAACCAAATGTAAGCAGACGTGTATCTCAGGTATGGTTCTGTCCACTTGAAGCCCATCAGTCTGTATTCTGCTGTTGTAGCAATCAGATAAGTTGCTCGTAAAGCTATTGAGGCACTCACAATTTATACGATAGCCGAAAGAGTGAATAACCTGTACGGTGAATGTCGCCAAACTATTAGATCAGCGGTGAGGTTGTATGCTGAAAACTCCAGATCGTGTCAAGCGTTCACGATCTGTCTTTGCAAACATTATAATTTTTTTTCTAGAAACTGGAAGTGTGGAGAATAAAATACGCCAAGAAAAAAGAAGAGCAACTGATGAACGAAATGAAACTGCGTTGCTGAAGAGTTATTTGCCCAAGGTAACAGCACGCATATACATGCATATCTTAAGTTGGCTGAAGCGAAGCTTCTTTCGGAAGTTAGATCAGGTATTGAGTTCATGTTTGGAACTATTAACGGAGTATTTGATTTGCAAAAATGCCGTAGTAGGAAGAATGCACTAGCATATATTACAAAATCAGATTCACAACCTATTTCCAACTGTAATGAGTCCGCCTTATCATTTAACGTTCGTTTGCGTCGATGGGCGGAACACAATGAAAATGTCACTAAGAGATGTCTCGGAATTACGAGAGGGGTCAACCGAACGAGTGTTCTGCGAACACGCATTCCATCCCATTTCCATCTCTTCTCGTTTCGCTACACCTACAGCGAAAATTGTTACAGTTCTCCAAATGTTATCTACGAAAAGTGCAAAGTGATGCGGCATATCTATGGATAATTTTGTTTACGGATGAAGCATTATTTGCAAACCATGGGCAAGTCAATCTTCGCAATACGCATTAACCGTCCGCTGAAAATCCACGATGATTCTAAGAGGCGGATAAAAACAACGCTCTTGGTCTACCAACGTTTGGAGTCTGTTTTATCAACGAAGTCTAAATACACGCAAGTAACTCTATTTCCTACGATTTGCTGCTGCCGCAGTTATTGGAAGACTTCCCACGGGACATAAAGTAATCAGTGTTATACCAACGTGACAGATCTCCCTCCCGTTCAGCACATATCATGACAGACCCTCTTAAGAGAATATTTAGAGAGCGTTGGGATTGCTGGAAACGCAAAATGGTCTGCACACTCACCAGACGTAACACTTCTACACTTTTCTCACGAGGTCTATTAGGAAACAGTGACGTCTCTCGAAGGCATGAGATGCCTTATATCGCCGGCCTGTGCTGCCGTTAACTCCTGATGAAATTCAACGTGTAGTATTGCTTCTCCAGTAATATCACTTTATAGCGTGTTGCAATGCTCAAGGTCTACATTCTGAGCACTTGGTATGACAGCCGTGATAATAAACACACAAACCGTACACGAGTTACTCGCTTGCTCACATTTGGCAGACGTTTGTTGAACCTCTTCTCCTGACTGTGGCACAGTGGTTTGCGGCACTGTTATCCTGACACTATTTCATCAAGTTCCATACATGTTTTGTCGTTGAATTCCCTTGGAAGCTTCTTTCAAATGCCACAGAAAATGTGCATGGTTCCATTAAAAAAAATAAAAAAAACAATGTTGTGTCGTAATTCGGTGACTACAAACAATAAAAATTACTTGCGAACTTCAGGAAATTCGCCATATTATATATAACTTAGCGCAAACTGCATCTCGATCTCGATATATCTATTCATTTGTGCATATTTGGCGTGGCCTGTCTTAGATGCCTCACCCTGTATGTTAAAAAGGTGTATTTATTTTACTGCGACTCAAAGCCTCTGTTCAGGATTACACGAACAGTAAAGTGAACCAGAGTTTCGCGATGATGCTAAGATGCGACGAAAGCACAGCTACCGAAACTATAGCAGCTCTATATCTCGTTCTCCTAGCCGTTCACACTTCCAACACTAGGTTACACTTGATAAAAAGTAATAGTGACCATCAAGTGCGATAACAAACCTTCCTTCGTTCATTTGCCATACTAAGGACAGCTGGGTAAAATGTTGCTGCTGCTGTTGTGGTTTTCAGTCCGAAGACTTATTTGATGCAGATCTCCATGCTAGTATTATTTTAGTCAAGATGTGCCATAAAAATCTTTTTTCCCTAATTCACTTCAGTAGCTACTCATCTGTTATTCGATCTACCCTTGTAATCGTCAGCATTCTACTACAGCACCAAATTTCCAGTGCTTCTATTCTCTTCTTGTCTGAGTTGCCTCTCATCTACGATTCACTTCCGGAAGAGGCTACAAATACCTCCAGAAATGACTTCGTAACACTTTATATTAGATGTGAACAAATTCATCTTTTTCAGAAGTCGGCGTTTTGTAGCTTCCCTACTTCGGCTATCATGACTTATTTTTCTGCATCATTAGCAAAATTCATCTAATACTTCAAGCGTCTCATTTCCTAGCCTAATTCCCTCAGCAGCGCCTGAATTAATTCGGCTACATTCCATTACCCTTGATGACGTTAATATTACAAGTTCTTGTCAAGCCACTATCCATTCGGTCCAATTGTTCTAACGGTCACGGTGTCATTGGCAAACCGCAGACTTTTTATTACTTCTCCCTGAACTTTAATTCCCTTTCTAAACCCCACCTTGATTTCCTTCACAGCTTGCTCAGTATACAGACAGAATAACATCGGGGATAGGCTGCAGCCCTCTCTCACACCCCTTCTCAACTATGGCTTCCCTTTCATTGTCCTTCGATTGTCATAACTGCAGTCTGGTTTCTGTACAAGTTGTAAATAACCTTTGATACTGGTATGTTATTCCTGTTACCTGGGTAAAATAAGCATCGATAAAATAAATTAAATTTGTAGTATTCTTTGTATAAATAATTTCGTCCAAATTTTCAAGTTCTTTTCTGAGTCAGAAAGTTCGAGGTCATGACAATACCAACTATTTGAAATATTTGATCACTTCACCCAAGTTTCTGAGCCGGCCGCTGTGGTCGAGCGGTTCTAGGAGCTTCAGTCCGGAACCGCGCTGCTGCTGCTACGGTCGCAGGTTCGAATCCTGCCTCGGGCATGGATGTGTGTGATGTCCTTAGGTTAGTTAGGTTTAAGTAGTTCTAAGTTTAGGGGACTGATGACCTCATATGTTAAGTCCCATAGTGCGTAGAGCCATTTGAAGCATTTGAACCAAGGTTCTGAAAAATCAGGCGATTCAAAATGGAACCTCAGGGGTTTCCCAACTCATGCGATCAACTTTGTGACTGCCCCATCCATGTCATCCATAAGTCTACTACGTGAAATCAGCATTCCTGTAAGTCTTCCTATTATGCAACCCAAAAAATTATTTGGTTGTATCTGGCGATACTTTTTTCCGACGAAAAACTGAATACAATACTATTTTGACAAGTCCTGAAAAAGAAACTAACGGCGTATTTGATCGGCACAGTATCCCGACTTCAACCGCAAATATTAAACGAAAAAAAGGCTAAAAATTTAGAGCGAGTTATCATGTCAGTAAACAGTCAAAATACTATTATCTTATTTAGCATGAACAAGTAGGCGTTCACTGAAAGTATTACAAAAATTTATTACTTCAGCAAAAACAGCAACACTGAACGAGCCAGTCATATTACACACTTAAAGGTTCTTTCAGTAGCGAAACAGTGGTAATTTGTAAGCAACGTCAATGCACAAGCGGCCTGGAAGCTGCGTACTACTTTTAAGAATATTTCTAAAACTGCCCATGATAGCAAGAAGAAAAATTTTATTTTACTGTTCAAGTGGTCACAGAAATGTGCATTCCTGCAGTAACAACACATTATCGACAACCAGCGCTTTGGGATTTAATCACGGATACTGAACTATTAAGGCTACTTTGTCAACGTACGTCACTCTGAGAGTGGAGGTGGACTCGCGGTAACGCAACGAAAATGTAAACCAGCTATCAGCCACTAAATACGATGAGACTTCAAAAAGTAAATTACACATTATTATGGCAGGCCAAGTAATTTTTACTGAACGCTACACTGCACTTCAGAGTGACATATATGACAGTACTTTTCAACATAGCCACTAAGCCTGTGTAAACAACGTGGTACGTCCTACCAATCGTTCAATTCCTCGACATTAGAAATTCGCTTCTTGGTCAGGGAACCATTCGACAACGGCTGCGTGAATGTCCTCACCATTGGAAAATATCTCCCCCCCCCCCCCCCGAACATTCTTTTAGCTTGCAGAAAGGACTGCCTGGACATTTGTTGTCTGCAGTTCAGGTCTAGAGGAACGTGGACTTGATCAAATTGTTGCACCATTTCATACGGATGGACGTGACATTGTATTTGGTCCATATACTGCCAGAATTTCACGGGGAATTTGTCTGAAATTTACACGTTTTGCCCACAGGAATAGTATTGTACCGCGTTCTTACACTTTGAAGTGCATTTCAAGTTTCACTAGTGCACTGCCATTCACCTGTTGTCCGTACCACAGCACAATTGTCTCTACAGAAAACTCGGAATATGTATTCTCTTCTGACTTTGCGATATCCTTGTTGCGCAATGGTCTTACACTGGGGTGAGATGTTTAACTGAACTTTCTTATGTTCCTATGTAGATACACTGTTCAAAAAATTTTATTGAACATATCTACAATCGGTTCTTAAAAGAGAGGGGATAATGATGACGCTGATGTTTAGCATCATCAACTGCACTAATGCTGAAATATTTACTGATATATACGCTGAAGAGCCAAAGAAAGTGGTACACCTGCCTAACATCGCGTAGGGCTCCCGCGAGCGCACAGAAGTGCCGCAACACGACGTGGCATGGACTCGACTAATGTCTGAAGTAGTACTGGAGGGAATTGACACCATGAATCCTGCAAGGCTGTCCTTTTCCGTAAGAGTACGAGAGGGTGGAGATCTCTTCCGAACAGAACGTTGCAAGGCATCTCACATGTGCTCAATAATGCTCATGTCTGGGGAGTTTGGTGGCCAGCGGAAGCGTTTAAATTCAGAAGAGTGTTCCTGGAGCCACTCTGTAGCAATTCTGGACGTGTGAGGTGTCGCATTGTTCTGCTGGAATAGCCTACGTCCGTCGGAATGCACAATGGACATGAATGGATGCAGGTGATAAGACAGGATGCTTACATACAGGGTTATTACAAATGATTGAAGCGATTTCACAGCTCTACAATAACTTTATTATTTGAGATATTTTCACAATGCTTTGCACACACATACAAAAACTCAAAAAGTTTTTTTAGGCATTCACAAATGTTCGATATGTGCCCCTTTAGTGATTCGGCAGACATCAAGTCGATAATCAAGTTCCTCCCACACTCGGCGCAGCATGTCCCCATCAATGAGTTCGAAAGCATCGTTGATGCGAGCTCGCAGTTCTGGCACGTTTCTTGGTAGAGGAGGTTTAAACACTGAATCTTTCACATAACCTCACAGAAAGAAATCGCATGGGGTTAAGTCGGGAGAGCGTGGAGGCCATGACATGAATTGCTGATCATGATCTCCACCACGACCGATCCATCGGTTTTCCAATCTCCTGTTTAAGAAATGCCGAACATCATGATGGAAGTGTGGTGGAGCACCATCCTGTTGAAAGATGAAGTCGGCGCTGTCGGTCTCCAGTTGTGGCATGAGCCAATTTTCCAGCATGTCCAGATACACGTGTCCTATAACGTTTTTTTCGCAGAAGAAAAAGGGGCCGTAAACTTTAAACCGTGAGATTGCACAAAACACGTTAACTTTTGGTGAATTGCGAATTTGCTGCACGAATGCGTGAGTATTCTCTACCGCCCAGATTCGCACATTGTGTCTGTTCACTTCACCATTAAGAAAAAATGTTGCTTCATCACTGAAAACAAGTTTCGCACTGAACGCATCCTCTTCCATGAGCTGTTGCAACCGCGCCGAAAATTCAAAGCGTTTGACTTTGTCATCGGGTGTCAGGACTTGTAGCAATTGTAAACGGTAAGACATCTGCTTTAGCCTTTTCCGTAAGATTTTCCAAACCGTCGGCTGTGGTACGTTTAGCTCCCTGCTTGCTTTATTCGTCGACTTCCGCGGGCTACGCGTGAAACTTGCCCGCACGCGTTAAACCGTTTCTTCGCTCACTGCAGGCCGACCCGTTGATTTCCCCTTACAGAGGCATCCAGAAGCTTTCAACTGCGCATACCATCGCCGAATTGAGTTAGCAGTTGGTGGATCTTTGTTGAACTTCGTCCTGAAGTGTCGTTGCACTGTTATGACTGACTGATGTGAGTGCATTTCAAGCACGACATACGCTTTCTCGGCTCCTGTCGCCATTTTGTCTCACTGCGCTCTCGAGCGCTCTGGCGGCAGAAACCTGAAGTGCGGCTTCAGCCGAACAAAACTTTATGAGTTTTTCTACGTATCTGTAGTGTGTCGTGACCATATGTCAATGGATGGAGCTACAGTGAATTTATGAAATCACTTCAAAAAAATGGTTCAAATGGCTCTGAGCACTATGGGACTTAACATCTGTGGCCATCAGTCCCCTAGAACTTAGAACTACTTAAACCTAACTAACCTAAGGACATCACACACATCCATGCCCGAGGCAGGATTCGAAACTGCGACCGTAGCGTCGCGCGGTTCCGGACTGCGCGCCTAGAACCGAAATCACTTCAATCATTTGTAATTGCCCTGTACGTGTCACCTGCCACAGTCGTATCTAGACGTACCAGGGGCCCTTTATCACTCCAAATGCACACGCCCACACAATTACAGAGCCTCCCACCAACTTGAACAGTCCCCTGCTGGCGTGTAGGGTCCATGGATTCATGAGGTTGTCTCCATATCCGTACACGTCCATCTGTTCGATACAATTTGAAAAAAAAAAAAAAAAATGGCTCTGAGCACTATGGGACTCAACATGGTCATAAGTCCCCTAGAACTTAGAACTACTTAAACCTAATTAACCTAAGGACATCACACAACACCCAGTCATCACGAGGCAGAGAAAATCCCTGACCCCGCCGGGAATCGAACCCGGGCGCGGGAAGCGAGAATGCTACCGTACGACCACGAGCAGCAATTTGCGAAAGGGTTACACTTCTGCAACGTTGAACGATCCTCTTCAGTCGTCGTCGGTCCCGTTCTTGGAGGATCTTTTCCGGGTCGCAGCGATGTCGGAGATTTGATGTCCACGGTACACTCGTGAAATGGTTGTAAGGGAAAACCCTCACTCCCTCGCCACCTCGGAGATGCTGTGTCCCATCGCTTGTGCGCCGACAATATCACCAAGTTGAAACGCACTTAAATCTTGATAACCTGCCATTGTAGTAGCAGTACCGATCTAACAACTGCGCCAGACACTTTTACACAAGCGTTGCCGACAGCAACGCCGTATTCTGCCTGTTAACATATCTCTGTATTTGAATACTCATGCCTATACCAGTTTCTTTGGCGCTTCGGTGTAAACATTAATGTCGCATTATAATGTTCCTCATGTTAACCTATGACTTCAAGCATTTTAATATAGGCACCAATTTATCTGATCTTGTTGTAGGGCACTGGGACCTGATTTGATACATGTGGTATACAGTCCAAATTTCAGACATCTGTAGATACAAGAGGAGGGCAGATCAGTTATGCTATTTTATGCGTCGGTTTCGCGCGGTGGCCCCAACTCTCTATCACCCGCCCCCCACCCCGGGCTTACTGCAGCCTTGGACGCTAGGATATGAGCTCAATAGCTATGGGAGATTATTTCTAAGTATAGCCGAGGCTGAACATGCAGAAGAAAGAACTTCGCCACAAGTTTATTTGTTAACGGTTGCTGCTTTACACTGTGATATGTCTAGAGAGATAGAATACTATCTCTTTAGACCCATGCCAATAGCTATCATCTCTTAACCTAGGAGGGCCCAAATTTCAGAGATCTGTATATACAAGAGGAGGGCAGATCAGTTATGCTATTTTATGCGTCGGTTTCCCGCGGTGGCCCCCACTCTGTCCACTTCGGTAGCTGCAGTCAGCACGGCAGAAAAAAAATGGTTCTGAGCACTATGGGACTCAACTGCTGAGGTCATTAGTCCCCTAGAACTTAGAACTAGTTAAACCTAACTAACCTAATGACATCACAAACATCCATGCCCGAGGCAGGATTCGAACCTGCGACCGTAGCGGTCTCGCGGTTCCAGGCTGCAGCGCCTTTAACCGCACGGCCACTTCGGCCGGCTCAGCACGGCAGAATTCTAACCGAAGAGGCCCGGGTTCGATTACCCGGGTCGGAGAGTTTCTCCGCTCGGGAAGTGGTTGTTGTACTGTTCTTACGTTCATATCGTCATAACTGACTTTCCACTGGTGAGATGGCTGTAAGAGCACGTACCGGAAGCCCATAAATTGAAAAAAAGCCCTATTATGGAGAGAACACTTCTTGTTAGCCTTCTACTTCGTTCTTCTGATATGCTGACGTTATTCTGATATTCAGAGCGACTACTTAATCTTAGAGACTGGAAGTTGAGCATTTTTTTTTTATGTACTGGATGTACAATCATGCCACCTACAGTCCACAAGTTTTGGTCATTTAAAACTGTTTGCAGATTGCAGTTTAATTGTCTGCATTGCCCCTCTAACTGGAAACGAGGGCAACTGAAAAAGACATGATAGCGGAACCTTGCACTTCACATTCATAGACTGGTGTGTTGCCACATCCCACTAGTTGTACATGTTTGGCATATGGACCAAGACTTTTTAATAAGTGCACCATACCTCGAGTAGCGCATGTGCCGCGCATACCGCACATACTGAGCCTGTTCCTAATGCTTGGGAATATGCTGTACACCCGCATTGCAGTCCTTTAGAGTGAAAGAAATCGCTTTGTTGTATTCGTCGCAGTATTGTTCTGTAGCTCTCCAGTCGAAGACAATACTCCCAGACGCTGGCAGCAAAGCCCACACGCTTAAGATACCTCCATGATATGACCACACAACATGCGTCTGTAATTTATAGTCGGCAGCGCAAGCACGGACAATCTTATGCACAATTTTACCTGCTTTCTGCATAAGGGATTTCATATGTTCCAGAGAGTTTCTTTTCTCGCCTAGAAGAATGCCTTGATACGTACAAAAATTGCTGCGTTTTATAGGGATTCCGTCAAGCCTCAGAGGAGAATTTCTGGCGGGACAAATTCTCTTCAGAATTAAAAATTATGTATGAGGTTTGATGGGAGCTATAGCCAGTTTATTATCAGTGCTCCATCGCTGTATTTGAACAAGCACATCATTCGTCCTTTCCTCAAGTCTCGCCCTGGAGTCCACAGACACAAGTACTAGGACGTCATCTGTGAATGCAACACCATCTTCAACATTATCTGCCCCGTTTAAAGGATGTAGCAGGGATTCAGTACTAAGGTCCCAGAACAATGGACCACTTATGGAGCCTTGAGGACAGACCTCGGTAATCGTTTAGATTGCCTTGCTCTGTCCCGCAAGCTATTGGACGCTACGTACGCTATAATAACAGGTAAAACTCTTGTACAGACTCAAGGGGACCCCGACACGTCGGAGGCGTGTGTACATCGCATGCCAACGAAGATTATCGAATGCAACACAACACTTTTTTTTTTTTTTAAATGAACACACCACCATTTGACTGTTTGCAACACTCAATGAATTATGCAAAGACACTTCCCCACATAAACCACGGTAATTGAAATCCCTCTAATATCAAAACAATTCTGCTTCTCAATCCCCACCTCTGTTGTAGCACGCACTCGCACTCGCACTCTCTTTCTCTCTCATTACACATTTGTAAGCGAGCGCGCACACACACAAATGGTTCAAATGGCTCTGAGCACTATGGGACTTAACTTCTGAGGTCATCAGTCCCCTAGAACTTAGAACTACTTAAACCTAACTAACCTAAGGACATCACACACATCCATGCCCGAGGCAGGATTCTAACCTGCGACCGTAGCGGTCGTGCGGTTCCAGACTGTAGCGCCTAGAACCGCTCGGCCACCCCGGCCGGCCGCGCGCACACGCACACACACACACACACACACACACACACACACACACACACACACACACACACACACACACACACACATACACATAAGTTTCTCACCCCCACCCCCCAGTAGATACACCATAATAGTTCTCACGAAAACATTCAAAATTAGCGGTACACTGAACAGACGCAAAACGATGAACAAATGGGCAGCTACAATAACATAGCGTCCCCTCTATGAATATGGAGTCTTTGCTCAGATACCGTTTTTCGAAAAATACGTGTGAAAAAAGGATACGAAAACATGTGGAATACATTGCACACAGTAGCAATAGAAAGAGAAATCAACCACAAATGAACAACACGACGGAAAATGTGAAGTACAGTGACATACACCACCAACACCCACGAAAAAGTATTTCAAAAATAAGCAAATTTCTTCATGACTATTTGCAGATGACATGCTGTCAAAACGATAAAAAGACAGAAGAAAGCCGACCAGTGAAAATCATTTTTCGCGAGCAATCGAAAGAAATTAAACAAAATGTACATGTTATTCTTTCTAGGTTTAAAATAGAAAAACAACCGTGAGCTATGTATGACATTTTACAGAAATAAATCGGCACCCACAGAAGATGACCAAAACGTGCGAAACATGTCTGGGCAACAAAAAAAACAAGAAATACATTGTGTTTGGCATACAGCGCAGTTTCAAAACCCAATTTTAATTATATACCTATAAACTACGAGGAGTCTGGTAAAACAAACGACATATGTATTACACGTATGTTCGATATTTTAGCTGGGGAAAAATGTTTTTTTCTCAATTCAAGACCTGAAATTCAATATCGAGACGGATAATATATAAATTGTATAATTCAAAAGGTGCAACACTCTTCCGTGATTCACTGCAAAATATGATTGGAGGTCTGAACATGAAAGATTTGGTTGAGCGACTTGCTATAATACGTACTCACTACACGTATATTGCGGCGATATCAGCACCAAGGCTTGGTAGAATCTATACCACAAATGTAATTGATGTGCAAGGTTCGACGTAATCCCTATCAGTTTCTCCGATTACCATGCCGTAATCATTAGAGTAAAATACATATCTCGTCCGAAAATAGTTGGTAGAATACACTAGAAATTAAATTGTAACATGCTACAAATAACGTAGGAAAAGTCAGAGTTTGGTGTTGCTTACCAGCCGTGGGTCAATCGAAAGGTTTCTTTCGTGTAGCGATTGATTGGTGGAAAAATAGCGTGAAACCCAGTATCCACAAACTAAATAATAAATCCAACCTTCACGCTAAATGACGACAGGAGAAAAGAACCGACAAAGTGATTCAAAAACTCAAAAAATGGTTCAAATGGCTCTGAGCACTATGCGACTTAACTTCTGAGGTCATCAATCGCCTAGAACTTAGAACTAATTAAACCTAACTAACCTAAGGACATCACACACATCCATGCCCGAGGCAGGATTCGAACCTGCGACCGGAGCGGTCGCTCGGTTCCAGACTGTAGCGCCTAGAACCGCACGGCCACTCCGGCCAGCTTTAAAAACTCAAAAGAAACTTTTAGAGCTGCAGGGAAACGAACTAGAAGAGAAAAACATCATATGCAATGATTGCAGCCACCTACGAGATGAGAAATGGAGCATTTGCCGCCTTGCAAGAGAACGAAAACGATGTAACCACAGATACATACCAGTAACACCCTGTCCGCAAACGGGAACGAGTATGTTAGCCCGGGGGCTGTATGGAGCACAGTCATCTGATGACGCTACAGCTGTTACAAGACTGTATGCCTGTCTATCACGCGAAAGTATAGTTACTTTGTGAGAACCGATACCCAAAGAAGAACCAGAAGACATAATACCAAAACTCAGGGACGTCAGAATAGAGGGCATCCCAAATGGATTTTGTAAAACTTCCTGACCGATCATTAGGAAAGAGTTCATGGAAATAGCAAGAGAGAAATATCGCTGTGGAAACTTATACTCTGAAAAACAACACGGAATAATCGTATTCGTTAAAAAAAAGTAAAACGGATTTAACGCTGATGATAGTTGTTATGTGCAAACTCAAAAATAATACCTCGTGTCGCAGCGGCAGACAGGGTTGCCCTTTATCAGTTATACTGTTCGTCATCTCTTTAGAACCATTATAAGTGCGGCCTATAGGAATACGCGCCGATGCACGACGGTTCACCTTCAATGTCCACGCTGATCACGTTACTATAATACACTCTAAGAAAAAAAGGAATATGCACGTTGTTAGTTCGTCCAACTTCAAAACTCTGGAGTCACTGTCAAATAATCCTGACTCGTGCCTATCACGGAAAGGATTTTGCGAAAGCGGAGATATGCCGCCACTGCACTCTGGGTCTCCGATTTAATCCGGTTTGACAGAAAGTGTGGGAAGTCCAAATACACTCTAACGCAAAAAAAAAAGAACACGTGCCACGAAGGAATTATCCGAATGGGACCGAAATCAGTAGATGTGATGTACCTATACAGAGAAATAAATGATAACAATTTCTGAAAAGTTGGATGATTTATTCAAGAGGAAGTGTTTCACAAACTGAGCCAGTCAATAACCCGTTGGTCCACCTCTGGACGTTATGCAAGCAGTTGTTCGTCTTGGCATTGATCGATAGAGCTGTTGGATGTCATCCTGAGGGATATCGTGCCGAATTTTCCCCAACTAGCGCGTTAGATCATCAAAACCCCGAGATTCTTGGAGGGCCCTGAACATAATGCTCCAAACGTTCTCAATCGGTGAGAGATCTGTCGACCTTGCTGGCAAGCACGATAAAAGCAGGAGAAACTCTCGACGTGGACGGGCAGGCTTTATCTTACTGAAATGTAAGCCCAGGATGGGTTGCCGTGAAGGGCAACAGAATGGGATGGAGAACAACGTCGACGTACCGCTGTGCTATAAGGGTGCTGCAGATGATAGCCAAAGGAATCCAGCTATGAAAAGAAATATCAAAATGGTTCAAATGGCTCTGAGCACTATGGGACTTAACTTCTGAGGTCATCAGTCCCCTAGAACTTAGAACTACTTAAACCTAACTAACATGCCCGAGGCAGGATTCGAACCTGCGACCGTCGCGCGGTTCCAGACTGTAGCGCCTAGAACCGCTCGGCCACCCTGCCGGCGAAAAGAAACAGCACGCTAAACTATCACTACTGGTTATCGGGCCGTATGGAGGGCGACAGTCAGTTTGGTGTCCCGGTTTTGTTGCCCTTCATGGTAAGCCATCCTGGGCTTACATTTCAGCACGATAATGCCCGTCCACACGTGGCGAGAGTTTCAAGTGCTTGTCTTCGTGCTTGCCAAACCTCGTCTTGGCCAACTAGGTCAACGGATCTCTCCTCATTTCAGAACGTCTGGAGCATAATGGGCTGGGCCCTCCAACCGGCTAGGGATTTTGACGACCTAACGCACCAACTGGATAGAATTTACCACGATATCCCTCAGGAGAACATCCAACAACTCTATCAATTAATACCCAGCCGATAAATTGCTTGCATAAGGGAGAAGAGGTGGATCAACACATTACTGACTTGCCAAGTTTGTGAAGCTCTTTCTCTTGAATAAACCATCCAGTTTTTCTGTAAATGTAATAATTTGTTTTTTGTCTATACATGTACATCACATCCACCGATTTCCGTCCCATTCGGATAATTTCTTCGTGATGTGTATTTTTTTTTATCTTAAAGTGCATAAGGGGCAGTCAAATGAAAGCGAGACGGATGAAGAAAAGTAAGTACAATGTTTATTATCAATGCCTTCGTGTACCCAGGCGTGCCCCTCGTCCAAAGCAAATCGAGGGCCACAAATTTCTTTCTTCAGGGCTCCAAAAATATGGAAATCGCATAGGGAGAAAGCGGGACTGGAGGATGTGTAAAGGATTCCCGCGTAAATTCTGCAGCGTAGTCGAAAAAACCTCGGCAACATGTGGCGGGATGAGAACACTGAAAGTCCACTTTGTCTACCTGAGTGACAGTGAAGTTGAGAATGGCGCCTACCTTGCTCGGCCGCGGAGGTGTGCCACAGCAGGGCGACGAGCGGCAGCAGCAGCGGCAGGCGACCACTCATTGTCCAGCCGGCGGCGAGCGCGCTCGTCCGCCAGTCTACAGCATGCTGTGCCTCCACCTGCAACACACAATTGTGTTAGGTAGCCGTTGGACTCAGCACCCTACACAATGTTCGCCAAATATGAAAATACTAACAACAGGCAATAACAGTCGCTTAATCCACTGCCTCCCTGTAGAGATTCTCCCTGACACTTGTTGCTTCTTATACAATGGCAACGATTTGTTTACGTGAAAAATTCCAAGTACCACCACGTTTCGGGATCCAAATTACACTGTGGGTCTCCCTCCGTCAGAAACATCCCTAGTAAAGCACTGCGGTGCTGAAACCAACCTTCGGGTTGTGCACAATTTACCTCCCATCTTGTCAGCCTGGATCACCGCGACGTTATCAAAGTATAGATTTTAACTTATTGATTAGGCATAGATTAATTTAAATACGTTTACAGCATTTTAATTGCATTGGATATTTCTGTATTGATGTTATTGGGGGCCCATTGTTTGAGATTTACTTACGATGACGTAACAATTACACGTTACTTTACGTTATACGGGAGCCATAAATGAAAGAAGTCACAAACCATATTTTGAGCGCAACAGAATAAATGAAGACTTCTACATAATCATATATTTGTACATTTGAGTAAACACGTGGACAGCTTCTGTTAACAACAGGCACTATCTTACAGTTATTTGAACACCAAAGACAGCACAGCAACTAAAAAAACGTACATATGATAAGATCCAACACACACAAAACTAGTTTTATTCTTTTAGACCAACCAAGAACATGGAACAAAATCAGTGTAATTACGCATATGTTCCATTGATTATGTTCACGATCTCTCGATATAGTTCAACGAACCAACTGATTTACAAAAATAATACATTTTCTCGGCGAATATACAACTAAATGCTGACGATTTAGATTTTCATTAGCGAAAAATACATTATTTTAAAAAATTATGCAGTGATAGTAACAGCAGTAGTAGCAGTTGCTGTTATCAAGAAGAACTAATCAGTTAATTTCTTTCTTTTTTAATCCGTAGGAAAAGAAGACAAATTTTCTTACGCTCGACGGCCCGCATCTCGTGGTCGTGCGGTAGCGTTCTCGCTTCCCACGCCCGGGTTCCCGGGTTCGATTCCCGGCGGGGTCAGGGATTTTCTCTGCCTCGTGATGGCTGGGTGTTGTGTGCTGTCCTTAGGTTAGTTAGGTTTAAGTAGTTCTAAGTTCTAGGGGACTTATGACCACAGCAGTTGAGTCCCATAGTGCTCAGAGCCATTTGAACCATTTGAACTTACGCTCGACGATTTATCTGAAGTTCTCTTAACAAAAGTAACCCGCAACATTCACACGGCAGAAGACTTGTACAGCTCCCGTCTGTTATGCGGTCTGTCCCTCCAAGGCCGTTTGGCACCGTTCACAGAATATCGGCGAGTGGAAAGAACAGTTAGCTGATACGAACTGGGATTATAGCCAGTTGTAAGGCATCTTCCACGACACTGACGCATCGCTATGTGGAAGGTATTTATACATTACAGGAGAGTTTGGCATAGTTTTCGTACCCCATCACGTCTAACAGCCTTCCTCAGGAATTCTATCACACCCCTTCAGCGTCTAGCGACTACAATCCTCCACACCCCACCTCAACCGTTTGCCCGCTCTCTCTCTCTCTCTCTCTCTCTCTCTCTCTCTCTCTCTCTCCGACTGGTAGGGCGATGCCGCCGCGTGGCACGTTCTTCCAATAACTCATCAACAAAGAATGCGAAGTTTATTTTCTCCTTCAGTGGTATTTTTCATCTTTCTCGCGCGATGATATTTCGCTCTTCTGCCCCAACATAAGGGACACAGCATTCCATTGACACTCCTGGACCTTCTTTTAATGCCAGATATGAAGGGTGCAGCTGTTGGCCGCATTTTCTGCGGGCTCTATTACGAGTGTGATATCCGTCGTTCGTGCAATCGAAGCGAGCCGTCACGTTCACTTCGTTTCAGTCTGTTGTAAGTTTCGTTACTAAATCAGGCGAGAGTGCATGTGAGGTTTTTATGTATACTTCCCTTTCAGTATTTCTTATGGCAATATTACCTTGCATCTATTAAGTTATTTGATATGGATAGTCTTCCATAAATCCCATGAGCAGGGATCTCTGGGACGTGGAAAGGGATCAAGGATGTACATTTTATCTGGATGCAAACCAATGAAATGACTTGAAATATTAATTATACCGTATTATCCTCTACTTCTTCGAACTGCTGATGCATCGTGGATTAAAAAAAATTAATAAAATACCTTCTATTCGCTAAATGGCAGTCGGTGTGCACACTCTTTAATATCTCGACGGTATGACGCATTGTAGTTACACCTCGCATCTTCTGCCAGACAGGGGGAGACCAGTAACAGTTTTTTTTTAAAAAAAAAGCTTGTAATTTGCCCAGTGTTCTATTTGATCCTGTTATGACAATGTGTGAAAGCTCATCCAGTAAAGCGCTCCACGTTTCTCAGATGATGATGACAGCACGAATTCCGATGAACTGTCTGCTGTCATGCTGAGTACCCACGCCCTACAGATAAATGCGAGTTGTGCGTAAGATATTCTCAAACAAGCTTTGTGGGTAACACGGCAATACGACTAGTCCTTTTAGCAGTTCGTCGATGAAGTTAACGGTTCCCTCCTAGCCGTGGATAAGATATCAAACGCATAACACTAAAATGGGACAATATAGACAAATGCCTGAATAATATTGTTTTACATTGATTTCTTCTTACAGGAGCATACCATGAAAAGAGGATAGAGTGTGTAATCTGCTGTCTAATCACACTAGAAAAAAACCACAACCCGCCTAATGTTCGTTGTCAATAGACGAATCCTCACGAACAATGCCCCAGACTTTGAATTTAACCCCTGATATCTGTGCATAATCTCGTAATCACCTCTTTTCCACGCCAGCCAATTTCTGTTTAGTGCTAGGATTCGAACTGGCTACAGGGTAAACGATTGAGTGAACTCGATTACGGAGGCCGGTCTGTAAATAAATACAGGCACGTTATTTGACGGACTGAACGAAATTTCGTCAGAGATGATCACAGGGCCCAATTACTAGCTGAATTCACTCGGCAAATGCCCCTCGCAAGCGCGTGTGCTTAACTGAGTGCCCGATCGACGGCAGTTGCACCAAATATAAAAACTGCATGGCTATATATCCATTTGCGTACTGTGCACGGACACCCTGAACAAGTGTGGAGTGAACACGTTTCGCTGCAATGTCGTAATCCTCATAACTGCAAACAGGTTTCCAACCCTCCCTCGATATAAATTACGGCCTTATTCATATATGCGTAGGCTCACAACACAGCGCTACTAGCTGCCAAAGGAAATTTCAGCCAAAGCGTAGAGACGTACAATTGTGCATTGGAACATGAAAAGCAATTTGCGGGGTTGTATTCTGATAACAGTGCTATGCGAGAACGTTATTTAGTTTCAGTTGCAGTATTTTTGCTACGTAGATGTTCAGCAGGTATGCATAGTTTGTCTAAAATTTAGGGAGAATTGTAACAGTAAGCAAGAAAACTAATATACAACATTTACTGGCTAACAAAATAATCGCCATACGACAAACTTCTGATAACTTCTTAAGAATTCTGAACTTGAGATCGTGAGCGGAGTTTACCTGACTTTCACGCGCCGTCCATTACGGACGGATATCATGTTCACTCGAGTTTTCTGCATGCTGTCAGCAGATGCCGTCTTCTGTGATGTACATTAACTGTTCGTCTATTTAGGTGTTTACATCAGTAGTCAACGTATCAAACTTCACTGTCATCGTCTATTTAGGTGTTTACACCTGTAGTCAATGTATCAAACTTCATTGCCTTCTTGTACTTTTTGCTCATTTAGTGTTCTGATTGTATTTTTGATATTTCAAATAGTTACTATTGTCGTCTTGAAGTTACTCTTGCTTTTAGACATGGCCCTATTCAGAAAACGAATCTGAAATATGTTCGGGATCTTTTGACAATGATTATTGACATGTTCCTAGTGTGAATAAAGATCCGGACGACAGAATGAATGAAAGTTTTTATAGTTCTGATGACGATTCCAGCGACAGTGACATCACTAGGCCTGCAAAGACGCGCACGGCGACAGTGTTTTCAAGGGATTCAGACAATAACGATACAGATGATTCTGTTCTTGTGAATGATTCGTTTTTTCATAATGTCTTCACTGAAACCTCGAAGTTTTAAGAACGTCTCAGTCAAGTGTGTTCTACCGAAAGCGACTTTTTTGAGACCAATAAATATTCTGTTTCCTGTTTAAATTTTAATCTTATGGTAATACGGACAACGATGTGTACAGAAACGGAAAATTTATTACTAAGCGATATTACAGCAGTTTCCAACACCAACTTTGTGGAGAGAATCGTATCTACATTAGAAAGTAGTTTAACGCTGTAAGACTAGGCATAGTGAATATGCCTTTAGATCGAAACGACGAGCGTCTTTCTACAGCCATTTCACTTCCTTTTGCATGACTTATCACTCTTTTTACATAATGCGAGGGAAATTTATCAACTGTGGAAACACCAAATGGCAACAATTTTGCGTCATTACTTCGCGGCCCAAGTGACACCACAGATTATTCCGACGTATGTAGATCACACAGCTGCAAACAGTGCTTAGTGATGGCTTGTATACTAAGCCCTACATATACAAATACATTGATCGTAACAGACATGGCGATTAGGGACGTCTGTCGCAACCGCGCGTATACGTAAATATCTATTTCATTCAATGTTTGGCAGTTCCCTGGCGCTTGTTATCCTTGTGAACAAGAGCACCGTGCATGGGGCGACTGTGAGTTGCAGAAGCCAGTAACAGCACGTCTTAGCATATGAATTGCCTGATTGTGGGATGACGTAAGCTAAATGTTGCGAAACGCCCCCAGATGGTGCTAGAGTAGAGAAATGTTACAGGTACATATATCTCTTGTGATCGAAGTGTCATATTACTGATAGAGTACCTAGTGCCCACAGGGAACCTGAAAATCGAATATGATTATAAAATCCTATGAGTGCAAATCTGAACATACAGCGAAAGTGTCGACATGAGCTAAAAGGGCATTTAAAAGTGCCGCCGTAAGTGAACCAATTACTCGATGACAAATAAAAAAGTTCGATTCAGTAATTTAGATCCCCCAAGCACGTCGCGTACATAAGCAGCAACAAATCTACAAATCTCACGACTGCGGACACGCTATGAGTCGGTGTGTTACTAAAACATAAGTGAACCAATAGCGGATCTTATATATGAGCCTTAGAAAGCCAACAAGCTCGGTATATGTGCTTCTCTGACCTCACTGTACAATATATTGAACATCATCTAGAAGAATCGGTTCCTCTGAGCACAGACCGGTGGTACATGATAAAATATGGGACTTGAGCAGTGATTATCATCACTATGAACAGTGGGCAGATGTAACACCAGAACATAAACGAAAATCACACCTTCAAGAAAGTAAAGAAGTAGTAATTTGTCGTCTCCATTTGCTACAGTAAAGAAGTAAATAACCGAATTGATATAACTCTCACAAGTATGATGAAATATCAAGCAGCCGTAAGAAGATCAGTGGAGAGTAGTTTACGAGGTTTCTTATGTACTGTATGATTCAGGTGCAGTAAGTTCTCAGACAGATTAAAAGACTCATTAGCAAAACAACCTAATAAAAACAGGGAACTTAATAATGTAGACAATTAAATGACAACTTCCTTGCTACCAGCGTTTCTGAAGTATTTTGAGAAAACTACATATAAAAAAGGTACAAAGTGGAAAATTTACCTAAAATATATTTGCATTATTAAGGGATCGCTCAAGAATTGTCGTCGAATAATACACGGAAACCGTATAAACATTAACGAAGTTAACAGGATTAGAACATATTGACATCGGGAAAAACAATACTGACAGTCTACGGAAGAGCATGGGATGTTAGATCCCTTAATCGCTTAGAGAATTTAAAAAGGAAACGGGTATTTAGATATAGTGGGAATTAGTAAAGTGCGGTGGAGAGAAAGACGGGTTTTCTGGTCAGGTGCGCACAGCTTGTAGATACAAAATCAAACAGGGGCAGTGCACGAGCAGGTCCAACAATGAATAACAGATCAGGAATGCAGGACTGCTACTATGGACAGCATTGTGAACGCATTATCGTAGCCACCCACAGCAGCATGTTTATAAAGAGAGTCCCAGTGGGAATGGTCAGCATTGAAGGGTATGACAGGAACGGTCGTTCGAAGCAAAAAAATCCAGCAAACATCGGCTCTAAAATGCATATCTTCAGAGCTATGAGCACTTCTTTATCTTCGATATTTTGATGCAAATCTCTCCTACTGCAATGTCTTTGTTTCCATATTTTAGGATAAGGTAGTAAGGACCAAAACAAGAACAGTTGTCTAGTAAACATGGGCTCTAAAGTGCATACCTTACGAGCTACGAGCACTTGTTCAGTAGGAGAGATGTGTTTCACAGTAGCGACGATGAACAAGTGATCATAGTTCTTAAGATATGCATTTCAGAGCATGAAGAGCTGCATAAAACCAGTCATCGGAATGAAGACCTCAACAATAAGAGAATATGAATCTGGTTTCGTAGACTTGTGACTATCTGAACTCTTATCGGGAGGAAAGGGTTTAAAACACTGTATGACCATCCTGAATTAATTTTCGTGACTTCCCTATATCAAGCAAATGCCGAGACGATTGTTTCAATAACGCCACGGCCTGTATACGCCCCGTTATTGCCTATCTAGGTTAAGTACTCTGTCTATAACGATTCCGCCTCCTGTTCGGGATCTTCTGCTAGTACACTGCGACCAGTTTTCAACAACACAAGCCTTCAATCCCGAGAACAATAACATGCATGGGAGCTATTAAATTTGTATACGAAATACTGTATTATGTGGAATTCATTCCTGCAGTGTTACTACTAATTCTATAAACTTGCAGAGGAAATGCTAGGTGGCAACATCGTACGTCTTTCCTCAGTTGTAACGGCAGTCACATAGAAACTGCATAATTCATTTCCGGAAAACGTGTCGAACGACTCGGCATGAGCTGTAGGGCATCCACGGGAAACCTGCGTCGGTACAACCAGACACTGACATAAGTTGATTCTACAGCTACATACGGAACCCACATAAACGTGCATTTGAAACTAACGCTCATACGAGATGAACTGGAACCAACAACACGCGTTCAGCGTGTTTCGGCTTCAAGCTTTCCAGAAGTGAACCGTATTCAACGGGCGCACCAGGCACCACGTGTGTCTTAGGCGGTATTCCGTACTCACATTAATATTAATGTCGTTCAGTTCCTCAGACACGACCACTGCGGACTGGAGGAAACTTCCACTAGTGAAGTAGCGGTGCGACATACATTGGCGGTAACTGCTAGACAGCAGCAATGACTCGCCAACTCGGCACGCAGCAGACGGAAATATGTGGATAGCCTTCCTTTGGAGAGCAAGCAAGGCCGCCAGCCCTTAGCACTAGCACCGTTCACGCCGCAGAACAAGTCGCGTCGACACCTTCACGAGTTAATATTTCTTTTTTCTGAATACTGGTAATTGCACTCACACAAACGCTTCCGAAACACATGCACTTTTACCACTAATTTCGAAACAGAAATTGTATCCCCAATATGATTGCAATGATTTCTAACGAGTTACAGCCACGCAAGCGTGAACGTGCAATACTCCAACAAGAGAACATAATATTACGCCATGACGCCCTCAGGAGCTACGTACACTGATAAGCCAAAATATTAAGACCACGTGCTTAACAGCGTGTTGATCCATCGTTGGAACGCAGTATGGCCTCGATTTTAAGTAGCGTGAATTCTATAGGTTCTGGATAGGTTTCCGGAGATACACTATGTGATCTAAAGTACCCGGACACCTGGCTGAAAATGACCTACAAGTTCGTGGCGCCCTCCATCGGTAATGCTGGAATTCAGTATGGTGTTGGCCCACCCTTAGCCTTGATGACAGCTTCCACTTTCGCAGGCATATGTTCAATCAGGTGCTGGAAGGTTTCTTGGGGAATGGCAGCCCATTCTTCACGGAGTGCTATAGTGAGGAGAGGTATCGATCTCGGTCGCTAAGGCATTGCACGAAGTCGGCGTTCCAAAACATCCCATAGGTGTTCTATAGGATTCAGGTCTGGACTCTGTGCAGGCCAGTACATTACAGGGATGTTATTGTCGTGTAACCACTGCACCACAGGCCGCGTATTATGAACAGGTGATCGATCGTGTTGAAAGATGCAATCGCCATCCCCCGATTGCTCTTCGACAGTGGGAAGCAAGAAGGTGCTTAAAACATCACTGTAGGCCTGTGCTGTGATAATACCACGCAAAATAACAAGGGGTGCAAGCCTCCTCCATGAAAAATACGACAACACCATAACACCGCCACCTGCGAATTTTACTGTTGGCACCACGTACGCTGGCAGATGACGTCCACCCACACCCTATCATCGGATCACCAAATTGTGTACCGTAATTCGTCACTCACACAACTTTTTCCACTCTTCAATCATCCAATGTTTACGCTCCTTACACCAAGCGAGCCGTCGTTTGGCATTTACCGGCGTGATGTGTGGCTTATGAACAGCCGCTCGACCATGAAATCAAAGTTTTCTCACCTCCCGCCTTACTTCCATAGTACTTGCAGTGGATCCTGAAGCAGTCTGGAATTCCTGTGTGATGGGCTGGATAGATGTCTGCCTATTACACATTACAACTCTCTTCAACTGTCGGCGGTGTCTGTCAGTCAACAGACGAGGTCGGCCTGTACGCTTTTGTGCTGGACGTGTCCCTTCACGTTTCCACTTCACTATCACATCGGAAACAGTGCACCTAGGGATGTTTAGGAGTGTGTAAATCTCGTGTACAGACGTAGGACACAAGTGACACCCAATCACCTGACCACGTTCGAAGTCCGTGAGTTCCGCGGAGCGCCCCATTCTGCTCTCTCACGATGTCTAATGACTACTGAGGTCGCTGATATGGAGTACCTGGCAGTAGGTGGCAGCACAATGCACGTAATATGAAAAACGTATGTTTTTGGGGGTGTTCGGATAATTTTGATCACATAGTGTATGTGGCACCAAGATGTCCACGCCCAGGTCACGCATCTCCCGTAAATTACGGGCACGTGGTTTGTGTGTGCGCGCCCAATAGCCTCCCACATGTGTTAGTTACATTGTGTTCAAATCAGGCGAACTTCGTAGTCAAGACATCAATTTGTGTTCGTTATCACGCTCCTCAAACAACTGTAGCACGATTCTGTCCTTGTGACGGACATTACTGGAAGATGCCATCGTCGTCGGGGAAAACCTCAAGCATGAAGTGATGCAGGTGATCCGCAATAAACTTCATGTAGTCCATAGGTGTCATGGTGACTTTGATTACAACCACAGATCCCGTGGAAGCCCACAGATGAATGTCCCCCATAGCATAATACTGCCCTTGCCGGCCTACGAACGTGGCGTGAGCAGCCGTTCATGTTGTTGGATCCAAACAGGAACAAGTAGGGGTCGTCTGCTGCGCATCTCCATTTTCAGCAAAGTGCACTGAACGGTGGCTTCTAAACACTTGTGTCTGAACCTACACTGTACTCTGTTGCCACCGACCGTGCTTTACAGAGGAGGTAAGGCTCCGACCACCATGTTCTATGATAAGGCGTGGACGTCCAACGCACTGTTGCCTAGTCGTGATTTCATCGTACTTCAACCACTTTCCCTAGACGGTCACGACAGCAGAGCACGAAAAGGAGACCAACTTCGCCGTTTGCGTGATGCATGTTCCCTGGCCAGAAAGATCTGCCCTTTGTCAAAGTATCTTTAAACATCTTGTCTAGGCAGGTATCAACATACACATAATGTAGGAAATGCATAGCATAAATGACGACTTCAATGCAATTGATTTACCGACCAGTTTCATTCCAGGACCACGTTCACGGTAGTCAAATATGCAATTATAAAACCAACATGACGTATCATACATTTTTCCTAACCCAAGGTATATCTTTTAAGTCAAGCAGAACAATTCTGAACACAATATGTGAAATGCAGGCGCTAATCACTAAAAATGCACCATGGTGCTTGACTAAGATATTATGATCATATGTGATTCTGTTATTGACAGAGCTGGTTTAATGTCTTTATCTGTAGTGATTAGCACCTGCAACTTGGATTTTGAAAACCGTACGATATGTAATGTTGGTTTTATAATTGCATATTTAACTACCGTGAGCATGGTCTTGGACTGAAACAGATTGGTAAATAAATTGCATTAAAGTTAGCATTTGCGTTATGCATTTCCTGCATTAAAGTAGTTTATGTCAGTGGAATTCCACATTTGCCGCCCGTATCATCGCTAGATTAATTCTCATTCTCCTTTGCTCACATAATAAAAAATTCCTAGTTTAATGAGACCACTAAGAATGGTGTAATTGTATTGTGTACAAAAAATTTCAAAAACAATAAAAACAAAAACAAAGGAGCGTTATTCATTCATATTCTATATGGTGTATTATAATGTCGAGTTCCATACCTACAAAGCAAGCGAAGTCGCAACGAGGAGTCGAAAGTTGCGCCCTGTCACAATTCCCAGGGAAATACCATATCAAGGCTTATATCCAGTTTCCATACATATTTAGAAATTGCGAAGCATTGTTGGCTTTGCCAGTATTTGATAATAACGTGTGTAAGATGGGAATAGAACCCGGGTTTTTCACCTTCCACAAGTAGTCGCCTTAGCTATTAGGTTACCTGAGAACGCCTGACTCAAACTTCCATTGTCACTGATGTTTCCATACACGAGTTTTGAACACTGTAACCAAAGGTTCTCCAAGAGTTATGCGAGAATGACAATAGGGTGTATCGGGGGTACCGGCAGTGACAATGGTAGTTTGATTCAAGCATGGAGGCGTTCTCAGTCAGCCTAATTGCTAAGTCCAGTACATCAAACACCAAACTTGTGTCTTCCTCTTTTAACTTGATAATTTAAGGTGTTCAGAAATTGCCGGCCGGTGTGGCCGAGCGGTTCTAGGCGCTTCAGTCTGGAACCGCGCTGCTGCTAAGGTCGCAGGTTCGAATCCTGCGTCTGGCGTGGATGTGTGTGATGTCCTTAGGTTAGTTAGGTTTAAGTAGTTCTAAGTTCTAGGGGTTTAAGTAGTTCTAAGTTCTAGGGGACTGATGATCTCAGAAGTTAAGTCCCATAGTGCTCAGACCCATTTGAACGATTGTTTTTGTTCAGAAATTGCAAATACCGTATTAGAAAGATTTTGTTTCAAATGTCTTTTACGAATACACTGTCAACATCCGCGTGCCACTACTCTTCGCGTTCATCTGCCCCCTCCCCTATCTACTAGACAATGCAAATCCAAAACAGAAAAGTACTTATATTCCTTTTTATTGCCGTAAAATTAGAAATGAGGTAGGACAGGTGGGTATTTTTTTCCTCCTACGGTACCTTATTAGTCAGTACACTGAAAAGAATCAGAGTAGAATTCAACTGCGTGTAGTATAAAAAGGGTCAAAGATAGGAGTAAGAATCACCAACTATTTTGATTACGACGATGACACCACACTTCCGCCAGAGACCATAAAAAGTTTAAAACTGCAACTACTATAGGTTTAAGAAACTTCAGTGTTGAGGTCACTTCAATTATAACAAAAAAAAAAAAAAAATCACAACGGCAGCGAAGAGTTATTTCTGGACAGATGGCATACAAAAAACTTAGCAGCTGCAACCACAAAGGGTTACTGATAAAATCTGAAACCTTATGCAGCCAAGAAATCCACTGCACGCCACTGACGTACCTGTATACAGGATGAAAAGTACTTAAACCCACAAACTCTGAGAGGTTGTAGGGGACATCAAAACAAGTATTTTCCCCTAATTTCATTTTTTCCTATGAGGAGTATTTAAACCGGTAGAGGAAGATTCCTCTGGCGGGAAATTATTTAAACTAACAAACACTTTTCCATTTTTTTATGACCAAGGGACAACACATTAACACAACCCAATTTCTATTACAGTAGCTTTTCAGAAATGCCTCCATTGACATGTTAACAAAGGTTACACCGTGGGATCATGTTCTGTCTGACACGGGCAAAAACCCCAGGAGTATCCTGAATTGTTCCTGTTGCTGCTACCATCCGGGCAACCAGATCCTCTTCTGGTGCAACAGGAGTTGCGTAAACAAGGTTGCGCATCTCTCCCCACACAAAAAAAATTCCAGAGGGGACATATCCGGGGATCGAGAAGGTTATGGTACAGGATCACCTCCGCCAATCCACGTTCTGGGAACTGTCGGTCCAGGAATCGACGCACACGACGGCTGAAATGTGCCGGCGCCCCGTCATATTGGAACCACGTGCGTTGTGCTTACCATTTAATGGCCTAGGTAGCAGATACGGCCCAATTAAACAGTCCCCAACAACACCGACCCACACATTAACGAAGAACCGCACTTTATGAGCGCTAGTAACTGTGGCACGTGGGTTATCCTCACTCCAAACATGCGAATTGTGCATGTTGAAGACTCCATCACGCCCGAACGTTGCTTCATCGGTAAACAACACAGAGGATGGAAATGTAGGATGCATTTCACACTGTTCCAGGTACCACTGCGAAACCTGTGCTCTGGGTGGATAATCAACTGGTTCCAGGTTGTGAACACGTTGTAAGTGAAATGGACGTAACAATTGCTCTAGAAGGACTGTTCTTACATTCGTCTGATTCGTCCCCATGTTACGTGCAATTGCACGAGTGCTGACTGAAGTGCTGCAAGACAGCTTCCTCAAATTGCAGCGTTCTTACCGTGCGACGGCGTCCCTGTCCAGGTAATCTGCTAAATGACTCGGTCTCACGCAGACGTTGGTACACAGCAGCAACGGTCGTATGATGCGGGATACGGCGATTAGGATATTGTTGTTGATAAACCCGCTGTGCAGCTCGTCCGTTGTGGTGCGCTACGTAGTACGTAATAAGGCCTCCACCGGTTTAATAATTCTCATAGGAAAAGATGACATAGGGGAAAAATATTTGTTTTGATGTGCCCTACAACCTCCCAGAGTTTGTCGGTTTAAATACTTTTCACCATGCAGACTCTTCAGTTCCGCGATATTCACTTAAAAGCCCAAGGTACGTACAGTGAAACGCATGATGACCCCGAAGTTTCTTGTGAAAGTGACGAAAGAGGATCTGTGGATTATATTTATCGTGTTGCCGTGTAAGGAAGTTAGATCTGAACGTTCCAAAGTTCCATCGACATGGAGGACGAATATTTCCTAAGGTAACAGCTGTTCCACGAAAGCGCCGTTGGTGTAGCGACCAAGGCATTTGGCTACAGAACAGAGAACCTCTGTCCGTTTCCCATTTGTATTGTGCGGTTTCTTTAGTTGTGTTTCTTTCCGTTTCGAAATTTGTAGGCATATAGGGGTTAATAAGATAGGTAAATCAATAAGGAACAATAAGAAAGTAGACAAGTAAATTTCTCAAACGCCTTGGATTAGTAAAGAAATAAAATAATAATCCTATGTATGAAAACAATTCTGAGTAAGACTGCTGCGAAGACGAGCATTCGGCGCACATCATCACATAAAGGAGGAAAACTAAGCCTTATCGCAAGGGTAGAATTCATAAAAAAAACGCATTCGTACACGGCGTGATATTCCATCAGAGTGTATAGAAAATTCCTGTCAACAGTTTTCCCGTTCTGTATTTCAGTGTCAATACACGGAAGAAATATTCAGCACTTAACCTGAGGATACGATGTGCTGGCTGTTGCATTCTGCCTATACTGGGCGAGTTCCTAGTTCGTGAAACGGCGTCTACGCACGCCGTCGAAGTTAGCAGTGATTATCGGCACTGGGACAAGAAGGAAGCGGAATACGGCCGCTAACTGGCAGAAACAGTTTGAACGGGTCGACAAGTGCCATGTGAAAAGCAGAGAAGCACCACGTCATTCTCTCTGCACTAAACCAATATTACTCACCCCTAAAAATACTGAAAATTAGTGATAATAACGTAGTCTCCAGCTTTCACGGTCCCTTATCCCACCGAATGGTATTACCGCCCGTGCACGTGCCGCGATGCATGTGACGAGCTGGTATTCTAATTTACGACGACATATTCTGAAACAGCTGTCGAGGTAACTTAGGTTACGTCTAACAGAAAAGTGAGTCATCTAACCAGCCCACACGTTTGCACTGTTCCATGCTCCAATAACGATGTACCTCTGACCGCTGCAATTGCACATCACTTTGCCGTAGGATTAATGCAAAAGTGCACTTTCTTGTAGGGGGTGAGGTCCGCCAGTTATGCAAAACACTGTTTTTACAAGTAGCCAAACATGTTTCAGCAGCACTGTGCCGTCATCAGTGGGTTTCCGTTGTATTTTATCTGTAATTTGAACATTTTTACTAAATGATTACAAAATTATGTGGATATTTATTTCAAACAATAGTTAGTTTCTTTTTTTAAAATACCTTTACACTTGGTGTGTACGATTTTTCAGGACCACTTGTGTATTATTTATTACAGGTAGCTTGTCATCGGCAACCAAACGATGTTGACGAGAAAGTTTGCTGGGTTTTAACCTATCATTTAAAAGTAGTTTAGTCTCTCGCGATCTTTCGCGCCTTTTTCGTTTTACCTACGTTTTCGTGCGGCAGGCCTTTTTATTCTCAGCATCATGGTGAGGTGTCGTGATGCACACGTAAATAGAACACGTGTTTTCACTAACAAGGTCGTAAAGCACTTCGCACTTCACCAAAACACAGTGTAATTGTGGTTGTTGTGTGTCCCAGCCCAGACAGTGTTCATTTGTTCACCAGAGAGTTCGGCGTCAACAATGAATTTTGTTTACATTTTATCTTTATGTGTGTGTATATATATATGCGTGCGTGTGTGTGTGTGTGTGTGTGTGTGCAGTATGTTCATTTTTGTACTGTTTACATATTTTTTGATTTAACTTGTCTACCATAAGTGTATCATACCCATTTTCTACTGCCATTTGTTTTATTGTGTTTAGTTCTTGTGTGTAGTTGTTTGTTCATGGGCGTTCTGTTTAATCTATGAAGCATGAATCTGAAATTTGCTTGCTTATGTGTCAATGGGTGGTTCGATAGGTTGTGAATGGTGGTGCTTGTGGCTGTCGGTTCCCTGAATATTGTGAAATTGTGTGTGTTGTTTGTTTTATGTATGGTGAGATCTAGAAAATGTAGTGTGTTGTTAGTTTCTGTTTCTAATGTGAAGTTCATTTTTGGGCGTAAGTTGTTTATTTCATTGTGTAGCTGTTCTATGCGTGTATGTGGTTCATCCATCAGGCATATTATGTCATCAACATAACGGTCCCAGAATGTATACAGTTTTTAGGTTTTATTCTGTGTCTGAAGATCATGTTCTCCAAGTTGTTCATCAATATGTTAGCTAGGAGACCACTAATTGGTGATCCCATTGGCAATCCTTCATGTTGAACAAAAAATAATTTTGTGATGTTATGGTCTTGAGTGTTGTTGTTGTGGTCTTCAGTCCTGAGACTGGTTTGATGCAGCTCTCCATGCTACTCTATCCTGTGCAAGCTTTTTCATCTCCCAGTACCTACTGCAACCTACATCCTTCTGAATCTGCTTAGTGTATTCATCTCTTGGTCTCCCTCTACGATTTTTACCCTCCACGCTGCCCTCCAATACTAAATTGGTGATCCCTTGATGCCTCAGAACATGTCCTACCAACCGATCCCTTCTTCTGGTCAAGTTGTGCCACAAAATTCTCTTCTCCCCAATCCTATTCAATACTTCCTCATTAGTTATGTGATCTACCCATCTAATCTTCAGCATTCTTCTGTAGCACCACATTTCGAAAGCTTCTATTCTCTTCTTGTCCAAACTATTTATCGTCCATGTTTCACTTCCATACATGGCTACACTCCATACAAATACTTTCAGAAATGACTTCCTGACACTTAAATCTATACTCGATGTTAACAAATTTCTCTTCTCAGAAACGCTTTCCTTGCCATTGCCAGTCTACATTTTATATCCTCTCTACTTCGACCATCACCAGTTATTTTGCTCCCCAATTAGCAAAACTCCTTTACTACTTTAAGTGTCTCATTTCCTAATCTAATTCCCTCAGCATCACCCGACTTAATTAGACTACATTCCATTATCCTTGTTTTGCTTTTGTTGATGTTCATCTTATATCCTCCTTTCAAGACACTGTCCATTCCATTCAACTGCTCTTCCAAGTCCTTTGCTGTCTCTGACAGAATTACAATGTCATCGGCGAACCTCAAAGTTTTTATTTCTTCTCCATGAATTTTAATACCTACTCCGAATTTTTCTTTTGTTTCCTTTACTGCTTGCTCAAATACAGATTGAATAACATCGGGGAGAGGCTACAACCCTGTCTTACTCCCTTCCCAACCACTGCTTCCCTTTCATGTCCCTCGACTCTTATAACTGCCATCTGGTTTCTGTACACATTGTAAATAGCCTTTCGCTCCCTATATTTTACCCCTGCCACCTTTAGAATTTGAAAGAGAGTATTCCAGTCAACATTGTCAAAAGCTTTCTCTAAGTCTACAAATGCTAGAAACGTAGGTTTGCCTTTCCTTAATCTTTCTTCTAAGATAAGGCGTAAGGTCAGTATTGCCTCACGTGTTCCAGTGTTTCTACGGAATCCACACTGATCTTCCCCGAGGTTTGCTTCTACTAGTTTTTCCATTCATCTGTAAAGAATTCGTGTTAGTATTTTGCAGCTGTGACTTATTAAACTCATAGTTCGGTAATTTTCACATCTGTCAACACCTGCTTTCTTTGGGATTGGAATTATTATATTCTTCTTGAAGTCTGAAGGTATTTCGCCTGTTTCATACATCTTGCTCATCAGATGGTAGAGTTTTGTCAGGACTGGCTCTCCCAAGGCCGTCAGTAGCTCCAATGGAATGTTGTCTACTCCGGGGGCCTTGTTTCGACTCAGGTCTTTCAGTGCTCTGTCAAACTCTTCACGCAGTATCATATCTCCCATTTCATCTACATCCTCTTCCATTTCCATAAAATTGTCCTCAAGTACATCGCCCTTGTATAGACCCTCTATATACTCCTTCCACCTTTCTGCTTTCCCTTCTTTGCTTAGAACTGGGTTTCCATCTGAGCTCTTGATATTCATACAAGTCGTTCTCTTCTCTCCAAAGGTCTCTTTAATTTTCCTGTAGGCAGTATCTATCTTACCCCTAGTGAGATAGGCCTCTACATCCTTACATTTGTCCTCTAGCCATCCCTGCTTAGCCATTTTGCACTTCCTGTCGATCTGCTATGATTATGTTGTGCTCTGTGGAAAATTCTACAAGGCGGCTTCCTCTTTCATTTCTTAGCCCCAATCCATATTCACCTACTATGTTTCCTTGTCTCCATTTTCCTACACTCGAATTCCAGTCACCCATGACTATTAAATTTTCGTCTCCCTTCACTATCTGAATAATTTCTTTTATTTCATCATACATTTCTTCAATTTCTTCGTCATCTGCAGAGCTAGTTGGCATATAAATTTGTAATACTGTAGTAGGTGTGGGCTTCGTATCTATCTTGGCCACAATAATGCGTTCACTATGCTGTTTGTAGTAGCTTACCCGCATTCCTATTTTCCTATTCATTATTAAACCTACTCCTGCATTACCCCTATTTGATTTTGTGTTTATAACCCTGTAGCCACCTGACCAGAAGTCTTGTTCCTCCTGCCACCGAACTTCACTAATTCCCACTATATCTAACTTCAACCTATCCATTTCCCTTTTTAAATTTTCTAACCTACCTGCCCGATTAAGGGATCTGACATTCCACGCTCCGATCCTTAGAATGCCAGTTTTCTTTCTCCTGATAACGACATCCTCTTGAGTAGTCCCCGCCCGGAGATCCGAATGGGGGACTATTTTACCTCCGGAATATTTTACCCAAGAGGACGCCATCATCATTTAATCATACAGTAAAGCTGCATGCCCTCGGGAAAAATTACGGCTGTAGTTTCCCCTTGCTTTCAGCCGTTCGCGGTACCAGCACAGCAAGGCCGTTTTGGTTATTGTTACAAGGCCACATCAGTCAATCATCCAGACTGTTGCCCTTGCAACTACTGAAAAGGCTGCTGCCCCTCTTCAGGAACCACACGTTTGTCTGGCCTCTCAACAGATACCCCTCCGTTGTGGTTGCACCTACGGTACGGCTATCTGTATCGCTGAGGCACGCAAGCCTCCCCACTAACGGCAAGGTCCATGGTTCATGGGGGGGGGTTTCATGGTCTTGAGTATGGTTGTTATTTCATTGAAATGTGTGTCTGATGTGTTTCCTTATTGTTTTAATCTTTGTGTGATGATGTTGATTGTTTCATTTCTTGGAATACAAGTGGACATTGATGTACGTTAAATGATATGAGTGTTGCTGTGTCTCGTATGTGTATGTTCTTGAGTCTGCTGATTAATTCCTTTGAGTTTTCCAGGTTCCTGTTGTTATCAAAAGTGCACATTCTGTCGCTTTATTGTATTATTCTATTTGTAACAGTGCACTGTTAACAGTCTACCCCGCGACACTTATTATCCACAGTACTATCATCCACTGCCACCATACAAGATAATGAAATCAACGTTTTTGGTTGGGGCACAGACGTCCAATGCCTTGTCTGCTAGTAGTTTCACCGTAATACGGCCACTTTCCATTGATATTATGAAGGTCTCGTGTCCCTTGGCGTTACCATAATACGCATTCCCAGCAGCTGGGTGATCATATACCTTCCTGCACCGATGTTACTTAAATCGGATACTTTTCTCATTGTCTACGCATATGGTTGACTGAATAATTTTTCCTGTATTTTCAGCACCTCACATTTACCACTCGCACCCGGTTAAGGATTTACAAAAAAAATGGTTCATATGGCTCTGAGCACTATGGGACTTAACTTCTGAGGTCATCAGTCCCCTAGAACGTAGAACTACTTAAACCCAACTAACCTACGGACATCACACACATCCATGCCCGAGGCAGGATTCGAACCTCCGACCGTAGCGGTTGCGCGGTTCCAGAATGTAGCGCCTAGAACAGCTTTTTTTTTTTATCTCATTTTGTTCGCTTTTGGACGTTGCGTCTGCTCGAGGCGGACGTCGTAAGACATCCGTTTAAGTTCGTTGTTGATCGATTAACTCAGTTTTTTTATTACAGAGGGCTGCTAACCCTCTGACCGAACACGCTGAGCTACCGTGCCGGCTGAACCGCTCGGCCAACCCGGCCGGCAGGATTTACACCTGACCTATAAGTTCTCTACCCGACAGCGGAGTCTCAATGTTCTGCGTGTACTATGTTCACATCAATGTAAACATGATATTTAAATACATCACCATACATACGACGGATCAGAATATTTATTTTATTGTTTGTGTTTCCGCTGAGTCCCGTCTGTACGTTAACGTATATGGAAGTGTTCTGAGACGACAGCACGTCTACAATCACCGTGACGTGATGCTGATCCAACAGATTAACAAGGAGCGAAAATTTTAGTGGCTGCTTAGTTGGCACCCCGGAGATAACATCGACAAATCTATGAGTCATGTCTACAGCTACTTTGTCTGCCAAACACAACAGAGGAATAAAAAATGAGCTTCCTTTTATAGGCTAGAATGTGGCACAGAATACTGCAGTTGTCATAAGACCATCACTGACATGACAGGTTGCTGAGCTTATACGTGTCTAGAAGAAATAGTGTTAACGCAAACATTGCGTCGGAAAGTGCATAAACAACACAGATTCATTTTTGGGAGTGATCCGCCTTGAGTGAACACAATTTTTTTCTTCTTTTTCCTACGTGTGTTTCGTTGAGAAGTTACAGCATCAGTGTTATTTTCTTTATATTAAACAAGAAGAGAAATACTCCTTACATTTGAATTTTTAAGAAAGTATTCACAAATTTGAAAACAGACAAGATTTTTTATATAAACCTTGTTACCACATGCAGTGATTTTTGTGATTTTCTATGTTTCACACTACAGTTGTTTTTATTTCAATTTGACACATGTGGCTATAGAGAACTTAATGTTGAAGATTATTTGCATGGAAAATTTATGAATAGGATGGTTCAAATGGCTCTGAGCACTATGCGACTTAACTTCTGAGGTAATCAGTCGCCCAGAACTTAGAACTAATTAAACTTAACTAACCTAAGGACATCACACACATTCATGCCCGAGGCAGGATTCGAACCTGCGACCGTAGCGGTCGCTAGGCTCCAGACTGTAGCGCCTAGAACAACACGGCCACTCCGGCCGGCTATGAATAGGACTGTTATGCTTAACATTATTTTGTTCTGTGTTGAAAGAGTGTGTGTGTGTGTGTGTGTGTGTGTGTGTGTGTGTGTGTTCGCGCGCGCGCCCAACATGTTAGTGAAACAAATGAAATAGACGACATTGCCATCCTCACGGAAAGTGAAGGAGAATTACAGGACATTATGAATGGAATGAACAATATAACGACCGAGCTAGGAGGCGCATCGGTTGGCACATTGGACTCGCATTCGAGAGGACGACGGTTCGCTTCCGGCCATCCTGATTTAGTTTCCCGTTATTTTCCTAAATCGCTTCAGGCAAATGCGGGGATGGTTCCTTCACAAGGGCAGCGCCGAATTCCTTCCCCATCCTTTGCTAACCCGATGGAACCGATGACCTCGCTGTTTGGTCCCCTCCCTCACATCGATCAACCAACCAACCAACAGTATAATGAGTAGGGAATATGGATTGAAAGTAAACAGAAGAAAGACGAAAGTGAAAAGGAGTACGAGAAATGAGATTGGCGATAAACGTAACACAAAAATTCGGGACCACGAATTAGACGAAGTTTGAGAATTCTGCTACCTTGTACAAATTAACACATAACGGGCGAGGCAACTACATAATAAGCAGATTAGCACAGGCAAAGAAGGCACTGCTGGCTAAGAGAAGCCTGTTAGTACTAACCATCGGTCTTAATCTAGAGAATAAATTTCTGAGAATGTACGTTTCGATCGTAGTATTGTATGGTAGGGAATTACAGGCTGCATGAAAACCGGAAAAGAAGAAAATCGAAGAGTTTGAGATGTGGTGCTATAGAAGCATGTTGAAAATTAGGTGGAGTGATAAGATAAGGAATGAGGAGGTCCTCTGCAAAATAGGCGAAGAATGGACCATATCGAAAGCATTGACAAGAAGGGACAAGATGATAGGACATATGTTCAGACATCACTGGTAACCCCCGCGGTACTGGAGGGAGCTGCAGCTGTAGGAGGAGGCAGATATTGCAATACTTCCAAGAAATAACTGAGGACGCTGGCTGCACATGCTACTTTAAGAAGAGGTTGGCACAAAGACTTCGTGGCGGGCCGCATCCAAATACTCACAAGGTCGATGGAAAAAAACTGCCATTAGATTAGATTAGTACTTGTTTCATAGATCATGAATACGACACTTCGTAATGATGTGGAACGTGTCAGGTTAATAAAAGGTGTCTATACAAGATATTATATTACACAAAATATTACATGACACTCAATATTTTTAATTTTTTTGTGGGTGTTGGGGAAATTACCCACATTTTATATCCAAAAATTCATCTAATGAGTAGAAGGAGTTGCAATGAGTAGACATACGAATATGTCATGTCTAACAACGTGGTTTACAAGGCTTAACTTGTTTGCACTTTTTCAACGCTGGATCGTTCAGTGTGTGACAGATACGCGATGTTTTTCCTAGGCACATTCGGTGAAATACAGCAGTGCAGCGGAGAATGACGAGTATTTGTTACGGGCGCAACGAGGTGACAGACGGCAGGCGAGACGGCAATATCGAGCGCTGGAGGTCAGGGCCGGGACACACAAACTACCAATAGCCGAGCACTTCGCGTCAACATACTTACGACGAACTGCTGGCGGAAATTATTAACTCGGGTACTGCAGACCTCCTCTGCGAAACCCTGACTGGGTAACAGACGCTATTTTGGACTCCTATTAGTAATTAACGAATGAAGAATCGGAACAAATGTCGGCAGTCTCACACGTGAGATAAGGACTTTTCCGGAAAATTTACGTAAGTGGTCGAATGATGCTTACACAACTAAATTTGTGTGAAGCCCACAGAATTATGTTAACAAAATGGTTCAAATGGCTCTGAGCACTATGGGACTCAACATCTTAGGTCATAAGTCCCCTAGAACTTAGAACTATTTAAACCTAACTAACCTAAGGACATCACACACACCCATGCCCGAGGCAGGATTCGAACCTGCGACCGTAGCAGCCTCAAGGTTCTGGACTGCAGCGCCAGAACCGCACGGCCACCGCGCCCGGCCAATTATATTAACAGTTTTTCGTATATCTTCCTGTACCTATTTTCGGAGGTCTGTGATTGCACTTTTTCGTTTTTCTTATTGGGGGCGGGAGGAGGAGGGGCCAACTGAAACGGATTAATAAACGTTATTTGATGAAGTTATTGTTATTGTAAATAACAGTCACTCGCTAACTATTGAAGCCCTCCTGCTGTACATTCTCAATACTATGAAAAATACAAGCTTGACTAAGCACGTTCTTCCACAGTATACAAACATTTTGCAGGAGAACGAACATACTTTATTCCTCGTCCTTTAAAGCCTGGAACCAACAGAGCAAACAGTCCCCTTCGTAACAACACTATTGAATGAAATTCTAATTCAGGGCGGGATTTGTTGATAAAAGCTTAGGTGTCATAACAACGAAAGCAGAATACAAAGATAAGCTGCTGTAAAATCAAACTTGTCAATATTTTACCTTAAGACCTTGAACAGCGCTCAGGAATAGCTCCTCTGTGACTCAGTAACGTCACGCACGGAACAAATGGGACTTAACTCTAATCAATTTGGCTTAAGGAAGTACAGATCAATACACAGCGCTATTAATCAGCCCACGAGTGTCCTTAACGATTGGCGAGCAATATGCAGTTTGCGTAATTATCGATAAAGCCGACGTTTCTGACTATCTGTGATGTCCTGCCCTATTTGTCAAACATAAACGTTCAGGGATGCGCATATTTATGCTGCAATGACATTTTGGTGAACATGTGTGACGTAAATTCGTAAAACTGTCCAATCGATTACTGAATCTGATTACGTTCATAAGTGGTTCAAATGGCTCTGAGCACTTTGGGATTTAACTTCTGAGGTCATCAGTCCCCTAGAACCTAACTAACCTAAGGACATCACACACGTCCATGCTCGAGGCAGGATTCGAACCTGCGACCGTAGCGGTCGCGCGGTTCCAGACTGAAGCGCCTAGAACCGCTCGGCCACTGCGGCCGGCGAATCTGATTAAGGATATACCGATTATACTCTCACCAAATCCTGGTAAGTATTTTCTTGTTTCAGTAGTAAAATTCTTCTCTTAGCAGTAAGAACATGGATCAGCACTTTCGTTACACTCGTATATTTTGCAGCGTTAATGAATTCACACGTCCTGTGGAACTCTGTTAGTAGCCATAATTCACGCATTTAACTGGTATTACGAGGGCGTGCTGAAAATTAATGCCTCTGAATTTTTATGTTAGAACTTTTTAAATAAAACAAACTATATTAACATTCTACATCTTTAATCTTCATGTATACATATTTATTTCTGAACATAGTCACCCTGGCAACGAACACATTTCTCCCAACGAGAGATCTGTTTGTTGATACCGTTACTGTAGAATGTTTGATTTTGTTGACGGAGACACAAACTGGTCTCTGCGCGTAACGCTTCATCACTATCAAAGTGTCCGCCCCTGGTAGCTGCGTGGTCCGCACGAGGGAATGTCATGCCTAACGGCCCGGGTTCGATTCCCGGCTGGGTCGGAGATTTTCTCCGTTCAGAGACTGGGTGTTGTGTTGTCCGTATCATCATCATTTCATCCCCTTCGACACGCAAGTCGCCCGCCGACGTGGCATCGACTCCAAATTCTTGCGCGACTCGCCAGTGATGTGCAGCCCTAGGTACATTAAGAATGTTGCTCAATGACAGGCCACTAACTCTCCTTCCGGGACCCCAGCCACAACGTATAATCAAACATTTCGTCGTATTTTCTGACAATGTTGTTGGCGAACTCTGGACCACTTGTGTTACCGAAACGCCTTGAAATTATTATTTCGTTAAAGAGAGATGCTTGGTTATGTCGACTGTGCAATTTACACGTAAAAAATTACTTGCAAGAACTCTCATGACTTACACTTTTTCCGTAGTACATTGCAGATCCACTAATACAATTTTTCTTTTTTTGAGCTCCGGGTAAATGGCATCTAACAACTGGTAAATTTTATATTTCTCCGACAAACAACATAGTTTGCGGGTCACAAAATATGTACTAATATTCGTTGTCAACACAACAGAAGTATTTAATTAATGCTATTACGAAGCACGTGAAAATGGTGTGGTACGTCATTCCTAATGGACAAAACTACACTGTCTGGCAAGAAAAGTGTTCCACCCAGAAGACATGGTCGGATGTCAATCTAACTTCGTACACGTGCACGCCGCCGGTGCGTATGTAAATAATTAGAACTGGAATTCTCAGAGACAGAATGGCCTCCAGAGGGCATTAAAGTTGTTCGTTTTTAGTGTTGTTTACGGGCTTGGTAGGGTATACAAGGAGCATGAATAGCATCAATGTTAAGAGCGAAGGACACGTTGATGCTGCATGCTCGTGTGAGACAGTGTTAACAGCACCTAACACAGTTTGAAAGGGGCCTTATTGCGTTTCTCCATTTGTCGAACTGCGCAATATCTAGAATTGTTGAGCATTCGGATATGACAGTGGTCTGATGTTATACTGTATGGGAACGTGACGGCAAGTGTACTTGTGTCAGGGTTCTGGTCGACCATGTCTGACCAAGGGCGGGCCGCGCGGGATTAGCTGAGCGGTCTATGGCGCTGCAATCATGGACTGTGCGGCTGGTCGCGGCGGAGGTTCGAGTCCTCCCTCGGGCATGGGTGTGTGTGTTTGTCCTTAGGATAGTTTAGATTAAGTAGTGTGTAAGTTTAGGGACTGGTGACCTTAGTAGTTAAGTCCCATAAGATTTCACACACATTTCATTTCAACCAAGGGCGGATCGCCGTACTATGCACCACACACGTCGTAATCCCTTCACATCCACCCCTGCCATCCGAGAACACTTACTGCACTTCCTGGAACATTCGGTGCCATCCCGCACCATTGTCCAGAGACAAGTAACTGACAGAACAGGGAATTACTTTTCGACACGTAGTTTGTCGCTAACACTACGACAGAACCGGCTGCGTTTGGAGGGGTGCCGTGACAGGGAAGTACGGACTCCTGATGAACAGAGTCGCATTTTGTTCAGCGATGAATCGCAGTTCCGCACTAACGCGGGTGACCATAACCGGTGAGTATGGCGGCAACATGGGGAAACGTTCCATTCGTCGAATGTTTTGAAGAGGTAGGTGAAGTTGCTCCTGGTGTCAAGGTATGCGGAGTCATCGGGTATGACTTCACGTCACGGCTGGTAATGATTTAGGGAACACTGATGGCACAACAGAACGCCACCGACGTCCTGCTTCATTCGGGAGGACGACGGTTCAATCCCGCGTCCGGCCATCCTGATTTAGGTTTTCCGTGATTTCCCTAAATCACTCCAGGCAAATGCCGGGATGGTTCCTCTGAAAGGGCACGGCCGACTTCCTTCCCCATCCTTCCCTACTCCGATGAGACCGATGACCACGCTGTCTGGTCTCCTTCCCCAAACCAACCAACCAACCAACGTCCTGCTTCTTCATATGTTACGTCTCACGCGACAACATGGCGGTGGTACTTTTCAACAATACAATGCTCGTCCATACATGACACGTGTCTTTACGAACAGTGTGCGTGACGTTGAGGTATTCCCGTGTCCAGCAAGGCCCCAGAACTGCCCCCGATAGAACACGGGACCAGCTTAGACGCCAACTCCGTCCCAGCGTCAGTATCCAGGATATCAAGGACCAGATAGAACAGTTGTGGGCCAGCCTGCCTCAGTAGAGGATACAACGGCTTTATCACACCCCTCCCAATCGAACAGGAGCACGCATCCAGGTCAAAGGGGTGCAACGTCATCGGAAAAATTCTTCCACCTACCACTCTGCCTAGAGTTTTTTCTGTACGAAAAGCCCGTGCCTTTGATACAACATCGAACGGTATATTTTCAACAACAATGATGGTGGCTAGTATTACAGTTATCATCTGTCGGGAACTACAATACTGACTGATTATCGTTACTACTACCATCTGGACTTCCCATTTACAGCGGTGGCCTCCATATTGTTTGTTCTTTTACGACACACGCATCATCCATCAATTCCCGTCCCTCCAATTCTGACGATTTTGCAACATTTAGTGGTTCAGGCTGTAGCAACTGAGTGACTGTCATTCATTTAATTTTCTCTCTTCCATTATTATACTTAACAGGACACAGAAAAGGGAAGTCATTGGATACGATTGTCCAATAAGCTGACTATATGAATTAGGTTGTTCTTACAAGGTGCTCCACTCAGAGACACAACGGTGTTGGCACGAACAGCAGTGATTCGTTGAGGGTACGGTAATACGATGGTAACATACCCTTTCAACGTCTGGCGATTTGTGGGAGAAACACAGTTTTTCTGATTAGTGTAACAACTAATTTTCTAATTGCCACAGCTTCCATTAACATCGAGAACACTCCTATCATCGCCAGGGAAGCCTTGGTTTCAAGCCTTTCAGTATACAACAGAAATTCTTTGGGTAACTTAGCCCCTTTTTGAGACGATTCAGACCACAGGGAAGAATAATAAACTCGTGAGGATCATCAGCTGCTATTATTCAACCCGTACCAATACGCCTAAACAAAACTCCAGAAGATCATTCTGAAGTGAAAAACAGGTCAATCATATTAATTGACTGGTCGCTTCGTTTCTACTTAAATAGAAAATTACTCCCCATGGAGGGAAGGAAGGAAAGTGGGTAGAGCAGGGTTTATATCCCAACGATGATACAATCATTAGAGATGTAGCACAAGCTAGAATTGGAGAAGGATGTGGAAGGAAATCAGCCGTCCTTTTCAAAGGAACCACATCGACATAAGCCTTAATCGTTTTAACTTTACGCGCAACACTAGTGTGTTAGGTGAACAAGACTCGCAACACTAGCGTATTAGGTGAACAAGACTCAGATCGAATTCATGTGGCAGTTTTTCGACCGTTCTTCTGGTACACCGGCCAGTTGAGTGTGGTATTTAGGCAGTTTTCCACAGTCGTTTAGGCACATGTTGGAATGATCCACAATCTCTCGTCTCAGAAAAGGCGATGCACCGTTAAGATACGATAACACAGAATAAATTTGTACACGATTAACCGACACCTCCCTCTCTTCGGCATGGAATCTCATTGATTGGAATAGAATTATCTTCAGTGACGAGTTCCACTTGGAACGGAGCCCTGCCCCCTCCTCTTTTCCCACCCTGGAAGACGGCGACAAGGCCGCAAGACGACAGGAGTCGTCGCCGTTTCCCAAGCTCCGGTCGCCGGCGGCGGATTCAAACACATAAGAAAAATAAGAATTCCGATTTTCTTGCTGTAAAAAATACTGTATGTTAATGCAACAAAGTTACATCGGCTCCCAGAGTTACTTTTTCGATACAGATTCTCCTTTTACTTTAAAAAATTGAAAAGTATCTCTTCCGGTTTTGCGTGTTTTTTTCGCTGTATATTACTTCTCTATCAATTGTGAGGAAAGTAAAAGGCACAAAAAATTGATGTTTGCGTATCTTACAGTTTCACATCACAGCTTGATAATGAGGTGTCTATTTTTCCGATATTCGTCACAGTTATTCCGATACTTAATTTACAAGTAACCTACTGCATAAAATTTGAATTTTGTACAGTGAAAAATGTGGTCGCTGGCTACTTTACGTATGGTTCACTTTAGGTCATACATCGTTGCCGATGAAAAGAAGCTAACATATCGAAATTATTTTTAAAGTTGAGATCAGAATGATATCGATCTCCGTTTCCGAGATTTGGGCTCATATATCTCCGGGAGCGTCGCGACTAGCCGCCAGTTCTGTCGACGCGCAACGAGAATCGTGTGGTCATCACACGATAGAGAAAGCATTTGTTTTGTTTCGCTGACACGTTTGGACCTAATGAAACCATTTTATGTCATATATTTCTCCGGTATGAGTTACTAATATTTCTCCATATGCTCTTGACAATTGCATTTATAATGCCACGAAATGTAGGTTTCTTAAAGCCAAGTGATCAAGCAGAACCCATTTTCTTGGTTTTGCTGAGGCATCTGAACCTGTTCCAAGCTTTCTTTCTCGTTTATTTCTCGGATACGAGTCCCGAATATTCCTCCATGTGTTTTTGCACATTTCACCTAAAATTCCAATTAAAGATAAGTTTATTAACAATAAGCGCACGCTAGCGTCATTGCATTGTTTCAAGTTCTTGACAACAAGATAGGGTTTCACCTTAAATATCTCTAGAATTTTCATTCTGAACGTCTACAGTATACACTAGCAGAAATGTGGAAGAAATAATGTCCGTGCTTGTTCACAAAATTTCCCCAAATTATACTTGTCAGTTTCTCCCATGCAGAAACTTTTGGAACAAGCTAAGGCAACTTTCATAGCCGACTGACTCTTTATTCCCATCCAAATGAACTTCCATATTCTTATATTCTGACAGCATACATCGTTATGGATGACATGAACATTTAATCTTGCCAAGCTGCACTTAAAAGATGACTCCAGGATTTACAAAAGACGAATTTCAATTGTGAACTGTGTCAGACCAGAAGGGCCTTGTAAAACAGTAGTGCACTTTTGGCACAAGTTTTTTGAGCACCACCTTCTACCAATGAATTGAAGTGAATGTGACAAATTACTTATTGCAGCAAACTGTTTGCGCAATCTGTTGAGAAACGCCTTCCACAAAAACGAATATCTATTGATTACAGAAAGCTGTACAACAATCTGGTGGTGGTTTTTCACAACTAGAAGGTATCATCAAGACACCAATCTACCGTTTACTTTCGAAGTGAAGGTATTGTAAAATGTAACTTTCTCGTTATACTTTAGATTGTTCATTTTATAATGTACTTGCCGTTTTCAATTTTTATCGTCACAAAAAAGAGTAATGCGAAAATTGACCTTCAAGTTCATTTTCATCATTCTAATTCTACATCTGCATGGATTATATGATTTTCATAACAGGCCTGAAAAATTTGCATTAATGGGGAAATATTATATATTTCACTCACCTGCCAGTTTCAACTGTGCACCAATTTCTTCCCAAATTCTGTCTCTGAACATAGTGTCTCTATATTTAGGGTTCTTCAAATCGTAAAGGCAAGGATGTTGCGAGACCAGCTCACAGAGCATCACATCCTGTGAGTGGCTCATTTCAGTTTTCCTTGAGTGGCTCGACATCTTTCTGGCAGCCGTACGTCTTTGTGTCGTGCGACTTCCGTCGCAACACTGCTCACTGGTGCAGTGCTGCGACAGCTGCCGCAACAGTCGCGCGTCGCATCCCAAACTCGAACTGAGCATGCGCCAGCAGGCAACTTCTGACGTCACGTAGCGACCCGTCACAGTCGCTAGTGTGCGTCGCGTCTTGGACAACGTACCTTAAGACGACCCAGAGAGCGGTGCGATACCAACTTGTGTGCAGCCCACCATACGGCTAGACAACCAGGAGTCATGGTTTGGAGAGCCATTTCTTTTCATAGCAGGAACCCTTCGGTTGCCATCCGCTGTACCCTAACAGCACAGTGGTAGGTCGACGATGTTCTACGCCCCGTTTTGCTGCCCTTCATGGCAACCCACCCTGGGCTTACATTTCTGCAGGAAATGCCCGCTCGCCCACGGCGAAAAGCAACATCGCCGGATCTCTCCCCAATTAAAAATGTTTGTATCACTAAGGTCTGGGCTCTCCAACCACCTCGGTACTTTGACGATCTAACGCACTAAATGGACATAATTTGGCACAATATCTCACAGGAGGACATTCTACAACTAAGTCATTCAATGCATAGCCGAATACATGTTTGCATACGGGTCAGAGGTGGACCAATGCGTTAGTGACTTGCTGTATTTGTGAAGCTCTTTGTCTTGAATAAATCATACATTTTTTCCTACAACAGTAAACATCTGTTTGTCTATACATGTACATCGTATCTATCGATTTCTGTCCCATTCGGGTAATTCCTTCGTGGTAACTCGTTTTTTGTCTTAAGAGTTTAGGTAGCTCAAACTTTTTCCTCGTCAGAAGTTTCTGATTTTAAAAAATCTTCAGAAAGTATCGTATATATGTATATCTCAGAGGGTTCAGAAAAGGAGTGAAGAAGAAAACAGTCTAAGATCTAACGCTATCTTTTCAATGCATAATGATAAAATGTCCATATTCGTAACAGTTAATTATGTATTAGGCTGGTTTTGTTTATCTAGGATATAAGCAGATTATGTTTTGTAAGAGGATGACATTGTGATAAGGGTAAGGAAATGTTTGAAGATCGTGATTACATTTGGAGTAAGGCAAATATGTTAGTTCTGACATGGAGTGCTGGGAAAATAAATTAAGAACATTCAGACATATGTTTTTTTTTTAGGTAACAAAAAATAGAAATATGGCCCTGGCCAGTAATATCACAGAAAACATTTTATTGACATTAAATTTGCAATGGCTTGTAAATAATCGTCATTTTTACCAAGGAGAAAAAAAGTTACAGGTTCTCTGCTTTTTAAAACAACTGCCACCCATCTGATCTTCACAAAACGGTAAAGTTGTCTTAGTTCTAAAGGTAGGGTTCAACACAGCAGTGCTTTGCTGGGCATGGCACTGGTCAGACTCCCCCAAACGTTTGTAGGAGCATCTACAGTTTAACGTGAAGTCCGTATGAAAGTTCACCTTTGTATTTTTTACACTAACATGCCATTGCCACTGAAAGAGACGACAAATGGCAAAAAAATCTGAGAACCTATGGGGATTCGAACCCAAAACCTTCGCGATGACGTCTTTCAGTTATCAACACAGCCATAAGATTTGGACCTTTCTAAACATATATGTTGTGATTACAACAGTATTCTCAGAGAGAATGTAGCTCTATGTCACAAGTACAGTATATCACAATATACAGTGTAAACCTCGATCGTGCTTTTTCGTGCCGGCCGAAGTGGCCGTGCGGTTAAAGGCGCTGCAGTCTGGAACCGCAAGACCGCTACGGTCGCAGGTTCGAATCCTGCCTCGGGCATGGATGTTTGTGATGTCCTTAGGTTAGTTAGGTTTAACTAGTTCTAAGTTCTAGGGGACTAATGACCTCAGCAGTTGAGTCCCATAGTGCTCAGAGCCATTTGAACCATTTGCTTTTTCGTCAAATGAGCGCCTCCTCCGTTTCTTGTATCCCCCTACACCGGTACCGGAAATGCACGTTCTGACAGCACAGTTCGCAAACCCCAACTTATCCGCCAGTTAACCGGATCCGCTGACCAGCTCTACGCGTGACTTATGGTACGATCGTCGTGAGTAGGTATGGCCCACACAAAAATTTACAAAGATTATCGAGGAATTCGAAGGAGAATACGTGCAAGAAACGCTGCTTTGTTCACGTGAAATCATGCTGGGTACATTTACAGTGCGGTGTTCCGTTAAGACAGCAGCAGTTCTGCCGTATTTCGCGTAAACAACATGAGAGAGAAAGGCCGGAGAGGGTGGGTGAGTTGTGGGTAAACGCTGTGATATGGAGATAGTCATTTTTCCCTCATTGCGTACGCTAATGGAACGCGACAAAAAGTCGCTAAACTGGTAAGAAGTTCCCCTCACCACACATCTTAGGGAGGCTTGCGGTCATCTACATACACGTAGAACTGAACCACACTTTTACCCTTCCCATTTTGCTAGTAATACACGTACTGCATCAACAAGGCAATCTCAAGAATCTCAGCACTAAATTCGCAAACTACTCGTACAGCTAATTCCCTAGTTCGCATTTTCACAGAAAACTAAAAATTTCACAATATTCGTACAACTGTAACACACAAGAAAAATGAATTTTTCTCACGCATTACATAATTACGAAGCCTGGCAGAACAGATTCATTTCGATTAGATGTGTCACATAAATGTATTCCAATTATTAAATGTTCCCATCTCGATCCCTCAGAACATACAATAATTACCAAAACAATATGGTTGCAGACCTCTACATCAACTTTTAGTCTATATTGTACTAAACTGTACGTTTTCTTTCGTTCGTAAGATTTCTCTTGTGTTAGCAGTCGCCCAGCAAATATTTCTATGAGTACAACTACGACACTTCAAATACGACCGATGATTATCTCCTTTTAATCTATTAACGCAATTTGCCAAATGTACAATTTTCGTTTGTGAATGGAAAGTTAGGCAGTAACATGATAGTCATTTGGACTGACTCGCTGGAAAATAATTGTATCACTTATGGTATGCTTTCGCGTGTTCAGCCGAGTTGTTGATTCTATTTTTACATCAACATCTAGACTGAAGAGCCAAAGAAACCGTTACACCTGCCTAATATCGTGTAGGGCTCCCGCGAGCACGCAGAAGTGCCGCAACACGACGTGGCATGGACTCGACTAATGTATGAAGTAGTGCTGGAGGGAACTGACGTCATGAATCCTGCAGGGCTGTCCATAAATCCGTAAGAACACGATGGGGTGGAGACCTCTTACGAACAGCACGGTGCAAGGCATCCCACATGTGCCCAGTAATGTTCATGTTTGGGGAGTCTGGTGGGCAGCGGAAGCGTTTAAACTCAGAAGAGTGTTCCTGGAGCAACTCTGTAGCAATTCTGGACGTGTGGGGTGTCGCATTATCCTGCTGGACTTGCCCAAATCCGTCGTAATGCACAATGGACATGAATGGATGCAGGTGATCAGTCAGGATGCTTACGTACATGTCGCCTATCAGACTCGTATCTAGACGTATCAGGGGTCCCATATCACTCCAAATGCACACTCCCCGCACCATTACAGTCTCCAACAGCTTGAACAGTCCCCTGCTGACATGCAGGATCTATACAATTTGATACAAATTGAAACGAGACTCTTCCGACCAGGCAACATGTTTCCAGTCATCAGCAGTTCAATGTCGGTGCTGACAGGTCCAGGCGAGGCGTAAAGCTTTGTATCGTGCAATCACATCAAGGTAACACGAGTGGACCTTCGGCTCCGAAAGCCCCTATCGATTTTGTTCCGTTGAATGATTCGCACGCTGACACTTGCTGATGGCCCAACATTGAAATCTGCAGCAATTTGCGAAAGGGTTGCACTTCTGTAACGTTGAACGATTCTCTTCAGTCGTCGTCTGTCCCGTTCTTGCAGGATCTTTTTCCGGCAGCAGCGATGTCGGAGGTTTGATGTTTTACCGGATTCCTAATATTCACGGTACACTCATGAAACGGTCCTACGGGAAAACCCCCACTTCATCGCTACCTCGGAGATGCTGTGTCCCATCGCTCGTGCGCCGACTTTAACACCACGTTCAAACTCATTTAAATCTTGATAACGTGCCATTGTAGCAGCAGTAACCGATCTAACAACTGCGCCAGACACTTGTCTTATACAAGCGCTGCCGACCACAGCGCCGTATTCCGCCTGTTTACATATCTCTGTATTCGAATACGCATACCTATACCAGGTTCTTTGCCGCTTCATTGTGCATACATAGTGCGCAAGCCACCGTATGGTGCGTGGCGGAGGGTAACCTGCGCCACTATTAGCCATTTTCTTTCTCCGTTCCACTTCCAAATAGAGCGAAGGAAAATCGACTGTCTATATGCCTCTGTACAAACCCTCCTCTCTCTAATCTTATCTTCATTGCCCTTACGCGAAATGTACGTTGGCAGCGGTAGACTCGTTCTGCAGGCAGCCTCGAATGGTGGTTCTCTACATTTTCTCAACAGTACTCCTCGAAAATACTGTGGCTTTCCCTCCAGTCATTCCCATTTCAGTTCCCGAGGCATCTCCGCAATACTTGCATTTTGTTCGAACCTACCGGTAACAAATCTACCACCCCGCCTCTCAATTGCTTCCCCTTATCCAGCCTGGTACGAATACCAAGCACTTGAACAGTACTCTACAATCGGTCGCAATAGTGTCCTACATGTGATCTCTTCTACAGATGAATCACACTTTCCTAAAATTCTCCCAATAAACCGAAGTCTACCACTCACCTTCCCTACTACACAATATATATAAATGATCTAGCAGATAGTGTCGGAAGTTCCATGCGGCTTTTCGCGGATGATGCTGTAGTATACAGAGAAGTTGCAGCATTAGAAAATAGTAGCGAAATGCAGGAAGATCTGCAGCGGATAGGCACTTGGTGCAGAGAGTGGCAACTGACCCTTAACATAGACAAATGTAATGCATTGCGAATACATAGAAAGAAGGATCCTTTATTGTATGATTATCTGATAGCGGAACAAACACTGGTAGCAGTTACTTCGGTAAAATATCTGGGAGTATGCGTGCGGAACGATTTGAAGTGGAATGATCATATAAAATTAATTGTTGGTAAGGCGGGCACCAGGTTGAGATTCATTCGGAGAGTCCTTAGAAAATGTGGTCCATCAACAAAGGAGGTGGCTTACAAAACACTCGTTGAGTATTGCTCATCAGTGTGGGATCCGTACCAGATTGGGTTGACGGAGGAGATAGAGAAGATCCAAAGAAGAGCGGCGCGTTTCGTCACAGGGTTATTTGGTAAGAGTGATAGCGTTACGGAGATGTTTAGCAAACTCAAGTGGCAGACTCTGCAAGAGAGGCGCTCTGCATCGTGGTGTAGTTTGCTGTCCAGGTTTCGAGAGGGTGCGTTTCTGGACGAGGTATCGAATATATTGCTTTCCCCTACTTATACCTCCCGTGGAGATCACGAATATAAAATTAGAGAGATTCGAGCGCGCACGGAGGCTTTCCGGCAGTCGTTCTTACCGCGAGCAATACGCGACTGAAACAGAAAAGGGAGGTAATGACAGTGGCACGTAAAGTGCCCACCGCCACATACCGTTGGGTGGCTTGCGGAGTATAAATGTAGATGTACATACGATACATGCTCATTCTATTTCATTCATTTATGCACAATATTTCGACGACCGACCCAGCTGTATTCTTCAGCTGCTGGGAGCTGTGTACTCGCTGCCTGAACTCGAAACAGACTGAAATACTGTACGTGCTGCGCCTCCATTTAAAGCCGAGTTCGACGACTGGCGTCCGCTACGCTCTTTGAGATTCATTTGTATCACGTCTATCACAAAACCTTTTCATAAGTACCTACGAAAAGAGTACTACCAAAACATCGCAACGTTTCCCAACGATGTAACTGGGAGTTCTAAAAGTGCCCGCATCTCGTGGTCGTGCGGTAGCGTTCTCGCTTCCCACGCCCGGGTTCCCGGGTTCGATTCCCGGCGGGGTCAGGGATTTTCTCTGCCTCGTGATGGCTGGGTGTTGTGTGCTGTCCTTAGGTTAGTTACATTTAAGTAGTTCTAAGTTCTAGGGGACTGATGACCATAGATGTTAAGTCCCATAGTGCTCAGAGCCATTTGAACCATTTTTTGGAGTTCTAAAACACCATTCAGTGCGGGAATTTGAAGGAGTTTCTGCTAAAATGATCCGTTAAAATTTTTCTGTACATGTGAGCGATACATTTTCGGTAAACAACAATGTTTTCATTCTAAGAATGACGAAAGATGTAGATGACAGACAGAATAGTATGGGAAGCCACTGACCTTAAGACCAAGAATGTTGCAGCGTACAATACTGAAGTGGAAACACGCTTTCACTACCTAGTGCGGCCGGCTGGGGTGGCCGAGCGGTTCTAGGCGCTACAGTCTGGAACCGCGCGACCACTACGGTCGCAGGTTCGAATCCTGCCTCGGGCATGGATGTGTGTGATGTCCTTAGGTTAGTTAGGTTTAAGTAGTTCTAACTTCTAGGGGATTGATGACCTCAGAAGTTAAGTCCCATAGTGCTCAGAGCCATTTGAACCATTTTTGAACTACCTAGTGCTCATGACTGCAGAGTCCGATCTACACAAGCGAGAAATGATAATTATGTATGGGAAAGAAAACAATGTTCTCGAGACTGACTAAGATATACAGCGTTATAACACACAACTACCATAAATGTCGAAGGCACAGGCGTTCGACCACACCGGAGCGCTCCGTTAATGAGGACCGACACAGCGCGTTACACGGGAACAATATTTGCTGTTGTACGAAAAGCGCAACCATTCGTTTCCTCACTTTCCATCTCCATTCTCGGGCTGAAAAAATCGAAACACTTCAGTGAGGTTGGCGGAGAAACGGCGAGGGAGAGAGACAAAAGGCATGTTGGTTTTCGGGCTTACGTCTCGTCAAGGTGGAGGTCATTAGGGACGGACCATTTCCGCGGGAAGGGAAGGCCGTTAGCCCGATATAACTGCGCAGTAAACGACTCCGTGGCACAGGTGGCGGGAGCAGAAAAGGCCGCATAAAAGGTTGACATCGGCAAGCGACGCGACCTTAATCCCTCGGAACGTCGTCTAGCTTTGCGATCAGTGCGAGCGTGCTCTTTTCTAGCGTACGTAGCTTCGGATCGCCATAAGCGAGGAAGGTGTCAAATACATGCCAACTGTGGCGAGGAAAAAAGAGCGGTGCGGCCTGGGAGAGAGATAACGAGCGTCGGAGAGCGGGCCACGCGGGGCGGGGCGGCGGCCGACCGCCGGATCAATAAGGCGCGCCGCGGCCGGCGCGGCGCAGCACGGCGCCACAACCAACTTACCTACACCAGCTCGTAAGCCGTAATTGTCGACTCCACCACTGACAGCTTCAAATCAACTGTTCAAAGAACCTCCTGCACAGGCTGGATATTTGCAAACGTGGTCTTAGGCACCAGGAAACAAGTAATGAAAAAAACAAGATAAAAAAAGCTTTACTGGGAAATAAAAGAAAACAACAACCAGCATAAAGGCAGTATGATCGAAAGTGCACATCTGTAAAAAAAATTAAAATCCGCTGCTGGGTAATGAGCTTGTATCTTCCTTGTTGTGCAGTCCACAAAGTAGTCGAGACGTTGGTGCTCAGACCCATGCCCAACTCTTCAACCCGTGGGTGTGTGAGATTCCTACGACGTCGTACTGCAAGTGTCAACTCAGTCGCATTCACATAGCTGCTTCTAGAAATGCACTGTGCAGATCTGCTACATCCTCCTTGAGGTATCTACAAGCCATAATTTATAGGCAGCGGTCACCAGCTGGTGCTACTGACAACATACGGCGGCTACGAAGCAGACATTCAATGTTTCGTGGCTCACGATTGCGGTTGAATGTCCGAATATCGTCGCTGTGGTGTATACCAAGTCACCGAGCAACTTCCCGTACTTGTAATCCTTCTTGCCGTCGCGTCAATGCGTACACGGAGTAAGCTTCTATCGACACTTCGGCCCCAAGTATATACAAACCACGCAGAGCTGCACTGAGACTGCAACTTTACTTTCACGTCCATCAAACAGGTGGCTGTATATAGCGATTTTCTGCGGACAACAGAGTATTGAGAAAACGATTTCCGATGAAAAGAACACCAACTAAGACATTTAGGTGGTGCAGATTTTTTAATTGAAGGCTTTACGTATATTTCAGAAAGCTTTAGACATTTACTGTAAACAATTGAAAAAACGCCATCATTGAAATATACTTGGAGTTTCACGTACTGGATTAACTGAAAAAGTCGTCAGCATTCGTACGAATGAAAGTAAACTCTAAATAAAAAATACACTGCCGAAAAAAATGCAACACCCTCGAGGACTCTCTTCAGAGGCACCACGGTATAATATATGGTTACTGAGGGGTTGTTCTGTTAATGATTCGATTGTTACGGTCATCGGCGATGAGACGTCGCTCAGGAGGCTTGTCTGCGTGTCCTCTATTTTTTCTCTGCAGACAGTAACTGCGCTGAGTTTGGAGTTGAAAAGTGTTTCCAACATTCATTCTAAGGTGCAACCATGCCCCATCGATGTCTACGTACTCCTGTTCAACAAATTCAGCCATTTGAACGGGGTCGCATTTAAGCTTACAGGGAGTTTGGTGGACATGCCGACGGACTGCTGCATATGTTGGGCACAATGTATCGGTAGCGTGTCGCTGCTTTTAGCGACATTCCCACACCTGTAGACCACGTTCCGGACGTCCGCGTAGTGCAAGCGCACGTCATGATCGACGCACTGTTCGAGTAGCGGTTGCCGCCCGCACATCATCCAGGGAAAAAATTTGGTCATATCCTGCAGTTGCTGAGTCATCGAGGACCACTGAGAACCGTTTACTTGCAGCAGTACTAAGATCACTCGTGCCTCTGGCCAGATAGCCACCGACACCAAGACACTGTCAGTACGGCTACTCCGATGTCGCGAAAGAGTCGACTTGAGAGGGTAATGGTGCTCCGTCGTCTTCAGTGATGAGAGTACATTCTATCGGTATGCGAGTGATGGACGTATACGCGTAGACCTGCCGAGCGGCCTATTTCGGCGTGCATTCGCCCACGACAAACAGGTCCCACCTCAGGCTTCATGGTGTGGGGGCCCCATCACTTACATCTCGCGGTCACATTTCGTGTTTCTGCAGGGTAAAGTAACCAGTGCCCGCTACACTGCATGGGCACAGCTTTAATGTCAGCCCTCAGCGAGGCACGCGAGAAGAAGTGGATAGCAACCCTAGAAAGAATAGATATGTTCCACAGTAGCAGAATAGCCTGGAACCTGATTAAGAAACTGGATGGTGACCCAAGGCTAAGCAAGGCCCCGGCCAACGTAACTCCAAACCAGGTGGCCAACCAACTCCTTCTAAACGGCAAGTTCAACTCCAAACGTCAGAAAACTAAAATCACACGCCTACTGCCAACGGAAAACACCAACTTCCAGAAACCATTTAGCATGAGAGAGTTGAACAATGGCATAAATACCATGAAGAATGGGAAAGCCGCTGGGTTTGATGATATTTGCGTGGAACAGATTAAAAACTTCGGCCTTGGCGCCAGGGACTGGATACTTGGACTTTTTAACGTGTGCCGTGAAACCTTTCAAATCCCGAAACTGTGGAGGAAGTCAAAAGTGGTGGCTCTCCTTAAACCCGGGAAGGACCCAGAGTCTCCGAAGAGCTATCGACCCATAACCCTTCTCTGCCACCTGTTTAAGCTCTATGAAAGACTGATCCTCAACAGAATATAGAAGATCGTTGACTCAAAGCTAGTTCCACACCAAGCAGGTTTTAGACCTGAAAAGTCCTGTACCAGTCAAATTCTGGCATTGACGGAACATATCCAGGATGGGTTTGAGAATAAACTAATCACCGGGCTGGCACTAGTCGACCTAAATTCCGCCTATGATACAGTAGATCATCGGACACTACTGCATAAAATCTACGAGACCCTGAAAGACTACCACCTAGTCAAGATAATCGAATCCCTGCTCCAAAATAGACAGTTCTTCGTAATGTTTGATGGGAAAAAGAGTCGATGGCGAAATCAGAAAAATGGGCTCGCCCAAGGGAGCGTGTTGGCGCCAATCCTATTCAACATATATACAAATGACCAACCAACTCCAGACAAAACCAAAGCTTTTGTATATGCAGACGACCTGGCAATAACAGTTCAAGGCAACAGGTTTGAAGCCATCGAGGAGAAACTAGAAACCGCCCTTTCTATAATGTCAACCTACTACAAAAAGAATTCTCTAAAACCCAATCCCTCCAAAACTCAAGTGAGTGCATTCCATCTGAACTCGAGGCAGGCAAAGTACAGGCTCAATGTTACCTGGGATGGGACATTACTAGAACACACAGATACTCCCACCTACCTTGGCGTCGTGCTGGACAGAACATTGACATACAAATATCAAAGCGAAAAAACACGCAAAAAAGTAGAAGCACGAAATTCCCTAATAAGAAAGCTGTCCAACAGCAAATGGGGTGCCAAACCTACCGTGGTCAGAACTTCAGCCCAAGCTTTGTGCTTCTCAACTGCCGAATACGCCTGCCCGGTATGGTGCAGATCCGCCCACGCAAAAAAGGTAGATATTAGCTTGAATGAAACATGCAGGATAGTGACAGGCTGCATGAAACCTACCCCCATAGAAAATCTTCACAGGGACGCAGGTTTCACAAACCCTGACTCACGTAGGAAAGCCCATGAACATACCAAGAAGCTAAAACAAACCTTTGATGCCCGTCACTCAATATTTGGCCTAGAATGTGGCCCCAGCAAACTCAAATCCAGACGCCGTTTCCTAAGTTGCGCCTTAGATGAGCCCCCCATCTACTATCCACTAAGAGAGGACCCACCAGGCGGCGTTTCTGGTGATTGGCAAACCTGGAGAATGCTTAACCGCATCAGAACGGGGGTGGCTCCTGTGAAATCTAATTTGATCAAATGGGGTTTGTTGAACGAAAATGACGACAAATGCGACTGCGGCACTCGACAGGACATGGAACATCTCCTACAATGCCCTGCCTGCCCGCACAGATGCACCCTCGACGATCTATGGCTGGCTAAAGAAGAAGCATTGGACATTGCCCAATATTGGGAAAACAAATTGTAGTTTCCGGACACGAAAAATTAAAAGTAAATTATCCCCTGCTATTGCCATTTCTTCGTCTGAAAGGTGATGTGCATTTTCAGCAGGACAATGCACGGCCACACACCGCTGCTGCTGCTACGCTACGTGCTCTTGGTCGTTTACAATAACTGGCCTGTCCAACAACGGCACCAGATCTCTCGCCAACTGAAGACATATGGAACATGCTGAAGCAGAAACTTACTCGTTCTCAAGAGCCTGTAAAAACCATTGGCGAATTGCAACAAAAGTTTGGGACAATGTATCGCAGGATGTTGTTCGGCACCTTTACGATCGTTTTCATGCGGGAATACAGGCGTACGTTGCTGCGAGCGGGGGATACACCGTGTACTGGTGCGACTGTCGGGCACTCTTTACTGTAACATGTGTGTTTCATTTGGTTTGAGTTTGTTATCATATACTCCTACGATGATGAACTACCTGTCACATCACTTATCAATAAAATAACCCTGGGGTACTGCATCTTTTTCGGCAGTGCACCTACAAGGAGGCCACCGAATTTGGGTTTAGTTAAAAAGTCACGATCCAGCCTCCCCGTAACAGAATTAATAGTCAACCACAGAAATAGGGGGAACAATTCAGACAACTTGTTCGAAGTTCATACACGCACCATGCACAAACTTTTTTTTAATGCTAAAGATGCCCTCTTGTCAGCGTGTAGAAGGCAAGCTACTAAAATGCGGCGCGATGTGAATGCACACCGCAGCTATGGGAAAGTGATCAGGGAGGGCGGGGGAGAGAGAGAGAGGGGGGGGGGGGGGAAGGACAAAAGAAAGATACATAGAGAGAGAGAAAGATTACTGGGTCATTGGCTTACGTACTATGTGAAGTATGGTTAGACTGATTTGATTTCCGCGACTAGAAACATGTTAAACATGGTCAGATCGTTGTGTTTACACACCATGGACTAACACGAAAATCTTCTCGAGCGAAAGGCTTCTGGTGAAGCAGTATATAATTTCAAGCCTTCTTAGATGATACGTATGTTATATTGCTTTCTTCGATTCCCACGTACCTTTGTCACCCAGCAAAAATTTTTCTCATGTTCTACATTTAACTGATTAGTAGATGCTGGAAAGAAATACAAATATAATAAATCTTATGACCTGCTCGGATGCATTTACTTATACTGATTGGAATGAGGGAAGACGATTTTCCCTTTTAGCACTGCTCCTGCTCCCTCACTGTGGCATGTTAATCTTGGTATGCATGCCAAGCGGACACTGAGTCCCATACTGGAATGGACAGTGTAGTTCTGCAGTATGAGTAACACGGGTAGTTTTGCTCAAGATTACAAAAAGGACACCAACAGAAAAAGTAGTAACATTGCGGGTTGAGACAGCTTAGAATAGGCGAATTAATAAAGATAAAAAACTAAAAGCTTGGCAACAATTTCTGAAATCTCTTGATTATTCTACGGCTAAACAGTTAGGGAGTTAACGAGAAAACAAAGGGAAAGGTTGATCTTATCATTCCGCTGCTTCACCTTTCGCCATCAGCACCAAGGCAATTCGGATAATAACAGAGCATTTCCATACGGAAAGCTCAGATGACAGCTGAAATACTGTCTTTCGACGTAAACGGAAACTCGTCGACATGGGCCAAAGAACCATCGCGCTGGAATTCGAAGATGATTTGTATACCACCAGAAGATCATCAGAGCCAGAAATATAGAATATAGTGTTCTATAAAATGGAAAGGTTGTTTAACGATAAAAAAGAAATCTTTGCACACACATTATGATATGATCAGGAGAGTATACAGATTCATGGAGAAAGCTCGTCAGAATACACCTACTAAAACATAGCAAGGATCGTACACTCTCCATTGTTACTCACAACATTGGCATAACGAATGGCAACGGGAGGTCCTTATTCGCATACAAATTGGTGTTTAATGTTGGTCCTTGAACTCGGGGCGATTCTTAGCCCTTACCCGTATGGATTCGCGAATTGTTATCTATTCTTGCTAACTTGGAGTCACATAGAAGCCTTTCCCAAGAATCGCAAATTATAGAGTATTCTTCGACATACAGAAGATAGGCCCACTCCTTGAGTGGGATTTCGTGGATTCCTAGCCATTCTATTACCACAGTTTCTAATTCTGCGGGATCTTCGTTACATAATTTTATGACCGATTTCCACAAATAGACGCTTCTCAGGGAGCATTGTAAGCGCAGCTTCATTCGTCACAGTAGTCAATTTCATATGGACCACAGGAACAAGTACTCCTCATCTGCGGACCACTTCCCCATCTTCTCGTATTCCAACTGTACGTGGGTAAAGATCATCAATCAAAAAAGATTTTAGGGGAGTGGGTGGAACAGACAAATAATAAGGCCTTTAACTTCATCTTTGAAAAAAGTGTTTATTTAATAATCTTGCCTGATATTATCTTATTTGAATTCTGACTGAGGGAAGAGGGCCTCGATTTTATAAACATTTAGTTACCTAAGCCTCCTGTTTGATAAAAACTCATGTGGCTGCCACTCCTGAACAATGGCTCAGAACATATTCAGTCACATACATCTTGACTCTGCTAGCTACAAATTTATGCCTTTTTGGAGCAGTTTCGATTACAGCTGCATTATATCTATCGGATTACCCGTTTGATTGCATATATTGGACGCAGCGCAGTACGTTTTCCAGGAGTAGGTACAGTACAATAGTCCGAAATCCAGCACGAGAGCTGCTTCTGCTAGCCGCCACGCCACCCAGCGGCACCTCCTCATGGTGTGCCATGCATACAAGATGGAACTGGTCTTAGTGTGTAGCCTTTAGTGCTATTGTTCAATGGCCCACCGACAGTTACATCGCAAACAGACCCAAGAAAATCAGTATCTCACGTATACAGGATGACACATGTGCGTGTTCTCACATAAGACTCGAGCGAATTTTCACCATCTCTAGTGGGGAGATCACTACTCATCTCGAAATTAGAGGTGTTTCTTATAGTTACGACCGTACCTTATACAGTTCAGTAGCAAGTATACATTATACAAAGAGTGTTACCGAGCGAGGCGAAGATGTAGGGGAAGCACTGAACAATGAAATTACCATAGCACCCTCAAAATGTAATGTACGATCATTCCAACAAAACACTGTCTTACTACTATACTGTCAACTCCTTGGACAAATTATCGAAATGTTGCCTGCCAATAAGAAGTAAATATAGAAGAAGTGGGCATGTAATCGTCAAAATACAACTTGACAGGCGCAGAACAATTACGCCATCTAACATTCAGTATTGCGTAGAGATACCGTCTCAGGCAAATTGAATTTTAATACATACAATGCAGCAACTGATATGTGCGTTACGGAGAGAAATAATTCAAGGCTTTCACTTACCGCACTCTGAGAAAATGAGGAAAACTCTTTTCCATCTTTCCATCCCTTCTCTCGCTACTAAACGAGCGCACACACACACACACACACACACACACACACACACACACACACACTCGCTCGAATGATTTACTGGAAATATGTCATTTTTATATATTATATTGACGTAAGCTGCCCAAGCGACACACCCAGAAGACATGATCAGATCTCAATGTAACTTCCGTACACGAACACACCATTGGCGGGTATGTGATTGATTAGAGTTGCAATTCTCTGTAACGGCAGAACGGTCACCAGAGCACATTTTAGAACAAGTAATGGACCTCGTGCAGCAGTTTGTGTCATGTTGCAGACTCGCAGCAGCCGGACTAGGGAGTTATTGTCCCATGCATAGGCTGCCGTTAACACCACTACACGCACGGCTGAGTCTGGAGTAGTGCCGTGACAGTGCCACTATCCAGCACACCAAGGACCAGTTACAAAAGTTGTAAGTCAGATTGACAAGGGAGAATACAACAGTTCTATAACACCCTTTCGAACCGTATCAGTGTATGCATCCAGGACAGGTAGGGTGCAACGTCATACTGATAAGTGGATTTGTACTGCAAAGTTCTTTGTAAATTTGATGAATCCTGGGCCGTGCATTCTGCGTGATTTCTTGCCCATGTGCAATGGAGTCCATGGTGTTGTGTTGTATCACGTGGTGCTCGCCACGGTCGTCGTACATAGAGATTCGGATCACGCAATCGTCTTCTAACAGTTTGATTCAATACAAGCCTCTTCAAACACCGAACTCGGCTCTGGAGCACCCCGTGCAAGGTTCCTTTGACTCAAAAGTGATAGATATCGATCACCCTGTGCACCGGTCGAAAGTGGATGGCCTGTGCGGCGGCGTTAAGTCCTCGACACTACCTGTCAATTGGAACTGATTCCTTGCCCGCAGCACATCACTTTGACTCCGGTGCACACGTCGAGCAACTTCCCTGATAGAGAAGTCGTAAGTGCGTAACGTGATGATGCGGATCCGATCATCGGTCGCGACTGTTCTTCGTGGCATGATAGGTGTTTACTGTTTCACATGCGTCTGTAATGCATCGCTACTGGAGCTTTGGTTTCGAGTGGAATGTTGCAATCCATTAGAGTGCGCCTTTCTACCCGTAGGTAGCGCTCGTGGTAACTGTGTGCATGTATACAAACAACGTCAGTGGTGACTTACCGTTCGCTACAGGAACAGTCACAATAGCAACACACCTGCACTACATATAGGGGTGATGCAAAACTTTTGTTCAGGTGTGGATATACCGGGTATCCCTCCTAAGAGTTGTTAGGCGCATTTTCTCTGATATTTCGGCAGATATGTGTAATTTCGTTTTTGCAATGTGTAGCTGGAGTCAGCCCAAACAAATCTTGTTCATCACGCGTTCATGCGACGCCCAGTATTGGTGGAAAGCGTCGGTTCGTTTCCCGTTGCAAACAAAATTATTTTTAAAGCGGAATTTTAAGTGCTCATTCGATAGAGCGGTCCACAATTAGTCTAGTGCGATATCTGTTAACAGGGGCGGTAAAACACGAGGAATAACCGGTACTTCTGAAGCGACAGAGCAGTACAGAGCGGTAGCAGTTCAAAAAAAATGTTCAAATGTGTGTGAAATCTTATGGGACTTAACTGCTAAGGTCATAAAAAAAATGGCTCTGAGCACTACGGGACTTAACATCTGAGGTCATGAGTCCCTTAGAAGTTAGAACTACTTAAACCTAACTAACCTAAGGACATCACACACATACATACCCGAGGCAGGATTCGAACCTGCGACCGTAGCGGTCGCGCGGTTCCAGACTGAAGCGTCTAGAACCGCTCGGCCACACCGGCCGGCGCTAAGGTCATCAGTCCCTAAGCTTACACACTACGTAACCTAAATTATCCTACGGACAAACACACACATCCATACCCGAGGGAGGACTGGAACCTCCGCCGGGACCCGCGGCACAGTCCATGGCTGCAGCGCCCTAGACCGCTCGGCTAATCCCGCGCGGCGCGCTAGCAGTCAGAGCGCGCCAGGGTGGCGCTTTAACTGCTAGAGTAATGGTTACTCCTTGTGTTTTACTGTCATTATTCATATATGTAGATAAAAGGAATATCACATTAAGTTCTAACGAGTGAGCACACAAAGTTCCGCTTTAAAAATCAGTTTGTTTGTAACTGGGAAACAAACAAACAATGGATGTCACATGAAAGACGTGTCAAATGCAAATGATTAGCATTTCAGCGCAATATCACGAAGTATGCAGGAGTAGCACCTTCTTCATTATGTCTGTAAGAGAAGATTAAGTTAGGGATTCTCACTTTGAAATCGCATATGAATGTTGCTTTTTTGCGGGAAGATCGTTGTATGCCTCCAGTAAGAAGATGAGCACCTGCCAGAATTCAACAGTGGCAGGATCGTGACCCACCGAAACTGCACTTTTATCGTTTCGCGATATTGCTGCTCGCGTTGGTCGGGGTCCCACGACTGTCATGTGAATATGGGATCGATGGGTTGTGGAGGCCAACACTCACCGCCATGCAGGATCTCAACAGCCCCATGCGTCTATGGCCATAGAGGACAGACACAACATTCCCCCAAAGGGTGCAGCATAATACAGCTACGACACATGCCTAGAGTCAGGGAAGAGATTTGTTTGCAGCAAGACAAGTATCCACACGGACGGTAGTCAACGCCTGGAGTGCCTATTTCGTGGTTTCCACTGACGCTAGACCAAACCGATGGTCGTGTCTGGATAAACCACCACCCAAGCCACCGGCTGATTGAAACATGCACAGCGACTGGACGCTGGCAGATAGGGGTAATATTATACTACGGGGAGATATTCATCCGGGCTTCCATGTGAGTTGTGATGATAATTGAAGGCACCATGACAGCTGTGGACTACACAAACATTATTGTAGATCAATTGCATCTCTTCATACTTGATGTCTTCTTGAGGATGTCATAAGGCTAGAATCCTGCTACAGTGTTTTGACGAGCATAATTGTGAACTCACGTTCAAGTTCTGGGACGCCGCCAGCTCCGTGGCCGTAAACCACTGTCTCAAAATTTACGGGAATTTCGTGACCTGCGCGTACACATCTGCCAAGTCACGCAGAATCGCTGTACTGCGTTCCAGTTGTGGAGCAACACGCTATTAAGCAGTTGGTATAGTGTTTTGGCTTATCTGGTACCTAAGCATGGGCTTGCCAGAAAGCATCCCTCTTGAAAAGTGTGTGACATTGCAGTTAATACCATCTGGAACCACTGGACATAATCGGGCTTTGGATGTTTTTTTTTTTTTTTCGCGCCTATAAAACATAGTGTCGCACTATCTGCACCTACGCCTTAAAGGATAGTTAGTTTCACGATAAGCTCCACGACAGAAAGTTTTGCATTCGGTTACATGTCATCATATTCCACCAGTTCTCGTCACTCCGTTAAACCAATATGATTCTATATGCATACTTTAAGAGTGGATATAATGTACATGAGGAGTACTATGATGACGATACGTGCTTGACGAGTGAAAGTGATATTGAAACTGGTGTCGAGCCATGTAGTTCATCATCCTTGTCGGACAGGGACAAATTCCGTTTCCAGTGAACCGTAGTAAAGGACAATCGTTGTCCAATGAGCGGTTACTAAACATAATTACGTACATGGAACATTATCCACATCAAAGTAAAAAAAACAATTGTGAACAGATTTCGAGTACGCCCGCAGCAGAATGAGCGTGCTGTGCACAATAAAAACTACGGATATTCAAGGGAGGACAAGGCGCGCTTGTTACAAAGACTCAAATTGCGACCTAGCAGTCAAGGGTTCCTTCCCTTATCAGATGTCGAGAACCAAATGCCAACGACGTCGACGGGAGCGCGAGTAAGACGCTGAATATCGCTATCGCACTTGCTCGCCCACGCATACGGTAGATAATGGAGACAGTGGGTCTAACTGAAAGGAGTATGATTTTTATACGTAGACAGGAATCAAGCAAAAGCAAGTTATTTTGACCAGCTATTGACTAAAGGCAGTGCTCATGCTACAGTTGTAGTTCTCTTACGCCAATTTTCCCACTCTTGCTTGCTGTGACGTAAATATACCCTATCGCTTTTGCAAGATCACGCACACGAGAAACAGTCATAGGGGACACAGCACCTCCAACTTCTCGCAGCAAAATAAACAACTTTCCAGCCAATTTACCATCCCGATCAACAGTCGACATAATTGTATATGAATGCTTTAACGCATTGATGTTAGTTGATCTTGATACAACTCTCTTGGTACCTCTAATTTCCAGGTTTCCTTTCACATGCATTTCCTCTTCAAATTACGATTGGTCGGAGTTGAAAACAAATTCCTTACTGAACGAAGGGGTAAGCTTGTTTATCTCATCTACAAATTGTCGGGCCGATTCCGCAGTAGGCTGTTCATCGTCAAGTTTACGCTTTGTTTGAAATTTCATTACCTTATATCTTTCAGTTCTGTAGCACCGTTTGAAGTTATGCAACCATCCCCTGCTTCTCTTGAAATCATTGTAATATATGTCGCACACATAATGTAGTACGTCATTATCATGCACATCCTGTAAATTGCAGCGAGCATCCTTGAAACGTGCAAACACCAGTTTTTGTAACAAGTGCGCCTTGTTCTCCCTAGAATATCCGTAGTTTTTATTATGCACAATATTCATATTGCTGTGGAGTTACTAAAAAGCTGCTCATAATTTTGTTTTACTATGCTGTAGATGATCTTCCATGCACATAATTATGCTTAGTACCCGCTCCTTGGACAAGGATTGTCTTTTACTACGTTTCACTGGAGACGGGATTTATGGCTCCCTGTCCGCTAAGAATGATGAACTACATGGCTCGACACCAGTTCCAATATCACTTTTACTTGTCAAGCACGTATCGTCATCATTGTACTCCTTATGTGCATTGTCCGCACAGTCGAGCGCATACGTCACCACTGGCTCATCTTGCAGAAACGCTATATTTCATCTGACACTTCTTTCTCACTCCACGAAATTCTTTGGGTTCTTTCTGACAAAAGTCAACATCGGCAACTGTTGTTGTATATTTAATGCAATGTTTGCTTTGTTTCTCGTTGCCACTCATCTGCTTAGTATCAACACCACTTGCACTGTAGCACTGTTGTGAGTTACTCGTCGACTAAACAGTTCATCTACGCTCCGTAGCCTCAGACTGCTCACCACTGAACACCTCCAGTCCTCACCCCTGTTGTCATTAGCAACCGATATTGTGGTTGCATGGTAGACAATATGTGCGGCCGCGTCGAATGCCGTAAACATCATTTGCCTTTTGCGATCGCGCACTCAAGGGGCTCCTTGTAAGTCGGAGAGATGTGCGGACACAACCAAAGTGAATTTTTTTTTTTAAATAAATAAACTGAATTTCTCTCTCCACCATTTCCTATTCTATAACGTTTGCGGAGGAACCTGTTTACAGTGTACTTTTTAGCACAGTGCGTTATTTAAACATGCAAATATATTTTTATGCTACAACTTGGAACTGGCTATTGTTAAAATGGATCATTTGCCTAGAAAAATAGGTAGCGCTACATTCAATATACAGTCGTAATTATACCCGTCATGATCGATCTAATCTGTAGTCACCGCGTTTCGGATTTTCAGATGTTCTAACAGTAATGATAGCACGCCTTCCAAAAGACAATGGTTGATTTGAGCGGACTTAAGGTTTAAGATGATTTGATTGTAGTGAAACTGAAGCACAAGGGGTGTGAAGACCAATCCATACCCCAATCATCTATCTTGCAGGGGCCTTATTATTTGCTGGGGGGGGGGGGGGGGGGTTGGAGGTACAAGTCAGCTCTCTTGGTGCGTATTTTGTAGTGCTGCGCTAATTTTGATACACATACAACGTATTTTTTGTTGGAAAATGATAAACCTCATCTTTTTGCCATGACATCGTAAATTTACCAAGGTGTCATTATTTCGGCAATGTGCTCGTTTTAACACATAAACCACAACATCACACAGTCTAGCAATGTAATAGTGCTCCAGCAAGAGTTTATCTACAGTGTGGTGTTACTTATACATGTCTCTGAGGTTGGTAATCGGTAATTCTGCAGCGCTTATAGAGTTTGCTGTGACATCATTAATTTTAGGAATATGTTGCGATGTCATTATTTCTACCAATAAGGGAATGTGTTCATTTCTAAAACGTACACTATGACATCACACACACACACACACACACACACACACACACTAGTAATCACTTAGCAATGATAAACAATTTAGATACTTTTGGGCACATGCTGCACTGTGATTGGCTGATAGCATCATGATGTTGACAAGACGTGACGCGATGCGATGCGATGTTGACATGACAGCTCGCGCGATATAACGGGACGTTGATGTGACGTCACGAGCTGTGGGACGAAACTCACATAATTGGATAAATTAGGTAAAATTGTGGAAAAATATGAAAACTGTAAAAAATGTGAAAAAATACGTAAATCTCCGGAATACATGGAAAAGTACGTAAAATCGTGGAACATATAGAAAAATATGAAAAATAAGAGTACTTATATATCTGGCTGGATGTGGTCTCTGTGCCGGCCGGAGTGGCCGTGCGGTTCTAGGCGCTACGGTCTGGAACCGAGCGACCGCTACGGTCGCAGGTTCGAATCCTGCCTCGGACATGGATGTGTGTGATGTCCTTAGGTTAGTTAGGTTTAATTAGTTCTAAGTTCTAGGCGACTGATGACCTCAGAAGTTAAGTCGCATAGTGTTCAGAGCCATTTGAACCATTTTTGTGGTCTCTGTTGGTGCCTCAAATGACGAAAATCGCGTAATATTAAATTTAATTTGTGAATAACAAATACCTACACCATAAACCTCAAGTGATGTCTTAAGAAAAGTACAATAACATTAATTTGTTATTAACAAATAGTCGCACTCTGATTCTCTTCCTGTGGTTCACAGCTCCTGAACATGAATCTTATTAGTCGAGAGGGGAGGGGGTGATCTTGAACAATTGCCAATGGTTCCCCAGGAGAGGGGAGAGAGTGGTGTGGGAGGAGGGCGGGGGGGAGGACTTGACTATGTGTAACCTGATACCAGCAGTCCATATCAGTGAACTTGAAATAAGATCTTTATCTGTGTCATAATTCTCACTAATAGCCTACTGCTTATCAGTTTCAGCATTATCATATCACCGGACGAGAGGGTTGCCTATCCCCTTGCCTCTGGGCCTGAACCGGCCCTATTATCCTACTACTGCATGCAGATGATAATCGAGGCTGCCATTAGGCGAGCTGTTTTCGCAAGTACACCTCACAAACGTCTTCCTTAAGTTTTCTATACGCCAGGAGGCCAACGGTATGCGTAATACCGCGCAACAAACTGCAACATAAATATTTTTAATGAGCGCAAATATTGGTAATGCAAATCTTAGGATCAATACTGAAACAACTCGGGTATTTTAAATTTGCATTTTTGAAAGGTTTCACAGTAATGTTTCGTTAACTCGCCCTACACGTAAATAGTGGTAAATCAACACTAATCCATTTAAGTGCATTCAGTTTACAAGCACAAAATGTGAAGTACTCGCTGATTAATTTTAAGAAAAAAAAGTTCAAACAGAATTTACGATATTAAAAATATGTCGTTAATTTAGAAATATTTGAATAAAAATCGCAATGGATTTACTTGACATATCTTATTTATGAGATTTTATTGAAACTTGACTGCGCAATTTCTCAGAACAACAAACTTGCTCCTCACCACCGTTCAGCCATACGTTACACTGAAAGATTCATTCAAGACTGAGGTGAAGGGTTCTATTCCAAAGATAATAACAGCTCTCTCTACTGAACATATCTGGATGGAGGAGCAAACGAGCTACGAACGAAGGAGGGCAGGTTATTCTTCAAAGTCCCGTTGACATCGAGGTCATTAAGAGGATGAATGGTTAGGGATTAGCGTCACGTCGACGACGAGGTCATTACAGAGACAGTTTGCGGTAGTACAGGGAAGGAAACTGGAAAACTGAACGTGTCTTTACTTACGAACCATCTCCGCGAGAGGTCATTTGAGATAGAGCAGTAGCTCAGTTGGTTAAGGACAAGGAAAGATAGCCAATACAAGAATTTTACATTAGTTTATTACCTGAAAATTGTAAGTACGAACTTTTAATAAGAAACAAAGTTAGTCAGCACTTCCGTTTGCAGACTCATTAATGTGTTAAAGCACTAATAAATGTATCTGCTTGTCTTATACCACTAAATCCCTCTGCAAAAATAACTGGAATAGTGTGTTCCAACCCATGTGTCGGACGTGGAATCGAATCTAGATAACTGCCTGTTGCAAGCCATTTGCTATCAGGTACTGTGTTTCTGAACGACGCATAGTTGCAATCCACCACAAAGATTCTATTCACGAACATTCTTGGCAAAAAGTATGAGAGGTTTCATTCTGAATCCAGCTCTTAAGCTGTGGCTATGCCGTTTACCGCTATAGCCTTTCTCCAAGGGTACAAGTACGGCAGTTAGCAGGAGAGGCTCTGCAGAGCTTCAAAAAGTAAAAGGGAGGCCATGGCAGTTTTAAGCTTTGGGCCTATTCGGGAGGCGAGCTCGGGTACTTGAGTGACAAAGCGCTACTTGCGACAGAGAGTAGCTCGGCTTCCAGTCTCAAACAGGTACGCAGCTTCTGACTGTCAGGAAGTTTCGTTTCTCAAGAGGGACACACTTAATCGTTAAATCAAATATTTCTTTTCATACCGAAACGATCGGCCACAATAACTATTACATTAACTCGTGTTTGGAGAAACTTAAAAGGGTCGCCATCAGCAAGAATATCAACCCCACCCCATCCTGACAGCATCAATCCATATTAACTGTATTTTCAAACACGTCATATGATGTCTATCACGAATACGAAATTCTATCGCTCAATGAACGAAACTAAATATAACGCGAACAAACCGTATTCGCTTAACACTGGCGAGACAGATATGTTACAAAGTTCTTCATGAATTACGCTAAAAGTTGTAATTAAAACTGTACTGGTACGACATTTTTCACAGCACAAAGAAAATGATGAAAGGTATGATCCATTCAGTTAGGCGAAAAGGGAGACCTAGAAGAAGATGGATCGATGAGGTAATAATGGATATCAGCAATATGGGAGTCCGGGGGTGGAAAAGAGCAGCAAATAACCGAGAAGTGTGGAGGAAGATTGTTGGAGAAGCCAAGGCTCACCAAGGGCTGTAGAGCTACTGAAGAAGAAGATTATCTGAGTCAGACTACAACCAAATGAAGCCAAATAAGTTCTTGTTGCGTGATGACGCAGCAGTTATAGGCATCCATTCCTGAAATATACCCCAGTTACAGTTTTCACAATTGTCTTGTAATAATTAGATGGAGCTCAAATGCCAGATCTGTCGAAAGTAAGATAAGAATTTTTATTCCATGATTCAAAACCAGCCTGTGAGAAAACTGGCTGCATCCACTGCGCACGATGCATGTTGAAGATTTTATGTCTACTTAACTTTCGCAGAAAACCAATACGACGGGGCGTAGCCCAACTTCCTAACAGCGATATATTTTACTGCTTACAGGGAAAATAGTAACTTGATTTCAATTGCTTTGGATCGTGCAGCATAAATGCATCTCGCTGAGAACAACTTGATCATCTACATAAACGTATTTTATATATTTCAGTCCCTTATTATGGCCTGTTGTAATATATTCGTGCAAACAAAAACTATATGTAGTCTGAAAAGAGAGCCGATATGGCTCCTCACAGCCCGGCTCCCACATGGGAAAAAGAAATAAACATGAAAGAAAATAATTACCTTTTCCGATTTTCAGGAACAAACTGGTAAAACAACGCATTTTATTCTCTCGCGTTTGCCTGGCTGAAAGGGAATAATAATCTACGATGCCGCTGGTAATTACTTCATCTGTATGCAGGGAGAAACGAATATCGCACTACCTCTAGCGTACGTTAACACGAGGCACTGTGACATTATTCCATTGGTTGTAAATGCAGTAATTAGAAGAAAAAACACATTTACTATGGCTCTTCTATTCAACAGAGGTGGGAATTTTGCTCCAGAAACACATAAATGTGTCTGAACTTGCGTTTGTATTTAAAAAATTATCTGACTAATGCTCTTTACTCGTCCTCAGAGTTTGAATGGCGAATTTTTGAGCACCTTGCACTGCCGGTTTTCATAAACTTTCCAGTAAGGAGGCCAATAACCCTTTCGGCGTGCGACCAACTATAGTTTGGAGTTTTTACAAAGGAAAATCGCCAAACAGCCATATGTTTTGAGAAGTTATTTACACATCCAGTTTCGGCATCTCATTAATGCCATCTTCAGGCCCCTGCATATTAAAAAGGAGTATACATGTAGCATATATCAAGGTATACCACAGTTGACTTCCCAGAAAATGAAGCGTAATAATAAAAGTTCATAAAACCTACAAAATACAATTTGCAGCTTAAGACAATTACCTGTGCACAAACACAGCAACAAAACACAAGATGTACACATACCGGTTAGCAATGAAACAATTTTGATATCACAGAGTTATAACAAAATCAAAATAGATAGCATTAATAAGATGCCGAAACTGGCTGTTTAAATAAAATAACTTGTCAAAAAACACGGCTGTCTGGCAATATTCCTTAGGAAACATCTGATCGGCCGCTGTCCCGATTACACAATGGATCAACAGAGATAGTTTGGATTTTCCTCAATGTAATGATATTTTCCCTTTCCACAGCATCCGGCATGTTACGCGGCTTAAGAAAATAGACGCTAAATAATGAAAGCTTCAATAGGATAGCTGCCCTCTGAGGAAATTATCTTACCAATGGCTTCACATATAAATTGGGAATAAATAATACTGTAGAAATAGGAGATACCGCGCATTGGAATTAGTCGAGAACGCGTGGAGAGAGAGAGAGTGTGAGAGAGAGAAAGGGGGGGGGGGGAGCAAGAGAGAAAGAAAGAGAATGCACAGTGGAGGGGCCGGTGCAATGACGTGTCGGCGGGATGATTAGTCATCCGGATCAACTCACGTTCCTCAGATAGTGCACACCGTTACACGGAGTGCTCTCACTGCGCCTTGCTACATAAATTATCAAACATCTTCCGCAGCTACTACTATCTGCAAAAATAAAATAAACAAGAAAAACTTATCACCCTGTGTTCCCATCATTAAATCTCTCTCAATCTTTTCCACTCTACCATCTGCTCATTTTTCCCCTAAATATATCACCAGTCTTCGTCTTGTGAACGATACTTCCATTCTGCCAAACACACAGCTGTGTCAGCCGAAGTGGCCGAGCGGTTCTAGGCGCTACAGTCTGGAACTGCGCGACCGCTACGGTCGCAGGTTCGAATCCTGCCTCGGGCATGGATGTGTGTGATGTCCTTAGGCTAGTTAGGTTTAAGTAGTTCTAAGTTCTAGGGGACTGATGACCACAGCAGTTAAGTCCCATAGTGCTCAGAGCCATTTGAACCAAACACACAGCTGTAATCCGCCCTACCAGACTGAAACCTATTACTGCTTCCTCTTCACTTGGAACGCTCCAACGTTAATAATTTCCTTCTCACTAAGCTCCAAGGTGCAGTCCTAACAGTGTAAGCTACTCTATTGTGGACGGTTTTCCACCGGCAGCGATATGGTGCAGGGTGGAGATAAACAACACATTCAACTCGTTTTATCCGAACACTGTTCTAGAAAATTTCATACAGTTCCAGTAACACCATAACGCCGTGGTTGAGATCCGCTCAGATTTGACCGTGATTACACCGACGCGATGTTGGCAATTGTCTGACCTCTGTTACATTAGTTGTATCGTCACACGTGACAAACCCCTCTAAAATACGGTCACCACTACCACTCAATACAATTATTGTATCTTGAGAGAATCGTGTATGACGCCCCCACCTTATATACGGGATGTATCGTAAGTAATGTAGTAAATGTACACAGCTGGAAGTACACGATATTAGAAGCAAAGAAATCTAGTAAATATGGGCTCTGAAATGCATACCTTAAGAGCTACGAGCACTTGTTCGGCAGAGGAGATGCGTTTCACAGAAGCGAAGATGAACAAGTAACTCTTAAGGTATGCATTTTAGAGCCCATGTTTACTAGACCTTTTGCTTCTAGTATCGTGTACTTTCAACCGTATGCGTGTACACCATTAATTATGATACTGGCTGTATATACATCAGACATTGGCAATCACATACCCTTGCTCCAACCAACATCGTTTTAGCATATCTCCACAGATCACCATTTTGCCTCATCTGCGAGACCAAGTGTACGGAAGAACACTTAGCACACAACCTATTGAACATCGCTGTATTAATTTTTGTGACATAATAAATAATATGCAAAGTGCGCGAATTATAGGTGTCAACAAAATCAAAAACGTGATACCTGTCTGACTATAAGTAGTTCCGCTGCTCCCACAACCACTACAAAAAACCTCTCTTAAAAAGAGTGTATAATGGATAATGTACAATATCACACCATTATATTACTTCATTCAATACAACTACGCAAGAAAGATTGCTGTACCAGGTTCTATTTTCCCTTTATTGTGGTAAGGGTTTTCTGGAAGATAACTGTGTCATAAAAATTCCCGCGAGATACCCTTCATGCGACGGAAATGCCCGCAGCGATGGCTGAGAACTCATATATTATTAATCTTGGTGACCAGTAGTGCGTACTGTTAAGTAGCCAAGAAAGACTCACGGATACACGAAAAGTTCGCGCTCCTATTTTTATATTTGCTGACTGTTAATATTTTCGATTCTCTAGCCTTAAATTATGGTCCACTCTACAGTCAGGGTCTTTCAGGCATATACGAGGCGAAATTGTAGTAGGGCGGAGAGGGTCCGAATTGCGAATACCTGGTATTGGCTTTACAAAAAATGGGAATATCTCAAAATCCTCCAGTCAGCACCGACGATGAGACTCGCAGTATTTTGAATTTAATTCTGGCAAAATATGACGCAGACAAAAAATGCACGTGTAATTCGCCCCATTCACACGGGGCTCCCAAAACCGGATTTCGTAAACCGATTTCCCAATACCGCTTCTGGGTGGTCACGTAAACACTTCAAAATCGATTCTGGAAATCCACTTCTCGTTGATGGTTGTCTAATTCCGCAATCGATCATCGATCGCATGTATGGTTTTGAAACGTGCTTGGTTTGTCAAGAAGTTGTTGTTGCTGTTGTTGTTGTTGATGTTGATGATGCTGATGATTGGTTTGTGGGCCGCTCAACTCCGCCGTCATCAGCGCCCGTGCAAAGTCCCAATTTTTACACAGTCCATTTTTTTCTATCCAATCGAGCCACTGCCACGAATGATGATGATGAAATGATGAGGACAACACAAACACCCAGTCCCCGGGCAGAGAAAATCCCCAACCCGGCCCGGAATCAAACCCGGGACCCAGTGATCCACAGGCAGCAACGCTAGCCACTAGACCACGAGCTGTGGACGGTTGTCAAGTTACGTCTTGTTTTGCGAATATTCTGTTAATATGAAATTACTGTGCAGTGAAGAAGGCACAGATATATTAGACTGAGCATGACGCTGTCTACCTGTAATATTTAAATGAAGAGTAATAACAATTCCAGACGCCATATTTAACTGGGCTAGCAAATCCGCTTCAGACTTTAACATGTAAACAGGAAAGTGAAAACCGGCTTCCGAAATTCGGGTTTCGTCTCTCGGAAGATGTGTCACATGTAAGTGTATGTATTTGTTTACGAGTAGAGGAAAGCTGGTGTCTTGCTCGACATGTGGAGAGTACCTTTGTCGCTGCCAGTCGCATGCGGTGCAATCGACGCGTGTCAGTATCGTTTCAGTTCGGGTAGAATGGCTGCCTCACAAGCCAGTCAGCGAGGGCGGTTCGACGAGTCAACTGTCGTTACTGATCAGCGCGCTCCCTCTTGTTTTCCCCAGTACTAGTGGCTGGAAGAGACAAAGGCTGTGGTGCAATGGCTTGTTATATGGCGGAAGACAAAGGAAAAGTTCCCGGTGTACGTGCCAAGCAGGTATGCACAACATTTATACATAAAACGCTGATACACTACTGATTCGCTTTCGTGACAGAAAAGTGCTCAAACCTCTTTCTGAAGCTTGCGAAGCTATTAGCAACTAAAACTACTTACTTCTGACGGTCTGAGAAGGTTTTATTTATGGTGACATTTACTTTAATGTTCTTTGTTTCCTTAAATGCGTTAGAATGTTTTACATAACCCCGTTGATAATAAAATTGTTTTGCGTTAGTTATAAATTACATTAGATTTCTACCAGTCGTTTCATTAGTTGCCATAGTCACCAAATCATATGCCTGTTACATTCCATGTTAATACAGCCCTCACCGTTGTCACAGATTCAATTAGATCATAATCCCAGGAAATAGTTCTTTAAGGAGACATTACTAGTGTTTGCTCACGTCCGTGGGTTAACCTGTAACAGCAATAAACTTTAACATCTGAACATTTCCAACATGTTAAAACGGAAATTAAACTAGTGACGCATTATTTATTCAAAGTGGTTCTAGTCTCGCGTGTCTCCCTTAACTATAAGAAGTTCGAACAATAGCGCTACTTATTTTCCACACAAAAATTGGTAGGCGCGAATGGTGAATAAATTACAAAATGTTAATAAAGAAAAAATGAACTGCGGAACTGGTTATGCAAGATTCTATGATAAGCACGCACTTGATTTAGATTTATTACATGTACGAGGAATGTGGTAAAGAGTGCAGTTGACCAAGAGTTGCTGTATTATATTTAATAACGTAAAACACTAATGGTGGCTTGTTTCAAAATGTTTTCTGAACCACTGAGTTTGCGACCGAAGTATTGCTATGACGTCTTGAGCAGCTTCGTTTAATTTTTTTAGTCGCAATAGAATAAAATTTGCAAGCACAATTTTGAACCCGCGGCCAAAATCTTTGTCAACAGCATGTTAATTCATACATGGCTTGAACGAATATTTATTTTTGCTGTTGAAATAGCTCTGAAAGAACTGATCTACAGGAATTCTTAAGTATCCACGTCTATATATCGAGCAGTATGAAGAGCAAGCGCAGAGGGAGGCTACGCAAACTCTAGTACATTTATATCACCTGCGATTTCTTAGTGTTAAACGTGTTTCCCTTAGCCAAATAGAATGAATTGACAAATGACCCTGACAGTTCCCAGACCATTACTTGAGTGCCCAATATTCGATTCTCACTAGTCATTGTAACTCAATATCTGCACGCTCTTTTTTTGTCAGTATTGTTGGACTTTGATAATTAGGGTTTCGGAGGATGAACTAAGATGTAAATAGGAAGCTGTTTCAGCACTTCATTTAGACTTAGTAGATATCTGCGATTGAAGCTTCATAATTTCGTGTGAGGATATTGACGGGCCGGTTTTAAGTTTTGGGAATTAATCTGTGACCCCCTCTAATAACCATTCCATGACAATTCTTCAAAATTCAACATAATTACCGGTAGCATACAAAAGTAAGGCAGTAAAGAAACTTCTCTTAAATGATCATGTGAACATGACAAATAGCTCATACAATAACATAATAGGCAAACATCCCAAGAGAAGTCTAGCTCCCATTCCTTCTTAGCCTGGCTCAAAAATCTAGCAAGCGAACCATCTTACCACACACCTGCCACAAAAATGTACATTATGCTCCCCCAATCATATCTGCCCCCCCCCCCCCCACACACACACACACGGTAAATAATACTGAGCAGGATGGCGCCAATTACAAAATCACACACTAGTAATCACGCACTAAGTTCTGTTTATTGTTAAAGGGAAGCCAGTTGGTGTATGTAAATCGTACTATATACAAAGCAGTTGTCGAAACACGAGAATTTCTACTTCAGTACGTTAAAGACACGCAAAAGAACGGGAAATGAGCACCTTTCAATCTATTGCCACATGAGGGGAAAGCAGGAGTCGAGAAATAGCACTCTAAAGTGTAAGTATCCGCGTTAGTTTATATGTGAACTGTTCTAAATCTAAAATATCTGTAAACCAACAAAGTAACATTCCAGGAAACCTAGCTATGCCTTGTTAACAAAGACGAAACACGTCTAGGTGATTAATTTGCAGCATGCAGAAGGCGCTTTAATTGACAATGTAATTAATGCACTGTCTCGTTTGTGCCGTCTTGTGTACAAATTACCAACAAGCCGATCTGTTTTCTTAAGTAAATTATATCATAAATTACGTAACTAAAAGCTTACGCACGCGCCCTCGCACAGGATCAATAACAGATAAAGGCTCCCTGTAGACTTGTTTGACATGCTTTTCAGCACATTATAGGGATCCTGTTCGGAAAGCAGTGTTGATGTAAAGGTCATTACTTACTAGACATATTGAAGAGGGGAGGAAAGGATAGTAGCTTTTAATGAATTAATCACTTAACGGCTTAAAGAAACCACTGAGCTGGACCGCTTAGACTGAATAGGTGCAGAATGTTAGCCACTGTACCACGCACTTAAAGAACCACATGTCGCTGTTAAGGTACACCTGACTAGCGCACCCTACTTATTTCACATTCCATACAAATGAAGTAATTACCAGCGTTACAGAAATTACTACCATCATTTCAGCAGCCGCAAGAGTGAAATACATTTTAGTATTTTTCCCGAAACTCGTATACGGTATTTTTTTGGTTATTTCTTTTCCCCATGTGGGAGACTGGCTGTGAGCGACTTAGATTCTTTTCAATAAAGGTTATTTCCATAAATATATTACAATAAAAATTAAGTCCGAAACCGCGCATCTGCTACGGTCGCAGGTTCGAATCCTGCCTCGGGCATGGATGTGTGTGCTGTCCTTAGGTTAGTTAGGTTTAAGTAGTTCTAAGTCTAGAGGACTGATGACATCAGATGTTAAGTCCCATAGTGCTTGGAGCTATTTGAACCATAAAAATTAAGGTAAGTTTAAAGCGATGTAAATGGATATTTTTATGCATATACATGCTACGCTCAGCCTGGAGTTTTAGCAAAGCTGGCCGTGTAGTTTTGGAGTGGTTGCTACTAACTATCAAAATTCATAAGGGTAAATCTTTTAAAGCCATCAACTGAATGCACACTCAAACGGACTGAATTAATATAACAGGGATATAATAGTAAGCAATTTTATTTAGCTAATTATTTTCATCAGTCCATCTTGGAGTGGATCTCAAATATCAAGAATGGCGTTGTGCATTATGGAAACGTTTACTATTGAAATTCCAAGCGTAAATTACAATAAATTTGTATACTACTTCCGCCTACGTACGTTTCGCGAAACGACCACGTGAAAATTTGAGAAATTAGAACTCGTACGGAGCTTTATCGGCAATAGTATTTCCCGCACGCCATTCATGAATGGAACAGGGAAGTGGGCAAAGTAGTACAGGAAGCATCCCTCCGCCACACACCGTAAGGTGGCTTGCTTGAGTATAGATATACTATAGATTGGTGGTACGAATTTTTTAACTGGCCTTCCAATCGATATTTACATCCTGTGCAATATTTCTAACGATATTGTTGGCAATACCTAAAGAATCTGGTAGATGTCGGAGCCGCTAAAATTTACTGAAAATGACATAAATGATACATACTGTGTAACTGCCCGTGCTCTTCCACAGCTACGATCTTTGTGCCCATGCGAGCATATCAGCAGCTTTACGGACACCAAAGCTTCTTGTCGCCGTCACGCCTCGTAGCAGTAAAGGACGCGACAGCGCACGACTGGAGTAAAGGATAGCCGCCCTTGAAATAGTCAGGCACAAGACGCGCGCTCCACATTTTCCGAGAACGGCAATCTGTCTGCGGCCTGTCGCTGCTACTCCGCTGAAACCGCCGTGTGCACTGCGGGGAAGTTTTCGTACGAACGCTAGCGTCGAGAATGTTACTGGGTCCCCTTCTCAGAATTCAACGAATAACAAATCTCACGCACGCCGGACGACGTGCCTATTGAGAGATCCTTGTCTCCAGAGATCCCTTTCTGGTTGCTTGAGTGCAGCTATCAGCGGGGTGGACCCCGGTCCCTGGGTGCTAAACCAAAGACTGCAGGTGGTCGGGGGCTGCACGGGTTTCCCGGGCCTGGAGAAAGCTCCTTTGTCAGACAGCGCTCGGGAACACGCACTGTGGAGAGCCCAGATAGCCGTTGGAATGAGCTAGCCGAAATGACAAAAGGACATATATTTTTGCAAAATATCGCTGGGGTCTGCGTGTTCATATGCTTGCCTTCCGTCAAAACGGAGTATAATGTTTACAATAAAAACTGATTATACAAGTTTCTTTTATTAAAATCTAAAACTTTTCAAATCTTTGCCCTCCCTCCCTCTCAGCCCCTTGTTGAATTTTTCGCGAAAGGTGCGCGAGAAAGCCTTCTGGTAAATCTGTAAATAAATTCGAATTCCGCTGCCTTATAGTCATAACGTTAGATATGTGGGAAGTAACGTACCGTTTTACTACTTGGCACGTTCGCTCTCGTAACAGTAGTAATAAGCAGGATCGTTCGGGTAGCACTTTCCGGGCTCACGGGCACGCGAAAACGACGTCGCGTTCGTGCAGCGGCTTTTCCGAATTCTGCCAACTTGGAATGTGGGGGTTAAGTTCTTACGGCGAGTAGGTAAACGACAGAAGCTGCTAGAAATTTTTTCTGGCGGTCCTAAACTGTAAGATTCGCAAATGTGCTTATGTCAGTGCAGTGGAGGCACTCTGCATGACATGTATTCACATTTAACGATTTTGTTGGCTCTCGTTTCTACTTCATGTAAAACTCTGAAGTTAGGTGCAAACAAACCAATTTCTTTGACTGGGAGCTACAGACTGAATTAAAATATTCAAATACTCGCGGGAGACTAAAATAATGTTACTAACTTGTTTCGGATCTTATTTCCATGTTTCTTATATTGCACCTTCCTGAAGTTGTTTTTGTAGATTCTCTAAATTTGGCTTTTTCTTAATCAACTGTTCTTTTCCGCTGAGGCAGTCAATTTATTTAAAACAGTGTTTCATTCCACACTATTGGCTAGTTTAAACAGTTCGCTCAGTTTAAAGTGCACATTTTAATTTCCTCGTGCGCATGGTATTAACAGATCACATATGAGGCCGTAATAAAGACCCCAAACATGAGAATACTCCAGGAAACTCAAAGTTAAACTATAGGTCCCCTTTCGCCGGCAGGTTTACTGAGGTGCTTATGTCGCCGAAATGGCGTCCACTTGAAAGAAATTGCAAACAAGGATCTGAACATCCCTCCTGATTGGCTCAAAGCCAATCATGCCATACAAATTTACTTAACTACAAGAAAATTAGTATCCCGAAATCCATACTAAAGAGTTTAATACCGCGTACAACAGGGTGAATCTGGACATGAATTATTTACGAAATGCCGATACTCTTGGAATGACCTTTGAAGTCTTGTTTGTTTTATGATATAGTGTAAGATCAGCGAACGCCACACCTACGAAGATTCGGGTTAACTTGAAGGTATCTAAGCAGACGAATCTGATAAGTAGTGTGGAAAAAGCTTTAAATGTGAGCGCTTTAGCAGACTGGAAAGTTTTTCGATCACCAGACTTGTTTACATTTGTTACCTTTCTAGGATTCAAGTTGTTAACGTCGTGTTTACGTCTTTGCTTTTTCAAAATAAAATCAGTAGACAGCTGCACGATTGTAGTATTTTATTGCACTTAACTGGTTTCGACAGTTAATCTGCCATATTCGTAAATCTACAAAGTTTATGGAAGTAGGAACCAGCCGAACATGGCCATAAATGTATGTAAGGCACAAGAAGCGCGTTATAGAAAACGTATTGCTATTGGCTTTTAACGTGGATAAGCAGAGATCAAATTAGGATGGGACAGTTACGAAATTATAAAGGCTAAATTGAAAATATTAATGTTTATTTAAAATTATCCAGTGTGCAGTAAAGTCGAACACACCTCTGTTAATGTCGCAATAAAACATTTAAATTCTGCAACGGACAACTCATTTTATTTTGAAAAATGCGACACAGTTATTGAAAAACTGACAGCTATGAATAACTTATGTCTTAAATTTACAGGCTGTCATTATTTGGTACATTAGAGACTAGCTGCATACTGTGTTATATCATTTTAATTTTTCCTTAGTTGCTATTATGATGTATTTTGTGAAGTTTTTGTACCCTTACACGCCTCAATTTTATCTTGTTTCAATAAAACACACCAATGAAAAATGTATTTCAGCATTGTCGCTGCTCTGCTTAAAGGACACACTATATACGAATGTGAAAATTTTAATTAGGCAGCAGATTAATTTGTTTCAAACTATGTAGAACCATTTTCCTGCAGTTTAATATCTAAGAACAAGAATACTGATCCTGTGCATAACAAACCATGAGATCAGACTGCTGACATTGTACTATGTCTGCTTGGGTAGCATAGTACAGGCTGAGGCTGCCATCTCCATCAAGCTCGTACACTGTTCTCTCAGAAATGAGCAATGAACAGCATAAATCAAACACATTCATATAGAAGACTTCTTGGCACTGCCTACATATTGAATCTGTCGGAAGTAACAGCAAAAAATTAAATGCCCATGCTCAATATGACATACAAAATGGATTACTATGTTCCTACAACAGAAACCTGCCGTTTATAAAAAAATAACCCTTTTAATTAATCAAGAAATTATAAAAGTTGTCCACATAAATAAAACGCTCTTTTCCTTTCTAGCGATAATCGTAAAGGCATATTGCTCGATTTTTACATTTTTCTACGTATTAGAGTATATAAATGACTTCAACAAATGTCGGAATAAGATAAGCAACAATGTAAAATGTGATTCGAAGAACTGAATGAGAAATATCTTCTAGATAAGTGTACTTATTGTAATTTCTATCTGGATGTATCTTGTGACGATTATATAAATGCACACGTATGATTCGTAATGTAAAAGATTACAAAAGTAACAAGATTCGGAACTGTCAAGAGAGATTAAAGGTAACACGTTTATACGTCTCATTTCTCAATCTTAACTGCATAAAGTTATACAAAAACGACGCTCTTTTTATAGACCTTTGAGGTGACAGCGTCAAGTTTGGGGCTGACAACTGGCGCTAACGGTGACCACAAGCAACTACACCATGAAAATCTCCTTGAAAATTGTTCACTACCGAGCATGTGCAGTAAGGACATTTCTGTGATGGATGATGGAAGCTCTGACTGCTGCCCGAACGAACCTAGTCTTTCAGTGGTTCACGAAGCCAGGTACTTTGCGTCTTGCAATAATAAATTTCGTGACGTTCTAGCGCTTAGCAAAAGAACCAGACAACCTGCTGCTCTCATTTAATCCTAACTATTCAACTCCCGTCTGAGGAACAATCATAAATCAATCGAAGTTTTTGTAAGTAACCTCAGTCACGCAATTTCCGTGCGATGCTTCCAATTGTCTGGCATTTCATGCCCGTAACATTTCTTTGCAGTCTTACGTTCAAACATACCAGCCGTATACTTCCGAATTCGTTGTACTGATACATGATTGTTCCACCTGCTTAATTAAAATAAAATTTCTCTCCACCCAGTCCATAAAGTGTGTGTATTCTAAAAGTATCCTCGTAAATTACTTTCGGCATTACTATTACCCAGTATAGAAAAATTGTGCGCGGACAACTCGACGATATCCATCAGGACATTTATATGTATAATAAGCAGCAACTGTCCAACAACCCTTAGCTTCCTCGACATCTAACAATTTCACCACAATAACTGCGTTTTGAATTCGACTTGTCAAAAATATTAATCCAGTTACAAACTTCACACTTTTTTTTGTAAGACCTATGTTCCTAGGTGACTGAACTATATAAAACACTCTCATCCTTAATGACATCGTGAACGGAACGTTAAATACCAATTCTGCTTTCTATATCTAATACCTGTATGAAATAAATGAAGACGGCATAAATGTGGGAGTCACTATCTACTGACAACTATATCACATAGCCGAACAAGTGAGAGGTTAGTTTCACAAGCCCACTGCATGCACAATCCATTGTGTTTAGTACAATGCCTTCAGATGCCGTCACAGTACGCGAACAGAAGGTATTTGTCATTATTAGGTACTAGACTTCCTACAAGTAGGTCTATAGTTGATTATCTATCAGATGACAATTCTTGAAAATAGGAATGGCCTTCGCCGTTTTCTAATCGTTTGGAACACTTTGTTGCTCAAACGTCCAGTGATTAAGTGGAGCAAGTCCTTCGCATGATGTAAAAGATAATCGAACGGGTACTTCTTGCCTCTTAAGCGATTATAATGTTTCCAGATGATCACTTCTCTCTCTAGCTGTCACTGAAAGGAGGAACTGGAGTAAGATCTTCAGTAAAGCAATTTGATAAGACAGAATTCAGTATTTTGGTTTAGTCGCCGTTCTATTACCAATACGGCCGCTTAGTGAGTAGACAGATGGCCGATTTGCTGACTAACTTTACGCAAGACAATTTCTTCCTCGATTTGGTATATACTGCTTTCAAATTTTTTCTCCTCGCGTTCCGTTAGGCGTTGTCAGCTTGTGTGTCAATACCAAAATTAAAAAAAAAAAAAAAACTGCTTTCTTAGTAACTTTCTAACGTGGCTATTGAACTGTGTGTTTGAATTTTATCCACGGATGATCTATATTTTCAGAACCTATGATGAATGTTTAAGTCCCCCCAGACTATATCTGATTTCGTCTCCCCCACCCTCACACATGATAGCAAATACATACGCGACATTCTACTATTTTCGCTGGTGAGTTTTCCTACTACGCCATCTGAGGGTGGAGGCCTAGAAAAGGCAATGGACTACAGCGTCTGACCTATTTCATTAAGTTTCATCCAAATTAAGAGATTATCATCAATCTCAGTAGATATCACACTCTAAAACAATAATACACCTCCATCACTCGCAACCGGCCTATCCTTGATATGTACTCAAAATTGAACAGCCGCCTGGTTTGTCAAGTTTCTGCTAACTCTAAGGGGACATTACTACAGTAAAAAGGCAATACAAATTCAAAAATCATCTCCTGGACGATCCATTATATTATGTGAAAATTTACATTCTCTCCCCTACAAGGACTAACTTCATCTTTGTAATTTATATGGATGGAGCGTGATTTAACTGGTCTATGATAGGGTTTCTGTAAAGAAGACATTGTGGGTGATTGTTACCCCTGTGCTAGATTCCTGTGTGCACAGCACGCCTGACAGTCTGGCGATCGTAAAATTCTCCATCCGATAGAGCAGATCAAGAAATATGCATGACACTCGAAGAATCGTCGGGGCTTCTGGTTTAAGATATCCACTTGGCTCCAAACCAGAGGGCGTAAACTGTTTCTGGGAACGACCTAGCAAATCTCCAGTTGTACTTTCACCACGCGAGTCAGGCTAGCAGTGTTCAGCAAAACAGCCAGCCGTCTAAAGGAACTGAGAAGGGTCTCACATCAGATGACAGGTGTCGTTCTTAGTGCGATGAGCCACGATTTTCGGCGGCTGCTTCAGATGACCTCAATGGCCGCTACACTACGTGAAAAAGTGCCGCCACCCCCTTCTCCATTTCCTAAATAGTCTTGTCTCCGATTGAAAGCCTGCACTCAATATAAACTACTCCCAGTTTCAACAAACAAGACGTATCTTGCTGCCTTAGATCTACTTGCAGTAACGGACACCACCTCAAATTTAATGTTAATACGTGGAGGTGCGGGCGGTACACACATTTGTCTTCCGCCAGCGATCCGCAACTTCACCTCGCCACTACTATTTACCCCACGTCTGCGGACGATCCGGTCGGAAAGCATGTCTCGTTAACAGGACATTAAGCACTAATATTTGTTCATTTCTGATGAGCTAGCTGTGTCGAGGATAACAGGCGACGACTCCGGGGCACAGCATGCGTCGGAGCTGCCACAGCCCTGGGCAATAGAAGCCGAAAGGCCGTGGCCGACGCAGCTACATGTTGGCTTTGGGGAGCGGACAAGACACCGTTACACACGTATACAAGTAGTACCGTCCTAGTCCACCTTTCACAACGTACAACTATACAATCACGCAAAAGTAATATCCGAACAAAGCAATGGGAAATGTAGAATTCCAGGGGGATAGCTCCAACAGGAAATCTGAAAATTATTTGCCACGATGTTGGCTCTGCGGTGTTCAAAAATCAGAACAGAGGGGGAGCATGTGGAATTAAGCAAACGCAAACTACGAAACTAAATTCCTGACAAAAAATTGTGTGCACACTGTTCGCGCCGTAGCTTTTTGATGAAAACGCCGGGACAAAATAATGTTTCGTATTAACATGTAATTGATCAATATCTTTAATACAATGGTTACACACAGTATATACATATCACGTCTGAACTGTACCCAGTCGCTGTGTGCCCGATGGACCAGCTACTTCATCGCTTTATACAGTTTCTTCATTTCCTTTTCGACGCTGCCGTAGCCCTTTCGTTCGGCACTGGGGGTTTTAGGCTTTCTTGAATTACTTTCAATGCGAGCTTTCCTCTGACTTGAAGTTTCTAAAATTCCGGGCATAATTACGAATCATATGACACTCCTCATTTTGTAATTTTCATTTTAATAGATTTCCAAATATATTCCGGCGAATATTTTTCTCACTTTGGGTTCTAGGATAGCTCAGCAGGCTTTCAAAATAATACGCGTATCAACACTAAAACAATTTACAACTTCACACATAACTAATTAGTAACAATCACGGGCATGCGCCTACACTGGTACGATGTCACTGGCAAAACCTATACTGCGTGAGAGATGTAGCCATGATCTATCAGCTGTGAGCTCAACCACTGTTTACGCATTATTAGTTTGTTAATTATTAGCGATTAAAATATGACTATTTTGTCACAAAGTTCGGCAGAGGAGCGAATAGACGTTTTAGCATCAAAAGTGAAACACCCGAAAGGCTTGATCGCATGTCATTGTAACTTCCTACTCGTACATACCATCGGCGGGTATGAAAATTGAGAGCTGTAGAACGGCCACCAGAGCGCATTTATGTTCTTAGTGTTGTTACCAGGCCTGGTAGGGTATATAAGGGGAGTAAACAGCGTCAGACGCTGAGTGATCACTGAAAAACAGCACGCCCTGTACTCGTGAGACAGCGTTCCCAGCATCTGACAGTTTGGAACGGGCCTCACTGGGCCTCCATTTATCCGCCTGGCGGAATCGTGCAATATCCAGATTTGTGGGGCATTCGGATGTGACTGGCCCGATATTGAACTGCATGGATACGTGAAGTCAAGCATACCGGTTTTCAAAGATCCGGTTGACAATGTCTGACAAGCACAAGGCAATATCGCTGTCTTGTGCACAAACCACATCATAGACCCTTTGTATCTCCGCCTGCCATCAGAGAACTAATGGACTCACTGCAACAGTCATCCCACACGCTGCTCTTCTGCACCATCCCAGATGACCATCATTGGCGAGTATGACGGCGACCTGGGCAGAGGTCTCATTCTTTCTATGGTTTGGAGAGATACAGACAGCGATATTGCTCTTTGCGTCATGGTGTGAGGAGCCACTGGATGTGACTTCAGGTCACAGCTGGTAGGGACTGAGGCAACTCCCTCCCCAGCAGTACGTCACGGGCATATTACATCCTCAAGTTACCTCTGGTGCGACCGATTGATTGTGCCATTGTTAAATAGGGCAATGCTCGCTTACACGTCACGTATCTGTGACCTGTGTGATGATGCTGAGGTACTCCCGTGGTCAGTAAGATCCACAGATGTTCTCGACTGAACGTTTGTTCGACCGGATCGGATGTAAGCTCCGTCCTACTGCAATTAGAGGATATCAAAGACCAGTTCACAGCTGTAAACAAACTTTGACACCCTTGCCAACCGAATCAGTACATGCATGGAGCGACGGAGGAGGCAGGCTGTGTGCAACATCATACTAACATGTGGTCTAACAAAGAAAAAGTTCTTTGTAAATGTAACTCTATTTTGGGATCACTTCACTTCATCATCCCGTACCATCTCAACCTGTGAAATTTCGTTTCCTTCTTCCCTTCTGGGTGCTTTTGTTGTCAGGAAGTGTTTATAACAAGGAAAGGCCACTCGGCTCCATCAGGAAATGGAAGCTAAATGAAAACTCCAAAGTAAGCTATTGGGCAGTAAGCACGAGTGCGCTGTACATCGGGAAAGAACAAACATATTCATTTTGTGAATGCAACGCATCTATAAACGTTGTGCCATGGAAAACAGATGAAAGCGTGCCCTAGACATGTCCGTTCTAGCTTAATTCTTTTCAACCTTTGCAGTTTTTGATCCCTACTACAAATAACTTAGTATTTCAACAATTTACCATAATCCGTTGCGCTTCTAACTGTAGAATTGCTTCAGGGATCATTCTTCAATTATTCTCAAGGTATTTTATGGAAACATGTGAGAATATAAATGGGAGTGACAGGAAGAATGTTTGAATGTCAGCTCCCCATGTGAAGAAAAATTTAGAGCAGTAAATCTACACCCTCTAAATTATTGTAAATTACACAAGAGTAATTTACAGTGAGCTTACATTCAGCTACCTCCAATTAAACCCACGATTGGATGTCACCGAGCGAGATAATTCTTAGTTATTTACGGGATAGATACTGTTGTGGGGAAAGTAAACGGAAGACTGCGATTTATTGGCAAAACACTTAGAAAATGTAACAGGTTTCCTAAATAGACTGCTTACACTCCGCTTGTCTGTCCTCTTCTGCAGTATAGGATCCGCATCAGACTGCTGGAGGACATCGAACACGTTCAAAGAAGAGCAGCTCGTTTTGTAATATCGCGAAATAGGGGACAGAGTGCCACAGATTATCACACACGAACTGGTGTGGCGATAATTATAACAAAGGTTTTTTTCGCTGTGACAGGACCTTCTCATGAAATTTAAATTACTAGCTTTCTCCTCGTTGTGTGAAAATATTTTTTCGGCACCCTCCTACATAGATAAAAATGATGAGGATAAGAGAAATCAGAGCTAGCACGGAAAGATTTAATTGCTCATTTTTCCCGCGCGCTGTTGGAGAGTGGAACGATAGAGAAGTACCTTAGATGGTTTGATGAACCCTCTGCCAGGCACTTAATTATAAATTGCACAATAATCATGTGCATACAGATACGACTGATATTTTTCAGTTTATTCTGTTAGCGTTCGTGTGGCTAAGCACGGCTTTTTACATGAAGCATTTAGTGCTTTACATGTAAACGGTTATTTGCACGTCATGCCTTACACATTGTTGATGTGATAAAACATATTTAGTGTGCTATTGCAGATGGAAATGTTGCTCGATACTGGTCGAGAATAACATTTATAAACGAATCACATGCAGCCGATGTCGACTTCGCAATCAAAAATTAAGTTCCTTTGTACCAATGGATACATGTCAATTGACCCAGTGTATGCCATGTTTCTCATGTCGTCTTGTTCCAATATTTCGACAACAGATCACCATGTCTTGGTGTACATGAACGTGCTCAATATACTGGACCAAGATAGCACGAGAAACAAGCAGCCTACCCAGGACAACAGGCACCATTGCGGCAAACAAAACATGCAACCTAAAATTACCTGCCATCTGCTGTACCCAAAGCTCAACTTGGATGCTCATCGTAGCCTCCGTGCATTTTCTCACTATTAAGAGTATTCTGTAAACGACTCATGTTGCATCATTAATCGTGTATTCAAAAATGTTTACACTTGTTTCTTGACGTGCGCAACTACGAATTTCTCTGCGTTGAAAGCTGCTCATGTTTGCACCACCCTGATATTTTTTGAAGACTTAATTGAACTCTATTACAATGTTTATTACGTAACACTCGCATAAAAAGTTTTCTCGGGTCGTCAGCCGAGTCAAGGCATCATTCTGCGCCAACGTTTCGACAAGTTTCCTACTCATCTTCAGGCGAACATGACGTGTCAAGCGTTGCAGGAAAACGACGCCTTGACACCACTGATAACCCGAGACTTTGCTATCGTAATTCGCCGAGAAGGCCTGGCTTCCCACAACCCACATAAAAAGATTGAAATGGTAGCAATCTCTATGCACCAAGTCTGCCTGTCAATAACACCGCGACCGTCTTCCAAAACTGGTTAGCTCTCACAATGTCTTTTTTAGCGGTGTCGCAAGTTCTGAATAGAATGGTATTCGAAAAATCTACAAGCATGCAACGTGTATAGTAGTAGTGTATCTTGTCCTTTGTCCAGCATTAAATCGCTTGCAAAAACTTGTTCGGATAGTGTCAGATGTCGTCCCAAGCTAACAGGGACTTACTAGAGTTCATCATATGTCTGTACCATGCATGATCAGTAATTTGTTTACCGGATTAAGACTGCTACACAACAAAAAAGAGAATTTTTGTCCTCACACGGCAGTGTGACGATGTGTAGAGTCTTCTATCATCTGTTGTGACTGAATTTATTCAGGCAGCAACATGCACAATAATTTGAACGACCATTCTCTCGAGAAGTAAATTCTACGGCAACTTTATTTGCTTTAACCACTTCAAATGTCGTGAAACACGATGCATATTAGTCGCTTCTCGGAATCTAATAGTTGCTATGGCTTCTAGCCGTGCAGTCACAATTTCTGTAACTGAAAGCTAGTGCCTTCTGTCAAAGCTTGTGCACACTGCTCAGTTTCTTTATATTGTCAGCTAGTCACTTCTGCATCTGTAAAAGTTTTGTTGTTCGTTCTTAGATGGAAGTAGAAGGGATAGTTTCTACAGAGATGCGGGACAAGGACGAGCTTGTTGAACTAATTCAGAAAAACGCAGGAAATTTTAAATAAGAAAGGTGTGACAAGACTTTGAACTACACTCCTTCAATACAAAGCAGTAGATTTCGGCACTGTTTCTTCATTCGGTATAGTCACTATGCAAGTAGCACTATCTGATCAGCAAGTCACTTTTTATACAGAGTGGGCAAAATAAAAATAGCCCGAAAAAATAAGACCGAGTGGAACAGACCCTTGTTAATGAACAGAACTGCCATCACAAATTCTGACAACTGAAGATGCAACGATTGGTTGCTGTCACATGACTATTCATCCGCATCTCCCGCATGCTTCGTCCCGATTACTTCGCTGTGTCATTACGTTTGAGTGAGAAGAGCCAGAGATGTTTAGTGACCAGCTGAATGCAACACGAAATGATGCTCACGATAAAATAGTGCCTGTTCATTGTCCAGTGTTACGAGAAGCACAGTTCATGGAAAACGTGCGTAATTGTTTGTCCAAGAGTTTTTGCGAAGTTTCCAACAGTCTGCTATGCAAAACTAAGTGGGAAAATGACGCGAAACGGGTTCTGTAGCGATCGAAAACCATAGCTATCCGAAGAGTGTTCGACCTCCAGGAAACACTGCCCGAGTGAAGGAGTGACGTCCAACGAAATCTCGACGCTGTTTGTCTGTGCAAGTAGGAATTAAGAGAGCGCTAAGCAATGCGCCTCAGTTTACTAAACCGAGGAAAACGCAGCATCGACGTCAACGGTGACCATTTCCAGCATCAACTATGCTGTTCAACGACATAGATCGATCCTGCATTGGTCTTATTGTAAGAATTTATTTTCCAAGCCGATGAGTAGTATTTCTAGTATTTCAGGCGCTGCTCAACAAAATAAAGTTGCAACAACCCTGGCAACGTTGCAAGAACTCCGGGATGCACACGGTGACGGTGAAGTTAAAACAGTACATAAGGAACGTGATGCCTAATTTGCGTTAATTAGCGCCTCTAATACGTATCTTGGAACGGGACAACATGTTACGTTGTCATTCCCTGCACTTCCATACAAATATTTTTCGGCTGTCGTATACATTCTAAAAATCTGAATAGTTTCACGAAGTTGTCATATGTCTAGACCAGAGCGCACTTAAGAGTTTGCAGTTCACAAGAAAACATATGGACCGTACACGAACTGTGTGTTTGCTTAGACGTTGACACCTTTTTTGTTAATTGATTGGTTTGTTAGCTGGATTTGTGGGAGGGAAAAACAGGTCATCGGTCCCACTGCATTAGGAAAGGATGGGGAAAGGAAGTTGGTCGTGCCCTTTCAAAGGAACCATCCTGGGCTGGCATTTGCCTGAAGCGATTTACAGAAATCACGGAAAACCTAAATCAGAATGGCCGGACGCGTGCTTGATCGTGTCCTCCACAATTAGAGTCCAGTGTGCTAACCACTGCGCCACCTCGCTCGGTGATTGACGTATTTTAAGATCTCTTCTGACGGTTGAGCAGTGGTTTGCGACAATGTTATGTTACCATTAGATAAAGTTCCGCGGTATGTCGAAGTCACCTTCGTAGCGCTTTTCAAATTCCACAGTGTGTATATAGTTATATTAAAGAAGTCATAATTCTGCGGCTACGAACGTTAACAACGTGTATAAGTCAGGAAATTGACAATATTGTTCACTATAACTTACCAATTTAAATACTTCCATATCCGTCTGTAATTGTTAAAGGTGGCATGCCTTAGCTGCCTTACCTCGGAAATGACCACATACTTTTATACACTGTATATATTACTTATGAGTTAAGACAATTTGCTGTGGCCACATGTCTACACTGTTATCGAAGTACCAATAAGACTGAATATTCTCGTCCACACAGTCACAGCCAAATAGTTTTATTGCGCTATTAATTTCAGATGCCTACATTAACCATTAAAATCAAAAAACACTTACTCTCCGTCTACATGTGTTCTCCGACTTGCTCTGTAGGACGAATTCCCTGTCGTGAGACTCTAATTCGCGTGCAGGACATGGATTCTGGCATTCCTCACTGTGTTCCCTTATTTTACAACACATTTCGGTGTCTTCTGTCCGGTATCCAAATTTGGGTTGACCTCCTCCTCCTAAAAGATTTTTACACGTTGTGCAACCCGTGCAGGGAAGGTCGCACAAATCCAGCGTGGTGCTGATGGGGGCGGCGGGGGGGGGGGGGGGAGGGGGGGAGAGAGAGAGAGAGAGAGAGAGAGAGAGAGAGAGAGAGAGAGAGAGAGAGAGAGAGAGAGGGTGTGTGTGTGTGTGTGTGTGTGTTGCTTGAGCATGCCGAGGAGTACGTGCCTGTCCGTTTGAGGGCACTGTGACTCGGAGTTCCGGTCCGTCCTCAAGCTAGGTGGCTGGATGGCGTGTGGGGAGGGGGAGATTCTTCGTTCGGGGTAGGAGGCATCATGGCGGATGTTTGGCGTCATGAAACCACAAAAGTTATCAGACGGTGTTCGCGAGGCACGGGCAGTCTCTTAAGACAGACAGCATTTCTGTTACGATACTAGGAACTTCCCCTTAAAAGAACGAACACTCTGTGGTGGGTATAAAATTCATACGTAGTATAACGTCGAGGCTCCCCAGTCAGTCGACACTGACACATTAATCCTTGTTTTCGTGGCGGATTCGCTTCCAGAACAAGTCAATCGTATTTTACTGCTGAGATATGGAATAGTATTTCCACTCACGCTTAGGGTGTGGCTTCCCGGTGTACATGCGACCCGATTTGCTGAGACTGGCCGGCCACCCTCTCGGATACCTGGTGTGCTTACCTACTCAAGGAACGCAAAATCCAGGAACTGATCCATCACAGGTAGTGTGTCTAATTTTGAATCTCGGTAAAATGATCAACAATATCTGGTGTATTTACACCCTCGACGTAGACACTTGGTTGTTGTGCAGATAAACTTGACCATAGGGGTGACAAACCCTCCCCTCTCGTGTTGTTCGTGCATCATCTTCGGCAACCACTCCCCGTACCTCGCGGGTATTCCCGCCCAGGAAGTCCATATATCAGATCCGACATCAGCCAGTGCCTGAAAGATCGATAGTCTGCGGCTCTGAGCTGAGTACTCTCCATATGTTCCTACACCCACAGTAAATTAGCCCTTATAAGAACTTCGACCACCAAAAGTTGTTAATGAAAATAAGAAATGCCTGGAAAAGGCTACTATGCTTACCCTGGAAGCACCACGTCCCCCCCCCCCCCCATGCGACCCCGGACTGATGTTTTTTGTTGTTCCTCCTCCACTGGTGAGTGAGTGATCCCGGAGTCCACCTGACGCGTTCACACCTAACCTGGATACCCTCAACATGATGCAATGGAAACTAATAGATATTACTGTCACCTGCCGTAACTAGTAATTTCCTCTTGTTCTGTGATGTGTTGCTCTCAAAGATATACACTTCACTGATGACAATTTCCCAACTCTTGAAAGTTAACGTTCATTGTGCTGGGACTGTACTGACCCTGAGAAAGCATTGTAAACGACTGTACACTGCATCACATACACGTCCTCAGTGAATGGATTCCCCTCTGTACATTGGAAGCAATGGCAGTGCGAGTGCAAACGGCTCCATCAATCACCATTTGAAACACTTAGTTACAGGCAGGGCACTTGGTTACCTTACCATGACCACCTTAATCCAACAACGCATCCACTCCTTACCCCCCTAGGCGCGGATTTCAATGGAAACCAACCTTTGCCACGAAGTGGGAGGCCTTCTGATGGACCACCGTATTTCCTATCTTGGTCTCACGCCCCTGAGTGACAGAAACCCTACCCACTTCAGCGCTGCCTACCCCATGTTTTCTCCCAATCCCGTGGCTTCCCTATAATGGTCGCTACAGAAAGATGTTTTTCACAGGCGACTTTCTGGCAATCACGTCACTCCCTTGTTGCAGGCAGGCGGACCATTTACCACGCTGTACTCTTTAAAGAGCCGACTGGCAGTTGTATAACTGTCACCTTCGGCCACACTATGAGATTCATAAGGTTGTGAGAGACGTCCCCGACGCAATCACCCACGCCGCTGCAACTGCTACTTCCCTTTCTACAGACCCCTAACCAGTGAGTGCCGTTATGCACCAAAGATATTGTAACAGCTATTGAGGACTGTCGGCGCCTGAAACGTCTCAAGCGAAATCATTCAGACCGCCTTCATCACTTTTTAACGATTTTGCACTTTAAGGCTCGCTATCCAATTAAACGCGTTAAGAAGAAATGCTGGGAGTGCTACGTCTCCTTGTGAGACGTATGCTTCTCCATAGCAGGTGCTGGCCGAGCTCTGTACTCTACTTGACCAACAAATATCAACTGTTCGGCTCTTCTCCATCATACTGATATCCTTCACCAAAGAAGACGAACTAAATATTCTACAATTCGAATCAAGAATAACATAGAAGTAGACATCCTCGGAGGAGTGAAGTAACTTTAATCACTTAATGAAAGCAAGTCTTCTGGTCCACACTGTATACAAATCAGAGTATGCTGATGCAATAGCTCAATACTTAACCCTACAGTGCATAGTGAAGCATATCTATTTCTCGAAGTATTTCATTTCACCAGTGTTTCACTGAGTGCTGTAAGGTTGCTGGTGCATTTATGAATCTTTCAGCGATTTTCTTGAGCAGAGAAAGCATTTATTATGAAGCAGCTGCCTCTTATGTAGCATTATCTTTGTTAGTGGCAGTGTAAGTCATTGTTTACGCAGTTCACCGTTTTCAACTGATTCTTAAAGGGCAAGGGCCACAAAAACTGCAGCCACTAACTATAAACGCTTTTGTCATTAAATAATATTTATATATTTTAAGTCGTTTTTATAAACGTTATAGGCTGTAATATGGTTGATTCATATATGTATCATCGTGTGTAAAGGAACACAGAACACAAAATAGCTGTTCACTTACCTTGCAGGTAGCTAGTACTTTTTTGTTCTTCGTAACATTGCTTATACATAAAACCTCCAGTTCTTGATCACTTGAGTCTGGCTTATATAATATATAATTTTAGTATAGAACATCTTTAGTACTGATATGAAAGTAATAAATAATTAATGCTGTCAAACATTCTATAATGATTTAATCATCTTACTTCTAGATGTTGGTTCATTATATAGATGAGAAAGAAATTACGGAATTAGAACAAAATAGGAGTCTGAGGGCCTCTTTCCTACTTAGTAGTATCCCAAGTGACAATGAGAATGATTTAGACAGTGACACTAATAATAATGAAATTGGAGGGAATAATACAAACAGCAGTGATACACAGCTTAGTGTATCACAGTTAACTTCATTTATATTGGACAAAGCTAGGGATGCTTTATCTGGAGAGGACACTTGTTCAAAATTGTTGTTTTCAGCCATAAGATTGGTTTGATGCAACTCTCCATCCTACTCCATCCTGTGCAAGCCTCATCATCTCTGATTTACTACTAAAATCTACATTCTTCTGAATCTGCTTACTGTATTCATCTCTTGGTCTCCCTCTAAGATTTTTACCCTCCACGCTTCTCTGAACAGCAAAAGTAGTTCATTGGTTGTAGCGAAATTCCTGATTTTTCCCAAGAACTTGTACGCCCATTTCAGATTTTTAGGTACTTGAGTAGTAAATAAATAATGCAGAAAATTGATGAGATACGCCTTTACACTATTTCGAATGATCTAAGCAAACCACTGGATATATCAGGTAATGATCTACAGAAGTTCCTTCGAATTTATGTTCTTACTTCTATGTGCAATTACTCTAACAATACTTTATTGGAACAAGTTGGTTGATAAGGAAATGGTAAAGAATGCTTTGTCACCGAACATGTTTGAAAAAATTCGAACCATTTTACATTTCAAAAACTTAAACTAGGTCTTGAATAAAGGAGCTGTTGGACATAAGCGGTATAAATAGCGTCCAGTTTTTGATGAAGTGGGCAAAAGTTTCTTGCGGTTCCTATGGAAGTGTGTTCATCAATTGATGAGCAGATATTTGGGCAATTTCAGAAGGAACAGAATCCCTCAGAGTAAACATCCATATGACATTGTGAAAAAGAGTACTGCTCGACATACAATAATATCGAAGTCGGCAATTTGTTGTGGAAAAATGTCTGTTTACTTTCTAAATATGCTGGAACTCAACCAGACGGCGCCATTGAAAGGTTTGATAGTAAAGAGAAGACAAAGAAAACTGTGAAAGGCGCAGCAGTAATACGTGAATACAACAGTCATATGGAAAGTGTTGATTTACTTGAGTTCCTTGGGACGTCACATTTCTATGCGTTCTAGGAAATGGTATATGCGATTGTTTTATCACATTGTTGACATAAGTCTTCAATTCCAGGTTGTTGACTAGAAAGTAGCACACTCTCAAAGACTCCATGAAACTGTCCACAGAACTGAAGATTAAACTGCCCTGTGCACTATTGGACATTCTGCAGTGCCGAAACGGAGGAGACCTTCCAAAGAAAACGTCCAACAGCACTAATTCCTCCGCCAGATGAGCGATGTGACCGTGTGAATCATTTTCAAACATGGAATCCCGCAAGAGTACGCGGTGGAAGTTTCCGACATGTGCAAAGCAAACCTTTGTGGTGTGCAATAAATGTGGTGTAGCACTTTGCTTCAATAAAGACAATTTTTTTTTTACAATTTCGCACCATGTGAATTATAGGAAAAAAGTACTGTCGGTGTTGAATATTGAAGTTAATATACTTTCAAAATTGTTTAAAAACTGAATACCTGCGTTCTAAACTAAGTTTATTTCCGCATGTACTGTATAATCATAAAATAGCTTTTTAAAATTCCTATAACATCGTTTTTCCAAGGTAATGAGTGTAAGAGACACAAAATATTAAGAATGATTCATATATAAATCAGGTGTCCCAATACACAAAGATTCATTTATGAATCAAACCAATAAAACCTCTTAACTACCAAAATGAACAGAATTTATTTTTCAATTATTTAATTTATATGTCCCACTTGTGATGATTTTTTTGAAGAAAAAAATCGTGCACTAGGAGGTTAACAATCATACAACCGCTCGCTCGACGAAAGATCCGCACCCAAGGACTGGAAAGCTGCACAGTTTCAAATGGATCTGAGCCATTTTCTGAAGTCATCAGTCGCCTAGAACTTAGAACTACTTAAACCTAACTAACCTAAGGACATCACACACATCCATGCCCGAGGCAGGATTCGAACCTGCGACCGTAGCGGTCGCGCGGTTCCAGACTGAAGTGCCTAGAATCGCTCGGCCACTCTGGACGGCGCTGTACAGGTCACACCACTAGTCAAGAAAGGCAGGAAGAATAATCCACTAAATTACAGGCCCGTTTCATTAACGTAGATAGGCTGCACGATTTTTGGACATATATTTTACTCGAACATTATGAATTACGTAGAAGAGAACGGTCTACTGACACCGCATGGATTTTGGAAAAAAAAGTCGTTCTTGTGAAACGCAATTAGCTATGTATTCACATGAAGTATTAAGTGCTATCGACAAGGGATTTCAAACTGATTCCATATTTCTAGATTTTCAGAAGGCTTTAAAGACCGTACCTCACAAGCGGCTTGAAATCAAATTCATGTTTATGGAATATCGTCTGTTATGTAACTGGACTCGTTATTTCCTGCCTGAGGTGTCACAGTTCACAGTAATTGACGGAAAGTCATCGAGTAAGACAAAAGTGATTTCTGGCGTTAGCCATGGTAGTGTTATAGACGCTCTGCTGTTCCTTATGTATATAAAAGATTTACGAGACAATCTGAGCAGCAGTCTTGGGTTGTTTGCAGATGTCGCTTATCGTCTAGTAAAGTCATCATACGATCAAACGATTTAGGAAAGATAACTGTATAGTGTGAAAATGGGCAACTGAGCCCAAATAAGTGTGAATTCATTCACATAGATGCTAAAAGAAACCCGTTAAACTTCAGTTACACGATAAATGAATCAAATCTAAATAGCGTAAATACAACTGAATACTTAAGAACTGAAATTACAAACAACTTAAGTTGGAAAGAACACACAGAAAATGTGGCGAAGGCGAACCAAGGACTGCGTTTTACTGGCAGAACACTTAGTAGATGCAACAGATATACTAAACAGACTGCTTACACTACGCTCGTCCATCTTCTTTTAGAGTACTGCTGCGCTGTGTGGGAGTCTTAGCAGATAAGGTTACCGGAGTACGTCGAAAAATGGGGGACAGTGTGACGCTGACATACAGGAATTGGGGGTGGACATCATTAAAACAAAGGAGTTTCCCGCTGCACCGGGATCTTCTCACGAAATTTCAATCGCCAACTTTCACCTCCGAATGCATAATATTTCGTTGACACTACCTACATAGGGATAAACCACCATCATAATGGAAATCAAAGATCACCCGGAAAGCTGTAGGTGTTCGTGAGTGGAATAATAGAGAATTATTGTGAACGCGGTTCAATGAAACCTCTGCCAGGCACCTAAGTGTGATTTGCACAGTATTCAGGTAGATGTACTGATGCATCGCCTCTTGCTTAACACCTTGCGCACTGCTTTGAGACAACACTTGTAATCTCTTCTTACTCGGTTACCTTTCACACACACACACACACACACACACACACACACACACACACACACACACACACACACCTTAAAACCTTTCCCTGTCCTTTACCTCCCCCCCCCCCCCCTCAAGCCGAATTCTATAATGAACCATTAGAATCATTCACTGACTGGGAACTCCTTCAGGCACTCGACTCGTCACAAGATACGGCCCCTGGTCCTAATTAGATTCATTAGCAGATAATCCCACGTCTGAATGTCTGATTCGATCTACTCAGGGTGTCAAATCATATTTGGCGAGAAGGTGTTTCCCATTCGTAATGGTGAGATGTCACTGACCCAATCCTTAAACCAGGCATGAACCCAATGTCAGTTCACAGCTACTGATCGATCAGCATCACCAATGTGCTCTGCGAACTGCCTGAAATAATGATTGTACAATAATTACGCTTGATTATTGAATTACGCGGCCTTGTGTCCCACAATCCATGTGGTTTCTGGGAGGGGTTATTCACAATAAAATTTCTGGTTACATTGAACAGCAATTTGACAGGCTTTTTCAAAACGCCAACATCTCATTGCAGGTTTTTTGACCTATGTAAGGAATCTGACACCGCTTGATGTTTTACATTTTCCTTTCCCTCCACGTTTAGTGCTTCAAATATTCCCTACCGAGTTTTATTCGCTGCTTTTACTCGACTGAGTTAATACAGCACTCACTTCACCGTGGGTCCAAAGTACTGGAGTCCTATAAGGCTCTGTGCAGTGCGTGGCACTCTTCCTCATTGCCATCAATGGGGTAGTAGTGTCCTCTGTTGTATAGCTAGTCACCCGTGCAATTTATGTCGACGACTTCTGCATTTGCTGTAGCTCCCAATCTTTAACTTTGGCGAAACGCCAGCTCCAAGGGGCCATCCTAAAGGCCTCCACTTGGATCCTTCCTATGGCTTCCAGTTTTCTTCCACGAAAACGAGTCATGAATTTGTGTTGCTGTACGACAGTCAATCCTAACCCACAATCCTACTTGAATGCCTAGCATTTGGACGTAGTGTCCAGTCCTTACATTTGGGGATTCTCTTTGACAAAAAGCTGACATTGCTGCACTACATTTAACTAACGAGCACCTACATGTGGAAGCTTAAATGCTCTGAGTCTTTGTCCACACCTTCTGGTATCTGGCTCGCGCTACTCCGGATCCATATTTACTGGGCTCTGTTCTTGCCACAGTTAGTCTATGGTTAAGGTTCTCTCGTAAATACTCCCACCACGAATTAGTACCGATCTATTGTCGAGGACCTAAAGTTTGTCTACCCCATGGCTTTCCAACATGTGTTCCTTTCACTTCTTCAGAACTATCGAGGTGCTACCCTCATTTACACTAATGGCCCTAAAATCATGGATAGAACAGATTATCCTCTTATTTCTCCTGCTGCTCAGGAACAACCTTTGCTGCTGGGAATGTGCAGCGTTTCTACGGTGCAGCCTGACAGCGGGTGCCTTTATGGAGGTCTCAGATATGGATATCCAAGAGAATGAACTGACACTGTTTGCTATAGAAACGATTACTCAGCCAACATTCGCTTTCACCATCCCAGACGCTGCTTCGCGTGTGCAAGTAAGACCTTATTCCAACATGGATCACCATTTGTGACGGGTGCATGCACCCTGCAATACTCTCTGCGTTATAAAGGAGACTACTGCTCTATGGCGCTTCTCATTCCGTTCCTCCCTTAAGGAATCCACCTTCTAATGTCGCATCGGCATCTGTCATACCAAATTTATCCATAGTTCAGTGAAAAGACCCCGCCCCTTTACGCTGTGGTTGCGGAGCCTTATAGGTAGCTAACCTCCGGGTGTAGGACCCCCCCCCCCCCCCTCTTGGTTGCCCAGGCGAAGAATGGTCTTCTGGATTCTTTGTCTCCCTTGCTGGCGGACGACTCACGAACAGTTGAAATGGTTCTCCGTTTTCTCCATGAAAGTCGTTTTTATTGTTACATATAACGTTTCAAACTCACTTCCCTGTGCGGAGACCACTCCTTTATCCCTCTGTTTTTCCACTTTTTAGATTTGACCTACCCTTTTATGCCTTCTCTTTTTTTAGCTTCCTCGCTTTATATAGTTTGACCCCTCTGACTGGATCCGCCCACTTAGCGGACCCTCTATCTTGCGCTAGTGTCTTCTGAATCGTGGGACTGATGACCTCGCCGTTTAATGCCATGACCCCCTCAATCAATCAAACGTATTAAACTACTTTCGGAGCGGAGGCGGGGTGGTTGCGGTTTAGGGCACCACCGCGACTCTACCTCCTTTGTAAGCTGCCTTGTTATTCCCTCTTTTACTTGTTTTCATTGCTGCCGCAACCTACTTCTCGTTTTTAGGGGTAGCACTCCGATAAATAGTGGGTGCTGATCCCCTATATAACACTTACAGTATAATGGTTCAGGGGTAGGGGCGGCTGTGGGAGGGACGGTCCCATCGCGTGCAGAGCTCCGGCGGCACTCTCCTGGCCCCACTCACCTAATGACAGCATCACTTCTCTCACCTTGATTTATTATTGTCGATATAACTGATGTCCACTACGTTTTTAGCTTTTTCAGTTGTACATAACGAATCTAAAGGCTGGAAGGCAGTCTCTACTCTGTAACTATCATCGATCGTAATCAGCTCGGAGGGAAGAGGGAGGTCGGATTGCGAGTGGAGCTTCCCTCTCCACACACGAACCCTTGGAGACCACTTATATACCTCCAAAATTATTTCTCAGTTCTGACATCAACGTCCGCAGCTCGTGGTCGTGCGGTAGCGTTCTCGCTTCCCACACCCGGGTTCCCGGGTTCGATTCCCGGCGGGGTCAGGGATTTTCTCTGCCTCGTGATGACTGGGTGTTGTGGTGTCCTTAGGTTAGTTAGGTTTAAGTAGTTCTAAGTTCTAGGGGACTGATGACCATAGATGTTAAGTCCCATAGTGCTCAGAGCCATTTGAACCATTTTTTTCTGACATCAACATTGTTTTCAATGCCTCGATTTTACCTCTTGCGTAAGTCTACAATTAGATCACTAACACCTGACAAACTTCATGACCGGACGACTGATGACCTTAGTGTTTAGCCCATAACCAATGAGACGACAATGCAAGCAAAGTAACACAGTGAAAACGACTTGTTTAACTTGTTGCATATTCACAATGCAAGACTGAAAAGAGATACGTAACCAAGTATTTTATTGACTGCGTTTAGACAAAACTGAAGCGTATTTCCGAGATGTCGGAATGAGAGAGTAAGGGAAATTCTGTCTCTACTAAAAATAAAAATATTGTTTCTGAAACAATTTATTGTACGGAAAACTTGACAGGTAGCGTAGGAACAATGCACTGGAATTATAAAAATGCTGACAGCTGTACAATATACAATAAATACTTACACACTGGTCTATTAAAAATAAAGGTGTACTACTGATAAAAGATAAGGACGTTTTCACTCGAACGAACCTAGAGCAGCGAACGTGACCTGCAAGCACCGGATCCTGGTAATGGAGATTTCTCTAAGGCTCTCTATATTTTGAAACAGCGCAAGAATAATACGTAAAACGACAAACAAACCGCTGGGAAGAAAAGAGGAAATGGACAATAAGAAATACATTACGGCAAACACACTAACGTCCGCTGTTTCCACGAATTTAACATGCTGTCGACAACAATGTAACAGGGAGGCGGAAAAGTTAGGTCGTTAGAGAGGGAGCGTTGGCTCCAAAAAGGATGCAGTTGTCACCTTGCAGAATGGGTCACCCATGACTTTCACCTGGTATTGTTTGGAAAGCACGGAAGCTTAAATTACTGTGGTTTACATGATCTTGATCTAAACTATACCAACTCCTTTGAACTGTAAAATACGTAGTAAAATAATGCACACACTCAAACGGGCTTATTTTCTTAGCGACAAATAGTTTAGACCTAGGCATAAATTTTGCTTAATATTGTAACTCTTGCTATTGGCAAACTGTTAGAACTACTAGCTTTTTTCCGAAACTGTTCACATCGGAGAATTTAGACCATGTGCACAGGCACTGAAGATGCATCGTGCAGAAATGCAACAACGTATTTTATTATAGCGGGAGTGCTTAATTAAAAATTAGAATTTATTCAACATTCCAGCCGAAATCCGTACATAAGTAGGACAGCACGTGGACTACAGTTAGTTAATGAAAGACGTATTTTTTATATAATGCTATAGTAGTGTACTTGGAATGCCGTTTAATCCACGGTAGCTATGTACTGTCTGTGCAGTTAAGTATTGCTTACTGTCCGAGCAAAATCCTGCGCTTAATTTCATTGCATGTTGTAACTACGTAGCGCAATTCAGTGTCTTTACGCCAGGAATAGCTCGCATTCTTGTAGGCAAGCATTTAATAAAAGCCCATTATAGTTGCATCAGCTTCTATAACAGTGCCTTTCTATTTTAAAAAATCCGAGATAGGGTCGACAAGAAATAAGAATGTGCATTGGAGGCTCTGACTGCAATGTGCAATGAACTTGAGGTCCTGTCAATTAGTCAACCAGATTCAGGCTGCACGTTACAAAGAAAACTGCATATTACCTGGGGCATCCCAAGTGACTAATTTGCGGTCGATCTCTGGTGCTGACTCATTTTAAAGTGCTCATCCCAGGGCTAGAAGCAGGTTGTGAATGGACAGTCACTAATCTGAAGGCGAATGTGGTGACTTGTACCACCACTAAGTTTCTCTTCTGACTCAACAGTGGTTATTCATAAAGTACGATCTGGCCAGGCAAAGTTGGAGAGGAGTATGCTAATTGTTGGAAGTTGCAGCGTTAGGATAATAGGTATTTGACTTGTCTGGAAATCATCTAAAATAGTTGTAATTTTATGCTCGTAACATGCCTTTTTGGTCATGAATTTCAGTATTAAAAAATAAGATTAAAATCTGCAAGCCCGCTAAAACGCTAGTTACGTGACGCCTGTGACATCATTGGATAGCACGCTGCTTCTACTGTCGTAAAGCTCATTCAATGATATCTCGTTTTACGTTTCGGAAAATAAATACAAATGGTGTGTAGTGCCACACTGTACAAATACATCTATAAAACTCTCGAAAATTGAGTGTTCCAAAGAATAAGATGCTTAAAATTTAGTGCAACGCCCTCATAGTGATCCAAATGAGAAAGTGCTCACTACTTGTGTTTTTCTGTGAGGATCATTTTGGTGTAAGTAAACACTCGATATGAACACTTGCACTTGTAGCGTATTAGGTAGCGTGCTGGACTTCCAATGCAATGTTCGCAAGGGCCACCCTCATTCGTAATGTGTGTGTGTGTGTGTGTGTGTGTGTGTGTGTGTGTGTGTGTGTGTGTGTGTGTGGTTTTTTTCTCCTGTTCTCTTCGCTTAATACTACTGTCTTCTTAAGTTTACTTTATTCGTAAAAGTTATGAAAGAACTTTAAATTTTACATAATATTACATTTTAATCTCTTTTCATTGATTAAAGCATTTTACACCTGATCAGTTTAATATGAATCACAAGGATGGTGGTAAGAAACTGTATTTCATGCCTGATATAGCTCTTATCCTGAATAATTAGAAACCATTTAACAATTACCGACCACATTAGACTTCCCAAACAAGTCGCTGAAGACAGTTTGCCAATGCAACTGTCACCACTGTGCTTGTTGTAAGACCCTGTGAAAAACTTAATATTGCTTGGATCCTAAGATGAAATGTAATAAGACTAGGGTATTACGATAAAATGAAATTGGTCCAACTTAATCACTTTCAAATCAGTTTTACAGCAGGAGTTAAGAATGCAGCAGAACAACATACGCCGGTACTTTTTAAAGTTCTGCTGCGTCAGCTGCATACTTTAGAATTTTACGGTGGTTTAAATTAGTGACTTGCAAAAACAGAAAAACTACAGTGTGTTACGCTGCTTAATGTAAACGCGATGATGCTCTGCAGTTTCCCACGAGTGTTACTACGCTGTCTGAAAATTTGAAAACTGAGAGAAGAGATATCTGGAAAATAGATCGGGCAACACCACAGCAATTAACAATCAAAAGTTATCTTCTGAACGAAAAAGTTTCCATTGTATTATACAGGGTGTACATAAAGTCCGGGAACACTTTCAATTATGTATTGCACAAGAACTAAACATTGTACAGATTTCATACATAGTAAATTTTGAAGAGAAACTCTGAAAGTTTTTTTACAAACATTCGAAATGAGAACCATGAGTGACCCGACAGACGTCAACCGGTGATCGAACTGTTGCCATACCCGTCACAGCATGGCATCATAGACTGTGGCAGTCGATAGTGCTCAGAGCCATTTGAACTGTGGCAGTCGCTTCCCGTATTCTCTCCCGGAGCTCTGCTGTATCACGTGGTAGAGGCGGTACATACACCAGATCTTTGTGTCCCCACAGAAGTGTCACACGGCGTGAGATCTGGTGATCGGGGAGGCCATTTCGTGAAACAGTTGCCCCCTTCTGTAGACGGCTGATCCATCCATGCGGCGGCTCCGTGTTCAGGTACTCGCGAACTTCGATGAACATGGGGTGGAACCCCATCCTACTGAAAGATGAGTGTCCGATTGAATTTGAGGTATCAGCCATTGTTGCAACATCTCCAAGTAGGAATATCCAGTGACTGTGCTCTCGGCGAAGAAGAATTGCCCGTACAGTTTTCGACGTGACAAGGCACAAAAAACATTGACCTTTGGGGAATCACGCTCAAATTCAATGCATTCGTGTGGATGCTTTGTACCCCCAGATTCGACAATTATGCCTCCTCACTTTCCCATTAGTATGAAAAGTGGCTTCGTCGCTAAAAATTATGCGATCAACAATGCCATCCCCATCCTCATTAAATTTTCGCAACTGCGAACAAAACTCAAAACGCTTGTCTTTGTCGTCGTCAATGAGCTTCTGCACTAGCTCCAATTTGGTTTCGTAGACACCTTCTGTCATAGGACTTTACACACAGTCACTAGAGCCATTTGGAGTTCACGGGATGCACGACGCACCGATTTCTTTGGACTCATTATGAATGTCTCTCGTACGCGCTCCACATTCACCTCACACTGGCACGTGCGCTTCTCTTTGCCGGGCACAAGCAACCCGTCTTAACGAATTTGTTGAGCCAGTGGTAAAAGGCCTTCCTTGTTGGTGGCTCCTTACCGTACGTGGTTCTAAACATTCGTTAAACAGCTGAAGCACACTTGGTTTTTTTTTTTTCCGAACTCCAACACACAGAACGCTCGCTCCGCACCTGAACTCGCCATGATTGCGACTAGCGCTATCGGCAAATTACCAAACTTATTGCTGTCACAATATTTCCGTCCCAGTCGCCATAAATGTAGTTTTCACGTGTATTTTAAGAACATAAAAATTTAGGTTGTTTCTGAAGAACGAAGAGATCATAAAGGCATCAACTTTGGGAAAGTTTCCACTATCAACCTTCACAAAATTCCATCCCATTTTTGCTTAAGTTACACATACAGTTTTCCATTATTTAATAACTGTTCGCAGAAAAAGTACGGAAAAACAGAATAAACTTCTGCTAACACTCTAACGCACGTATAGCTTCGTCTTCTTCCTGGCCTGTGGCGTCACCAAAGTTGAAGCCAATAAGAGCATTCTCGATCACGTGACCAAACCTTGAAATTTTATGATTTTTACGCCTGAAACTCATGAAAATATTTTGTGAGATTAGTGAACCAAAATACTATATGAAAGTTATGATCACTCTGATGGACAATCAGAAAAATACTTTTAACATACGAAAATAGCATATTGTACTTCTAATGAAAGGAGCACCTTACAACAGGACAACCAATGCACACTCGCCTAATATACCAGGTGTGTGGTATGTAAAATATGAAATGGGGTGGTGGTGGTGGTGGTGGTGGTGGTTTGAGCCTGTAGAGACTGAACGTCGGTTTTGATCCCAGACGAAATGTGGAGTGTGATGATAAAAGTGTGCAAACAGAAGAGCACTCGTTTGCTTCTATATATTTTTTGGAATGTAAGCTGCGAGGACAGACCGATATGTCGCGTTGTAAGAGACCCAGGTTATATTACAACGTGGGTTTCCAAGGTGACGAAACCAACGAATTTGAAATTACGAGAATAACTAATTGTTATGACATGTAATTTGCATTTCGATGGGTGGTTTCTGTTCGCCATTTTGATAACATAGGTTCATAGCAGACGGTTGGTACCACTTGGTTCAACATTTCTGTACAGGATTTTTCGACTGCTACTGAGTGTAGAGGAGTTGCAAATAGCAGCCCATGCCGGCTTTTAAGACTCCATCCGCCTGAGTTTTGAGACTGTTCAGTTGTTCATGGCTGTGACTAAGATTGCAATCGTTTTTCGTGGAGTGAAAAAGTGTAAATTTTCAGCACTGCACCCACAGCTAACCGTGTCTCTCTGCTTTGGAGCCATGTCGTAGGTTTTACCCACAGTAAAATAAAATTCTCCTCTGCCAAAATGTGCGTTGCTGTGAAGGCTGCTGATTTGGGAAGAGTAATCCTTGTTCTGGTATTTGACCCTGGAGAATTACAACCACAATGACGAATAGGTTTGTGGCACAAATTATAAGGGCTCGCAAATCAGTATTCCGGTATTTGATTAAGCACGACTGGATCGAGTGCTGCTTGGTTTTTATCCACGATTTTCAGTTGCGCATGTGACTGAGTTAAATATACGGCAAGTGTAACGACCAGCGTGAAACGTTCAAAGCATCGTCACGCAATTTGTCACGGAAATGGTCTGTTTGGAAGCTCCACATATATGCGGAACATTGTTAAAGGTCATAATCAAAGATGTGGTGCAGCCCATGATGAACTCTTACAAGCAGTGGTCTTCACTGGAGCATCTAAAACTAATTTCCATCACTGATATGAATGCCATGGACACAACAGCATCAACGAAAGCAGTGATATACAGCAAGTGGTGACTTGAATAGAGAGACCAAACGTAAGCATTTGTGAGAGATCCGCTGTTCGGTTGGTACGCGACGAAAGTTTTTCCATGACGCATCCACGAAGATATGAAACATACTTTTTCTCACAACACGAAAAGATGTTCATTCTGTATTTTAAGCATTTGCGAGAACTGATTCCAAAAAAAGATTGGAAAAAGTAATCCCTATTATGAAAGACATTTAAACACGTTTACGTAATAAGTATGTTGAGGAGTCGTAAACGGTTGATCAATTACGTGGCTAATGATTTCTCCCCCTACAGAGAGCAACATGGATGTTCACACCTATAGCTAAATGTAAACTCTGCAAGCCATCATAAAGTGCCTTGGGAAGAGGTTATCTTACAGAATTGTCATTCCCTTGCCTGTTGCACTCGCAAATGGGAAGAGGGGAAAAACGACTGTCTATATCCTTTCGTACGAGACCTGATTGCTCTTATCTTTGCGGCCCTTACGTGAGATGTACGTTGATGGCAGCAGAATTGTTCCGCAATTTCTCCAAATGCCGGTACTCTAAACTAACTCAATACTGTTTCCGGAGAAGAAAGTCTTCCACCCTCCTGGCATTCCCATTAAAGTTAACTGAGCGTTTCCGTAATACCCCCGTGTTTGTTGAGCCTTTCGGTAACATCTAGCAACACGCCTCTGAACGGCTTCGACTGGTTCCTTTAATGCGACCTGGTGGGGTACTAAACACTCAAGGATGACAAGACTCGGTTGCACAAGAGTTCTGTAAGCGGTCTACTTTACAGATGAGCTACAGTTCCCTAGAATCCTCCCAACAAACAAAAATACACAATTCGTTTTCTCTTCGACCAATATCGAGTGCTCGTTCCATTCGATGCCGGTTTTCAAAATTACAGCTCGATGTTTAATCTACGTGACTGTCTCAAACAGCACATCACAAATACTGTCTGAATATAACAGGTCTATTTTTCTTACTCCTATTTGACTCATATATCTAAATTTAGATCAAGCTGCCATTCATCACACCGAATAGAGATTCTGTCGAAGCCATCCTGTATCTTCCTAAAATCATTCAACGATTACACTTTCCGGTGTACTATGTCGTAATCAACTGTGTCGCAGATTGCTCTTCACACCATCTCTCAGACTGTTTGTCAAGCGCGCATATATATAAAATTAGTTCGGTTCTGTTACACATCCTAAGGCGCTTCTGACGATACTGTCTCCAATGAACACTCGCCGTCCAGAACAGTGTGCTGGGTTCTATAACTGACGAAGTCTTGGTCATTCACATACCTGAGAACCTATTACGTATTCTCGAATCTTCGTTAAGTCTTTAGTGTGGCACTGTGTTAACCGCTTTCTGGAAATCTTGGCAAATGAAATCTGCCTGTTTCTCTCCATTCATGGTTCGCAGGATATCGTGCGAGAAACGGGCAAGCTATTTAGCACGAGCAATGCTTTCTAATTCCGCACTGGTTTGAGGACAGAAGCTTTTCCTATCCCAAGCAAATTTATTACATTCGAACTTAGACTATGCTCAAGAAATCTGCAAAGTGTGTACATTATGCTTCGCTCATGCGGCTTCACACACAGTATGTACAATAAGAGGTGTGGGGGCGTGGGGGGGGGGGGGGCTAATACAGTAAAACCTGATCAAAGCGGAACGTGTATAATTCGGAAATCTGCCCAAACCGTAAAAGTATTTGTCCTGACGTTATACGCTAATATCCCGTATAAAACGGAACGTGCCTAACGCGGAAACAGAATGCAAATTTTAAGACTCTACTAATAATTCGTTGTATAATGCGGAAAAGAGCTTATACAGCACTACTGTATTACATTAGTTATTAGCGACCCTTAAAGGGCGCTACTTTTAACACACACTGTACAGTCGTGACAATGCTGTTGAGCAGTGCAAAACCAAGACAGTTTTCGGCGCAGGACGGCACTGCGGGTGTGGGCATCAAACAGCGCCGCTATGTGCAACAACGAACAAGTTGGACGCAGTGTCGGTACACCAACGGAAAAAGTTCGCTCGTTTGTCGGATTTCTCGTTTTCCATTATTACTGATGTTCGCTGGAGAACAGTCGAACATTGTTGCGTACCTACGAACTGCAATATGCGCAGTGAAAGAGGTAGGTTTTGTTCGTTTAAAAAATGGTATTACCCAACAAGGCCAAGCATTCCAAATAAATGCACTGTGTACATTATCTTCTGTCAGTTTCAGTTCACTCCGAGCACTTTGTGTTACCGGTAACGTGACGTCACCCAAAAACTGTGTCGGTAACATTCAACGACAAGATTAAGGTAGTCGAGGGGCGTGAGAAAGAAACTCTGTGCGCGAAATGGTGCATTTGACATGCCGTAAAACACAGATTTAAGATACCTTAAGAAACAAGGATAAGGTGCGTGAAAGAGAACGGGCAAAGGAAAGGGAAGAAGACGAGAAATGAAGTAATTAACTAGATTGTGTGGAATGGTTCGTAAACGCGCGAGAGAAAAAAAAAACTGACCTTGTCTGGACCCATGTCGCGGAATGGGGTTCTGAAAGTCACCAAAGAACTTGGAAACAACGAGTTTGACATCCACAGGATGGCTTGGCAGTTTCGTAGCTGATCCACCACATCGTGTCACAAGAAGCGTATGGTGAAGTTAAGAACGTACAGGAAAGAGTAGCAACACAATGGTGGACAACCTAATAGCGAATTAATTAAAATGCGAAACGTTCCATGTAGTGCAGATGACTAAATTCGAAGTCATGACTCCCTGTCAACGCACTATTTTACTTCAGCAAGAGATTTAATAGAAATCCGCAACACAGATGATGATCAGGATAAAACAAAGGAGGAAGAAGAAGAGCAAAATGATGTCCCTAGAAAAATTTACACGCCTGAAGCTATTGCATGCATAAACAATGTTATGCAATTTGCAGCACACACAAACCCTCACAAGCTGTTGGAACCATTGTACAGTGCAAAAAATTGCGTAGAACAAACATTTTTGAACAGGAAAAAGTGGCAAAAAGTGAAATGTAAGTCAAATAAAAGCCAGAATAATATGTATGTAGATACAATAAACTAATTTAAAGATAAACAATACAGAAATCCCGTGTTATTTATCAATTTCTGTAAAGTCTTAGAGTTATGTTGTAAAATTTACACTAAATGAACATCTACTGTGCAGGAGTGAAGGTACGTAAATATGTGCATAATTACAAATTTATACTTTTGTGCATGATACCTGAACATTTGCATGTAGCATAATGAGTTTTGTAGAATCCGGAAGTTTGTCCAATTCGGAAAATTATTTCAGTCCCATGTGTCTCCATTTTGTGCAAGTTTTACTGTATTATTATGTATCATCTTCGGCAGTTACACCTTACCATTAAAAGGTTAAGAACTTAGTCTATATTCCTTTTGCCTTCACAGTGCTATTTTTATCAAAGTCGGTCGGTGGCATTGTAGTTCCGTGAAATGGCAGTTGATGTTGGATTTTGCATCTGTCATTAGCTTGGCTTACGGCACTTACCGCACATGTATGTGACAGGTTACGAAATATACACACACTCTACATTAAAGACCTAAATTAATACAAAAATCACTAAAATAATTGCTCTCAAACCGTTCATAGGAATTAACGCCATGGAAATATTGTCTAATTTGACACTAAAGCAACTGAAGCGAGAGTGTACGTTGAGTTGCGATGACGAAATAGGACTTCTCTCGAAAGCACACAGTGGTTAACATGTGTAATCCTGGCAAACACAAACAAAAATGGAAAATAAGTCTGAAGATGATGTGCGAAGTGTACCAACTGTATCGAAACTGGGTCAGATTCATCGACTCTCCGTGCTCGAACGGTAGTAAAAAGAAACAAGTGAACAAGGTCAGACGCAAGCAGCGCAGCAACTTTCCCTGGGCCAGCACCTGTATGGGCCAGCGTCATCGCGCTGCACACGCATACTCATTTTCAGCTCTCCTGCCAATTTTCTAAGCTATCTAGCGGCTCCCTAGCAGTTGCGTTGCTGTCATGGAGATACACATGCACGCAAGCATCCCCAATACTTAAAAGGTACATGTACGAGAATAATCGAACGGCACTGCTCTTGTAACGAATATTACTGTGAAGGTACGCACCAACTCTACTGAACAGTGAATACGACCGAGCTCAATACTTACACTGTAGCTAATAGCTCGAGAAGTAATCACCAGGGAGAAGGATCCTTATGACTGTTTGCACCTTCATCTCTGCTTCGCTTCTGCTAAATCACAATGAAGAAAAAAGAATAGGTCCAACAGGCTTTCTCACAACTTTTTTTTGCAAAAGTCAAAATATTATACTGAACATATGGTTTAAACCTTGAATTACTTGATTCCTAGTAGTGCCCCGTGTTTCTCGTTTCCACTAGAGCATAACGGAAGATTTTCTACGAATGAGAGCTTCCCCAAGCGTTTGACGCTGAATATGCTCAGTCGCCACACTGCCATGTGGTTGCGAAGCATGAAGAAATGCACTGAGAGTGGAGGAAGTTAAAATGTACTTTCATGGAACACACAAACACTTTCAGTATATTTGTGATAAATACGCTGCGTTTCGAGAATTCATTATTTTATCTTGTCATTTTTGCATTACGCCACCAATGAGAGAGAATGTAAGTAACACAATAAAAACCTTCGGTAAAGATTTACTGAAAATTATTTTTAATGAACATATTAGAAGCTTTCTTGTAACTCTTATTTCCACTATCAAATGTTGCCTCAAATGGTTCAAATGGCTCTGAGCACTATGGGACTCAACTGCTGAAGTCATTAGTCCCCTAGAACTTAGAACTAGTTAAACCTAACTAACCTAAGGACATCACAAACATCCATGCCCGAGGCAGGATTCGAACCTGCGACCGTAGCGGTCTTGCGGTTCCGGACTGCAGCGCCTTTAACCGCACGGCCACTTCGGCCAAATGTTGCCTCACAATAGTGTGTGTATGAAGAGCACATCACACTGAAGGGAGAAACGTAAATGGGGAGGAACATAAGGGCGATTTAAAATCAGGAATGACTTAGATAATTAGAATCTGTTACTTGGTTGGGCTGAACAGCGGCGTACGAAGTGTGTAACAAAGGAACGTAACGGCGCCTGAAACTACTTCATAGAAATTCTCTCTTAGAGCCCAAAGGCGTAAATCTAACCAAAATTATACAACTGGAATATTTGTATCCATTGGACTCGTCAATGCAGAGAGCAAAGTTTCTAAAGAATTTGTCAGTCTCTTTAATCTGGTCTGCTACGAGGTAGAAGCAACACAGTCCGGTGCGCTATCTATTGTCATGAGCAATTACAGCTGCTCCCAACTGCGGATGCTCTTAAGTGAACGGTACAACAAGGAAGTTGTGGGCTTTCCTTAAACTCATCCCTGCACAGAATCTCCACATTCAAGACAAAAATTACTGCTCGCCTCTAGTGCCCATTCAGCTGGCACGTTATACATCAAGCCAACGGCTGGTAATGAGCTTGCGATGCTCACCTGTGGTCAGTACAACTGAACTCTGGACGTTTTTCTTTAATAAAAACGATTTTGTGACGTCATTCACAAGGAAAATATCAAAAGGCAGTTGGATTGGACTCCACACATCAAAGAAATCTTCTTCGGAGGACATTGGGGCTTCATCGAATACAGATATTCAGCAAGCCTGCTATAGCAGTAATGTCATTTGTGTATGTGTAAGACTGCACCCAAGTTCACTGCACTTTCCACCGTCTAAAAAGATGGGGGGAGGGAGTGGTGTTTGCTGTGACTGCCATCAAAAATGTGTAATTGGGAATGCGTAGTTTTCCTCGGCTAACGCCAAGACTTAAATAGCCCTCCATAAAAGTGTAGTATTTTCTCGATTTAATGTCTCTAACGGTTGTCTCTGCTAACCGTTACCATTGTCTTTATTAAGGGTTAAATTCCGCTTTACTTCGTAACAATTAGTCTACAGTCACACCCAACTGTGAATCCGTGTGGAGAGGTTTATCTATCTGAAAATAAATACACAAGAAGTTCAACTATTGATAGTTGTCGTTTTCTCGATCCTGTACATAATTAAAGTACTGGCACCCGAACGTTACCATAGAGACCCGTTTGGTGTTACCACACACTAATTGGTATAAAAAGTGTACAGAAGTAGAAAGACGAGTGATAGTTTGCGGTATAAAGAACTTAAACAGTATACGGGTAGTCGCGGACTGACCCACTAGCGGCATCTGGTGCTGCTCTCTCAAACAATGAAGAGATTTTGAAAACGGAGAAAATGACTCCACGAAACTACACAGCGATTCTTAAAAACAACTCTAATCACTTAAAAGAGCAAATTAATTGTAAGTAGCTTGTTCAGTATATATAGCTTCACCGTTGCCATTGGATCAATTTGGTGTCGAAACTGGAAAAGAACACAGAAAATGAAAATATTCCTCATTTAAAAAGGTTTTCACGCATGCTACCATAACTATTTCCCGCAGCAAAGACTAAAATGGGAAGAAAATGAAGACTTCCCAAACAGAGAAAAGCGTCACGCTCTGACGAAATTCCCCACTGTTGCCTTATATCAAATTGGGGAGTTCATCTCTTTTCTTGATCATATTCACAAAGAATTTATAGCGCAATGAATAGTCTATCGCGACTTGAAAAGACTGCAGGTCACTCCTGTTACCTAATGGAAAACGAATGGATGTACGAAATTGCACACTAATGTCGCTGGCGACCTCCTGTTGCAAGAGCTCACACAGTACTATAGGTTCACTTCAACGTTGCTGGCAGAAAAGGCGCTTCCGAAAAAATAAGCAACTAACCGGAAAAACATTTTGTATGAAATACAGCTTTGCTCATTCGTGCAAGATAAACTGCAGACAGTAAATCCAGGTGACCAGGTAGAATCTATCTTCTTAAAATTCCGTAAGGCGTTGCACTGTACCTCATCGTCATTATTATTATTAACACACTGCCGTCCGGCGACTCCACGGTTGTGTCGTGTGCATAGTATCGCGCAGTGACCGGCGACAGCACTTTAATATCTTTTGTATTGTGTTGTTTTGTTTAGATAACAAGTTACACACGTAAGTTTTTTTTTTTGTTCTTATATGTACTTGTGCCCCTTCACCGTGGCAGACTAAAGAGACGATACGATTATTTACGATAAAAAAAGTGTGACGAGGGCCTCCTGTCGGGTAGACCGCTCGTATTTCCGAAACGATTAACGAAAACGAAGAAACTGCCATCTATGTTCCAAAGACAAAGAGAACAACAACAAACCTAATGTGCAAGTCTTGTGGAGTTGCGTTACATCTTGGAGACTTTTGCTGCATATCATATGAAAGAGAAATACTAAGTACCAAAAACAGTGAAAATAAATATATGAAACAAATTTTGTATTTACGTATGCATATCTTCAAAATTTCATGAAAGTAGGGGGAATAGGGTTGAGAACCTATGAGAACGATGAGATTAGTAAAACGTAACAATTTATAATCTCTCGATAATGTCAAGAACGGCCGGCGACAGGCAAAGTAATCAGAATTAGCGATGCCGGCGCCAAGCGAATAAATTTGTAAGAGATGCGCGGACGGCAAAGTGTTAATAAAGCTTACTGAATATTTTCAGGACTCGATGAATTTTCGACTAATACATACCAGTACCCTTTCGAAGAGATCACTACAAAAATCGGTTTAAATCCTGTTCTGATATGAAATACACAATCATATTCTCCGGGCCACCTTTAATCTCCAACTGAACGCTCCAGCTGTTAATTAGACGTTGCCTGCCAGTCATTTCGATGCTTTTAATTACCACATTAAACAAGTTCTTTATACAACTGATGCATAACAATAGTCTGTAAATTAACCAACCGCAATATGCACTGCTGAGCGGCGTCTGTTACGACTAACACCTCTCAAATGCATTCTTTACTCGTTGATTGGCTTCATTTTTCCAAGATCTCTTTCAAATTTCAGCATACCTCCTGTTCTAATCCTTAGCGCACCATGTAAATTGTATGAAGATTAAAAAGAGTCGCGTTACCTTTCATATATTTGATCATCTCGATGAAATTTCAGTCGAAATTAATATGATCTCGTACGTGGATCTGAGCATGGTTAAAACATCAACGTAAATTGAATTTTCTTGCTTGACATGGGATACAGTCGATAGGAATAGGCGATTGACAAGAGAATAGCGTCAAAAATATTTAAAGAACAAAAAATTCGTAGAACTGGAATGACTGAAGAATAGGCCAAAGTGTAGGGAACGAAATCTGAGGAGTAGGAGGAGAGGGAAACAAGAATGAATCTAATGGAGGAAATAGAAATAAGTGATTTGTTCCTGAACCCATGAAATATAATGGCAAAACTTCATATCTGTAAGACACAACTGCGAACATGAAAATACACTGTTAGAGGATATCATTCCTATAAACGGTATTTGACAGATGAATTGAAAGGTACATCGCAAGTAAAGACTAGATTTTTTTTTTTTTTTACTGGGCAATTTGAAGCTACACATCTTTGTCAAGTACTGTAGGGTGTGTGTGTGTGTGTGTGTGTGTGTGTGTGTGTGTGTGTGTGTGTGTGTGTGTGTATTTGAATTAGGAAGAACAACATTTTATGCCTCGACATTGAATTAAAATCAGATGAAAAATGTCCTGATACATCGCATTACTGTGGATGCTAGTAAACAAAAGAAAAGTTGTTTCTAAGGGAAAAAGATTAGGGATTTTTGGGTTCCTAGCAACTGGTTGTTACAAATATAGCAATAGTTTCAAAGTGTCATCATGACACAATGACATGAAACTGTCTGTTGAGAGGGTATGTGACGTCATTTCAGTATTTCAAAATAAACATTGGTGTCCTAAAGCCGCCGTATCCTCTCCTCAGGCAAACTGGCTACCAACTTTTGTAAATGGTCGTTACTATCCTGTATACTGGCACTGGGACGGAGTTGACGTCCGATCTGATTTCTCAATGTTCTATCAGGTGAGATCGGGGGCTCGTGATAACCTTGGGAGTATCTCAACATACTGCAGACAGTTCAGAGACGTGGCTTCCCCTTGAAAAACAGCACAAAGATACTACGCATGAGAAGTAACACAGCAGAACGCATGATGTTCGTTGCGTACCGTTGTGCCTGCTGTCCCCTCAGTCACGACTAACCACGACTGCTGACCACGCCATGACGCCAGAAGTAACACCGCTGTGCCCCTCCAAAACATCCCCAGGTCGCCGCCATACTGGCTGATTGCCATCCCGTGTAGTGAAGAAGCGCAATTGGTTGCTGCATACAACGCGATGCCATTAATCAGCACTCCATGCTTCTCTGTCAAGACACTACTCCAAAAGTAGCCGTTTGTGTTGTGATCCTAATGGCAACCTACGTATGGAACAGAAATTCCTTATTCAGGCTGCTGTTAGCCTCCGACCAATGGCGTGGGGAAACACAGAATGTTGCGTGGACTCCATTATTTGTGCTCGTATCGAAGATGCAGACGTAGAGGTTAAGATGTGCTTGTTGCTCAATATGGCGATCATCCGTTGTTGTCGTCAAACAGTCGACTGCGACGTTGGCGACGAGCATGCCTACCCTCAGGTTCCCATGTAGTCCAACATCGGGGCATTCTCTCATCCGAATGCCCCACGACTCTGGATATTGCACGATTCAACCTGTCGGTCAAATTGAGGTCAAAAATGGGGTCTCTTTAAGACTCTTATGTTACACTAACATCAGGCCATGTCATCGGGTGCTTCACTTTTTTGGTCACGAAGAACAGATATATGAATACCGATAAATCAGGCAGGAAGGATAATAGATGCAACAGCTTTTCTACAATGAATTCTACCGTTAAACAACCAGTGATAAGGAAACGTGCTTTTACTTTGAGTTTCATGCTCACAAACAAAGCAGCTTGAGCTATGTTTACCGTATCCACCGATAAACCATGTAAGAGTTCATACGCTCACGGCCAAGTGAAGGGTACTCCTCTTTATCGTGATGTCGAAAGAAGAAATATTGAGTTTACTAATTTTAGGAGCAATATCATAGGTGCAGGAAATAAGTGCTTGCTAAACACGAGGTAAGCTCTTGAAAGAACGCTTGATGATACTTAATGAATCTATTAGCTCCAACATGACATGAAAAAGGGATTGTCCAAGAATCCAAAATGAATTTCAATGTAATAAGACCTCTACAATTTAACCACAGAAAGTGTTCACATCGCCGAATCTAACTTATATTCTGAGGCCTGCATGAATATGTAAAAAGACAAATAGAATAGCATACTCACATTTCCCAGTGCAATCGTCAATGTATGGAAACGTTCATTTGGAATATTTCAAAACCCTGCTCCCGTAACGGATATGAAATAAAATGCCTGGATCTAACAATACTCTGAGATTTACTTAAGGGTGATATGCGACTGTCGTGTGAAAGTACATTTTCTATGAAGACGGACGGAATGTGATTCGTTGACTCGCAGACCGGAAATTCTGTGGAACACGAAAAACTAACGGGAGACGCTTATCTTTATGGAAAAGATTAAAGCTTTTTCTTGGCGGCTTCAAGTGCATCAAAAGAGCCGCGCGTGTGTTCTGACTATGGTGAATAATGAGACACGGTTGCGATAATTTAAGTGACTGCAGTACGAATACAAGAAATGTTTTAACAGCTCCACAGGCGAGTCAAGGTCCGCAGCACACTGGAAACCTAAGACGTTCCGTGAAACTGGCATTTACTGGGAGGGGAGGTAAAAGCTCTTTACGTGACAGTTTCTTGACAATGAATTTAAATAATTTTCCAGACATAATTTTTAATATGTGGCTTTTCGGGCACTTAACGATATGGTTGTGTCTTTGTTACATGCGAATGTATGCGCTGTGTGTGCATGGCAAAGTCGTCTTTCATTCCAAGTACTGTTTCTTACGATGTAACATGGATATATTTATTAGTACGAAGTGTATGTGCGACAATCGGCCGCTAATCAAAACTGCATTCACATTTCTGTAGTCAGCCCACTTTATATGGGAAAACTGCTAAATTTACTCGTGGGAATAGGATCCTTCCACTTCACATTAGTCAACCTGTCTACACACATTCCCGAAAAAACGAACTCTGCTTTACGTCTAACCACTCGCTTATCTTCTCCAGTTCTCTCTCTCATCGAGCATCGCTACGACAAACTTAACATATTTTGTAATGCTGGTCTTATTTTATTACCTGGGACTAGTAATTGACACGAGGTTATAGAACATAACGTTACATAGACCCATTGAGAAAATGAGTACGTTAATAAACAATGAAAATGAATAATAGCCGATAGCTTCTTTGTTTGAATTTATGGACAGTCAATGAGTTTATGGTCAGTCCTCAGCAGAAACCCTAGAGGTATATGCCTTTAACAGATTCGTAAAATAATGAAAAACATTAATCGGAACGGCTTAGAAGTTAATTCGAACAGCCTGTAGTGAAATCAGACTAGAGAATGAAGTTGTATTCGTATACTACCTTGGTTATTTACATCAAATTATGTAAGGGACAATCAAATAAAAACGAGGAAGATGGAAAAAAGTAAACTATTTATTCCAAATGTAATCGCCATAACTGTTAATACATTTCCCACAATGAGACAAGTTGGCCACTCCCTTCATGAAATATTTGTAGTTGCCCACGGAACCATTGTACCCAGGCGTGCAACTCTTCGCCGGAAGCAAACTGACGGAGTGAATGTCTTCAGGGCTCGAAAAATATGGAAATCGCATAGGGAGAGATCGGGACTGTATGGAGGATGAGAAGGGTCTCCCAGTGAAACGTATGCACGTTGTTTAACCTTGGTAACATGAGGGCGGGCACTATCCTGCATTATCCGTCAACATCTCAGGATGTTTGGAGTTGATGGCGTGCTTCAACTTTCGCAAAGTGTACACGCACCGCTGTGTGTCAGCTGTGGCGCCGTGTTCCCGAAAGTCAATGAGCAGCGGGTCCTTGCAGTCAGTCCGGATGAAGAGGTGCACGCCTGGGTACAATCATGGTTCCACAGGCATCCGCAAACCTTTTTCCATAAAGGCACTGACCGGTTTCTCTCACAGTAGGATAAATGCAGTATGTCATGGCGATTACTTTTAAAACAAAACAAAAAAATTACTTGCTTTTCCATCTCCAGATTTCCCTCCACTGACCCCTAAATTTCAATCTGAAGGTCATTACACTTCAGAAATCGTAAGTCACCATATAGACTGACGAGACGTAAATGTTTATGAAACTTCTGAAGCTAACATTGGCGATAGGTGGTGATAGTAGCAGTGCAGGATGACCCACGCTAATATGGGATGATGTAGCACGATTAAGAGTTCACTCAACCTTCTGAAGAGCATAGGAGGCAGTGGCATTACCTTCCACGATAAGAATATCAAGACATGAGGCAGTTTGAAGTACGCTGATGGAAACTGAAAGTGATACACGACTAACACTTGGATCGCACGCCACTTGATACTCTAATCTCCATGAGTGTAGGATGCGCTATTTAAAATTCCCTGTCTGGGAGCCATTTCTATAGACGATGAACGCTGGAAGTACATGATGGCTATTGGGGGCCTTTAATATTGCTGAACTTTTCCAGTGGCGCCCGTACGACACGCCGAGAAGTAGTGGACGTGAGGGTTATCACCAACTTTCGGACTTTGAGAAAGGTTGAATCACTGGCATGAGGGGCGTGGGAGAATCATACCAACTGCGGACAGAAGTCTGTAATGTAGCGATTGCAGAACGTGTGGCGGCAAAGGAAAGGGATGTGGCAAGACAAGTAGGGACGTAGGCTTCAGAATGAATACACCAGAAGATAGGATTATTCCACTGGTTATCACAAATCGATAGATGACAAAAGTTGCAATTACGACAGGTTACATGCGGAGTGTCAGTCGGACTATAGGACATAATTACTGGAAGCTGCACTGAGATCTGTCATTCGTCGTTTACGGCTCACACCAGACAAGTGTCATACATCAGGTGCAGCCCGAGTCAACTAATACACTGGTGGTCAGCGAAGAATTTAGTTTCTGTTAGTGGTAGTTAAATCGACACGAACAGCAACCTGGTTGAAGGTCAGACGTAACTAGGATTCCAGAGATATCAACATCTCTTGGAATCGTAGTGTGGGGAGCTATTGGGTACAGCGACAGGAATGAGCTGTATTGCAGGAAAGCTAAATGTTGTAACAGCCTTTGTGGCCAGACTAGCAAATGTCATATACCTGCAGTATAATGTAAGTCCCCACAAACAGCCCGAACCTATGGCTCCTTCACTGGCCTGCCATGTCTCCCGCTTTGTCACTCGTAGTATACTTTGACATCAGCCTCCAGCCAGAAATCTACATGAACCGACATATTATGTTTTTGGCATGGCAAAAAATACCTCAAGATATCATTTGGAGACGCTATCATTCCACAAAGAAGTGCGTTCGGAGCCGTAGGCACAGATATGAAAACCGAATGGCGTAAAAGTTTAATCATTCACTACGCATTATGTGATGGCTATATCCAATGTGTTTGTCTAAATCATCTACAGACAATCAGCAATGAAAAGATTCAGATGTTCTGTTCTTCATCTTCCCAACAGGTGGTCAGCAGATAGCAAACAGCTATTTTACATACTGCTGCTGTTTCGTCCTCACCCTTCACCATCAAAGTCTGCAGCTCGTGGTCTCGCGGTCGCGTTCGCGTTCTCGCTTCCCGGTGTTGTCCTCGTCATTTCAACATCATTCATGAAAGTGTGAGATTGGGCTGAGAAAAGGTTGGGAATTTGTACGGGCGCTGATAACCGCGCAGTTGAGCGCCCCACAAACCCATCCTCATTCACCATCAAACGTCCGCTGGCGAGCATTAGAAGCTTTGCTTCTTTCTATACTATCACACCTTCGTTCCGTAGCAAGAATGCGACAGCCTTGCAAACTATCACACTAATATAGCTCGTCGCCAGATTCGCCTGCTAGACAGTGATGCAATGAGGACATCCTGCAGTTATCTGAGCAACCATTTCTGGCGGAATGCCCAAGAGAGAATTTCTAGGAGTGGTACGATAGCACTCGCCAGTACATAGTTTTCTAAGTGTCTGGTGTGGTGACAGTCTTTATGCAAAATTCATGCATTCACGATCGCCTGACTTATTACAAACCAAAAATTTGTAAATCATGTACAGGCAAGTCTACAGTAGTGTACACATGCTTTCATACACATGATCCAACAAGATAGTTTAGATAGCACATTCTGCACTCAAAGTATACAGAAAAGTTGTATATCCAACTGTTAAAATTGTGTGTGTGCTCTACGTACATGATCAAATTTCAAAATGAATCGTTTGTTAATAAAATATTTTAGTTTCACAAGAAAACAATGAAAATGCGACTGTAACATTGGAAACTCTACAAAAGCTTAAATATTAATGAAAAGAAAGGGCTCAGATTTAAATCACTAGTCAATTTTGGAACTTGACTGAGAGGAAAATGTTTGATTTCACAAAAAACTACATTAAAAACTATAAACTAAACACATCATTCACGTGCGTAAATTCTTCATAGGAGCCGTAAATTAAGCTAGCTACAAACTAGAATCGGGCCAGCTACTTCGCGATTAGAATATCAGAACTCTTTGCACTCGGCTACAGAGGGCTCTTTCAAACCTCTATTTTGTACTTAACAGCGTGCGTATTTTCCAAGTTGAGTTTTCTTGAGAGTTTTGAGGTCCCCTTGTTCGGTACAGTCAACTATTTAAATTGTCGGAATAATTGTACAAGTGTGCGAATGTAATCATGATACTATAATTACCAGCTATACATTATCCTAAAATTCAGTACAGGCTGTTTTCTGGAATTCGTCTTAAACGGTTAATTACGTCATTTTATGCTCATAACGTGCTTTTCCCTCTTGACTTTCATTAATCCTTTATAAAAACGGAAACGAAACTTAAATAATTTGAAATTCCACTAAAACGCTCCATTCCAAACGTGATGCCTGTGACGTCACTGGCTAGCTCGCTGCTCCAACTGCCATAAAGCTAATTCAGTGATGTTTTGGAATTTGCTTCGGAAAACGGATTACAAATGGCATGTAGTACTAAACTGTACAGATACATGAATAAAAACTCTTGAAAAAATGTTTCTGACTTGCAAAGAATGAGAATGTGCGTAAAAAGTGGTTGCACTGTACCGGCAAAATGCTACCACGTCCATGTCAAAGTTCCATTGCTTAATTAGAAATACCTTGCACTCTGAAGTTTAACATTAATTTGTTACAAAGGACAGCATCATTCGATTACATCACAGTTTTAGTAAAAATTATCGTATATCCGCTTCCCTGCGCATCATGTGGCAGCTCGGTTGACAGAGCGGTGGACGATCGGATAATAGATATCAATGGGTGCTGGTTCGAAACCCGCCAGAAAAAATTTTACCTTATTTGTAAAACAAATCGACAGTCCTTTTATATGTAAACCAAATCATAATTACAAAATTTCACCACACCCATTAGAAACAGAGTATTATAATTTTCCTTGGCGTTTGCATGCGCTTACATTTGCAATAACTGTCCACACACGTAACGTTAAAAAAGATATTCCCTAGTTAATGTAACCACACACCTTTTACTAGCAACAATTTTCTTATATTTGTGCAGTTCATCTAGGATCCATACAGTTTAAGCTTCGGCAGTATCATCTTGCGTAAGATGAGGTCCAGTATGCTTCAGAAACTGACAGTTTACACTTACAAAAAGCACAGCCCTTATGTTTGCGTTACCTGCATGTTGTAAATGCTTTATATCTCTCCGCATACGAAACCTCATCGTCCTACACCTCGTTGTACTGTGGGAGTATGGCAATATGTTCACTACTAGTAATGCTTCCCAAAAAAGGTAACTATGAGCAAAGTAAATGCATTATCCTTAACTGAGGATTTCTTAGACAAAGATTGTGAAGCTATATGTAATACATCCCAATATCGAACAAACTGCTACAATGAGTTCTTGCAAACGCTAATTTCGTATTTAGTGGAAAACTTTTAAAAATATAAGACCCATGATTCGAAGCCGTGTTCTTGTTAGCAGTCATATACGCTCTCCGTTACCACAAAGCGCTTGCTGCAGGCGATACATCCGCCTAGTGTCTTATACAGCGAAAATTAACGTTAAGAATTGCCAAGAATAATTTTATAGCACTTTGGGTTGTAGTTCATTACTTAAAATCGACAATCTAGATTTAAGATACGGACCCATTTCCAAAAGCTCTAAAATTCCTTGGTTTTGAGAGAGTTCACTGATGTTTTGGGGAGTACGGAAAAGAAAGTCCGTCGTTGCACATCACCGCTCTAAATGAGTAGGGTATAACTGCATCAAGTTGCGTTAATTTTTCCTCTATCAGCGTTCACGAAATTCCTCCCTATTGTTACGTAAAAGCTGTAACTGAGCTAAATTCCTTGCAGAAAAAGTACGTAAAAACCTAGTAACTTCGGCTAACATTCCTGTAACACACTTATAGTTTCGTCTTACTCCTAGTCTGACGTCATCAGAGCTTCAGCCAATAACACAGCGTTTTCAACCACGCGAGCAGTCTTGATATTTAATGATTTTTAAGCTTCAATTACATAAAAACATTTTGTGAGTAATATTGACTTTAAATGCGAATTGAATGTTAAACACTCGGAACAGCAACAATCTGAACCACAGTTAGTTTTAACATAGTAAATAGCCTTTCTGTAGCAGCTCAGATCTTGGTTACATACGGAGACAGACAGACAGACAGATAGACAGGGAGGGGGGAATGGGGAGGGGTAATTTCTCTCCCTATAAAACTCCTAAAAAGGAGCAGGCAAGAGGTCTCAAAATAATGATCTCTCTCGAGCAGATTGTGTATGACCAGACTCATTTTGTTTTGATAATACATAAACAATGACGACAGCACAAACTGAGAACTCTGCATACCTAAAGCCGCATCCACACAGGCCACGCAAAACCAATATTAGTAGTTTCGGCGAAGCGAGGCGTGTCGAGTATGGATGTCAAACCGCGCCACTCTGCGCAACAACGAACTAAATTCCGCGCAGTGTTCGTACATCAAACGAAAAAGGTTCGTTCGTGCAGGCCTCTGGACAGCGTCCCTATTTTCCATTTTTGATACGCGCGCGCACGCTGAAACTGTGCTCTTCGAACACACTGATCCAGTCTGCGCATCGCGTTTGTGCGCAACGCGGCGCTGTGTATCCGCTGTGGACGCAGCTTAAGAGGTGCTGTTCTGGAAAAGGCATGCACTTAAGGGTTTCCAGAAGCAGTAATCTCGAATATCTCTCTTCCAAACAAGAGCGCGGTGTACTATTGCTGCATCACATAGCTCGGTACAACGATGTGGACATAGCTAACAGGAGTCTTGCAAGCAGTGCACAAAAGTATGTGTACACTACGCAAGGAATGTTGTTGACACAGGCGGTAACTGATGGTTGTCCGCCCAAGCGTGACAGCACGATGGTAAAGCACGGGTTTGCGGCAGAATTTCATTAGTTTCGGCATAACAAAGTTCTTCACCCGTTTATTTCAGTAGGGAATGGAAACAGGGCTTCTTCAGACAACCCAATCTTAGCCAGTGCACATATTCTGAGCTCCGCAGACAACAGATCACTAAGAAAGTGTTCTAATAATCCGGAACCTTCTACACAGCTTCCCTCAACAAAGAACAGATTATATCAGACGCTATTTTTCGCAATTTGACTGTTTGGCACTAACTGCATCAATTTTCTTCCCTTAGCAGTAAAAGTTAATCATCATATCGGTAAAAGGCAGACGTTGCTCCACCATGTGATATAGAGAAACAGACGCCACACGAATACGGAAGAGTTGAAGTTAGTTTCGACGACCGCGAACCACAATGCGTGATAGATGCCTGCAGGTTTCCACAATGTTAGGGATAGTACTCTTATCTCCTTCGTCTTCAAATCGGCAGGTGGAGGAGAGATACTGTGAGATATGGTTTCACTAGCGTATTTGTTCTACAACATAAAAACAAAAACTAGAATAAAGGCTTTTTTCAAATAGAGTATTGGTTCGTTGCGCGTGGTTTGCAAGGAAATAATTTCAGTACAAGAACTTTAACCCCCCTCCCACCGGGATATGGCTCCCGAGCCTAAGATCTTTCGACACGTAGTAGTTTTTACGCACGTTGGAATGGAAATTGGCAACCAAATCGTACTGCAAACGACAGGATGAAATGAATCCCTAAGCGAACTTAAGAGTAATTCTCATTTCCCCAGATGCTTTTACCATAGTGTAAAAATTGGCCAGTAAGCCGGCACATATCAAACCAGCATTATTCGTACAGCCGGAGAACAGATTCCAATGGTCTACGACGCGGAACAGTAGTACTGTAAAAGCTGAAGACATGAATTTGACTTAGACCATTATTACAGTTTAATTTCAATACGCTACAAGAAACTTAACCACTATCCGCCAAATTCCCACATAATTATTGTTCTAATAGTGTGATGGTTTACCACCCTGTCTTCTTGTGCTACTAAGCTGAGAACTTCTACTCATATTCGCAATAGTTCATCGCTGAAACGTAAAATTCAAGTACAAAACCTCGTCGGATGTAAAAAAAAAAAAAAAAAAAAAAAACCTTGATATAAAGAACAGAAAACAACCACTTAAGATGGCACATTACGATTTTACTCATGGGAAAGTGTGTACACAGAAAGAGAAATGTTTACTTAGCTGATGTTCACAAGAGATTTTAATGATGGCAGACCAATCACGAGGGTGATAACATTTCATGGTATAAAATTACAAGACGTTTTGGTAGTAAGATGTATATTAATGATGTCAGGAAGTATTCATTGCACTGAAAACAAAACGATGCAGCTGCATTAGTAGACAGGATGAACCAGAACGCTGACAAACTTTCAGATGTTGTTCAGGGATACCTTCGGATTATTTTGGTATAAGGGACTCATGGTCTCCGGCAGGTCGTTAGTTATTGCATTTCGTTTGGTTTCTTGCCCCCAGTTAGCATTGTCTATAGTGCACTGAAAATAGTGCACAATAGTGCACAATAGTGCACAACAGTGCACAAAAGTGCAAACGCTGAACGTGAGCTGTGTTGTTTTCGTTCCTTCACGGTAGCTGCTATGAACAGTAATGCCTCCTTACTTTGTGGCCCTAAAGTTTGCATTCAGTACTCCCCGGTATTATCTAGGGATTTGTTTTGCGGCAGTGTTAGTTGTGCGTTAAGTGATAGCTTTTGTACGGCTAAGTTTCCTGATAGAGCTGTACGGTTTCACTGACAGCAATGGAAGAACGGCATAGAAGCGTAATGCTGTTTCCGTAATGACTTTAACCATATCAGTGCTGCAGCATATGTAAATAAGCGCCTACGAGAAACAGAATCTTTCGGATTAGAGTGGAAGATGGAGACTTTGTATGAGGTATGGTTAAACACCCGATGAGGAGAATGTTACACCCGATTGGTGATAATCCTGCCTCTAGTAGTTGGCACGTTGCACGAGCTCTGAAAACAAGCCAATCAACTGTTGTCTCTTACATGAACAACTGCACCCATATCATCCACAGTAGGTGCAATCATAGTGACTAGCAGAAATCCCATTTCGAGTGGCCTTTGCAAACTGATTCCTACACCAATGTACAGAAAGAACACAATTTCCCTCCTTTGGTGTTGACAGCCAAAGCCGTGTTTACAAGAGGGCATGTTAAACAGTAGGAATAGCCACGTATGGTATGACAATCCACACGCACCGGTGTGTCGATACTATCAACAGACGTTTGCTGCGAATGTAGGGCTGGTACTGTCACAGATTTTGTGATTGAACCTTACTTACTTCCCGACACAGTGAACGGGGTCGTGTGTAAGGCGTTCCTTCAACACGTCCTCCCACAGTTCGTAGATGTGCCGCTGAGACTTAAGTCACTTAATATGGTTTCAACATGAAGGTGCGCTGGCACAGTTTTCACTCGATGTCAGGAACCACATTGAAATATAGTTCGAACAACAGAGTAGCCGCGGTGGTCCTGTTCAAAGGCCAGCTCAGTCAGCAGACAGTACACAAATGAAAGACTTCAGGGAGCACGTGAATAGCGTAGTTTACGAGACTACGCTCGACAATAGCACGGGCCTGGTTGCTAACATTATCGCAACCGCGGAAGTAGTATACCGGACTCATGGAATTCTTGAACATGAAGGACAGTCGATGGTGCGTCCCTTTACTCTGCTGTGATCATGATAGTCGACATTTAGATTATCATTTGCAAGGGAATAGTTCTGCATTTGGTATGTGCTGTATTGTACACTGCCAAAACAGACTGAGATTACTGTGTGTTGTACATTGTGGTCACTGCGTATTACAGACTTCTTCAATTTTGTGATGGTTTTTTTTTTCAGAAACAAATGTGAATGCGGTAACAAGCTGCAAGAAATCTACTCTGTAGGGATCAGCATGGGTTTCGAAAAAGACGACCGTGTGAAACCCAGCTCGCGCTATTCGTCCACGAGACTCACATGGCCATAGACACGGGTTCCCAGGTAGATGCCGTGTTTCTTGACTTCCGCAAGGCGTTTGATACAGTTCCCACCAGTCGTTTAATGAACAAAGTAATACCATATGGACTATCAGACCAGTTGTGAGTGGATAGAAGAGTTCCTAGATAACAGAACGCAGCATGCCATTCTCAATGGAGAGAAGTCTTCTGAAGTAAGAGTGATTTCAGGTGTGCCGCAGGGGAGTGTCGTAGGACCGTTGCTTTTCACAATATACATAAATGACCTTGTGGATAACATCGGAAGTTCACTGAGGCTTTTTGCGGATGATGCTGTAGTATATCGAGAGATTGTAACAATGGAAAATTGTACTGAAATGCAGGAGGATCGGCTACGAATTGACGCATGGTGCAGGGAATGGCAATGACTCTCAATGTAGACAAGTGTAATGTGCTGTGAATACATAGAAAGAAAGATCCCTCATCATTTAGCTACAATATAGCAGATCAGCAACTGGAAGCAGTTAATTCCATAAATTATCTGGGAGTAGGCATCGGGAGTGATTTAAAATGGAATGACCGTATAAAATTAATCGTCGGTAAAGCAGATGCCAGACTGAGATTCATTGGAAGAATCGTAAGCAAATGCAGTCCGAAAACAAAGGAAGTAGGTTACAGTAAAATTGTTCGCCCACTGCTTGAATACTGCTCACCGGCGTGGGATCCGTACCAGATAGGGTTGATAGAAGAGATAAAGAAGATCCAACGGAGAGCAGCGCGCTTCGTTACAGGATCATTTAGTAATCGCGAAAGCGTTACGGAGATGATAAACTCCAGTGCAAGACTCTGCAAGAGAGACGCTCAGTAGCTCGTTACGGGCTTTAGTCGAAGTTTCGAGAACATACCTTCATCGAGGAGTCAAGCAGTACATTGCTTCCTCCTACGTATATCTCGCGAGGAAACCATGAGGATAAAATCAGAGAGATTAGAGCCCACACAGAGGCATACCGACAATCCTTCTTTCCACGAACAATACGAGACTGGAATAGAAGGGAGTGCCGATATAGGTACTCAAGGTACCCTCCGCCACACACCATCAGGTGGCTTGCGGAGTATGGATATAGATAGATGTAGAAGCCGAATAAATTATTACATTATTACTCTGTAACGAAACGTCGGAGACCGTGAGTCCTTTACACCAGAATCCTCAGAAGGTATCCTTGAACAACCTTTAAAAGTTAGTCGTAGATCGGGTTCACTGTTGAAAAATGTAGATCTCTCAAAATCATGAAAATTAAATCATTCTCACACTCTTCCGTTCTTAGATAAAGGCAACTATGTTTAGCTATATTGTTATTTCCTATAAGTAACTAACAAAAATTACGCTGTTCCCTTGACACGGTTACACAGCTTTTCAAAAGTATAGAGTTAAATTCTACTGAAAGTGCAGTAGTAAACAAAAAATAGGGACAGCAGGAAAACTGCTCTGTATTGTCTGTGCAGGAACGAAATAAAATGTTGCATTGAAGTTCCCTTAAATACTGATGTAAATGGACGACAGCTGCTAACTGAGAAACTCCCATGATGATTGTTATGGCAACCAACTAAACTCAGTAAATCAGTTCGCCTTTCCAGTTACTTCGGAAGAATGGTTCAATACAAAACTGACGATCCTACAGCTTCACGATAAATGATTCGCGACGTGCTGCAATGAGAGGAGAAAGCGGTACGTGAAGACGCTGAAAGCCGAGGTGAGGTGAGAAGGCCGCAGCTTAGAAAGTAGCCTCTAATCGTACAGCGCTGCGCTGACCTGCCGGCACACAATGAGGGGGACCGACTACTGTCCGTAAGTCCCTAATCAGTCTTGCTAAACTATTATTTCAGGCTTTCCTTAAGTGTCTGGCTGCGTACCACAAAAACTGAAAAAAAAAGTTATAACCCTAAATACCTAAGAAGCAATCGTGTATTTCCGACTAACAGCAACCGTGAAATGCCTTGAATCATGAATGTTTCATACCTATACTAAACTACAAAATACTAATCAGTTCCACACTAAACACATGGCAATTTCAATTCAAAAATCTACGGTTAATGAGCGTAACCAACTGTTCGACGCACGCGCGTGAATATCGTTCTGCACTCTCTTTTGTGTGTTACTTCTCGTATAGCGAAGTGTATTTGCAACCAACCTCACTAGTTAGTGAAAGTGTCGAGCCATCGATAGAGTTACGGAAAAAGCGCTATCGCCCCAGAGCAACTAAAGATATACAGTTTGTTCATTTCGTCTATCTTATACTTACGGGCGACAGGTAGTGTACACTCTGTGCTTACATTTAAATGACCATTACGAGCAGGATGCATGAAGGCATAATTTAAACACAGTCCCAATACTCAACTCGGAGAAAGAAAACCAGCTGAAATTGGTATAAAGGCTAGCGGCTCGATGTGAGCGCGGATCATCATCTTAACCAGGCAGTCAGTTTACTAGTAAACATCTCTCTCTCTCCCCGCCTCCTCCCGCAAAAGAACCAACTGAAGTGTCGCAATGCTGACAAATGCTTCATCAAACGCATAACTGCTACTACCCACAGGCGGAACCCGCTTTTAATCCAAATAAACAACGCGCGAGGAAACAGATAAAGCTATTCCAAACTATTTCAAAAATTTGCTGACACAACTATTGCACCAACACGGAAATATTGGAAGCCAAGGCTAACTAAAAAACTTGCGAAGGGGATATGACCGTCAGCAACGTAGATAGGATTCGTTCAAAACTTTCGGTACAGTTGCATTCACCCTCCCCTTTTTTATTACAGGTTTATACACGTCCAACTAAGACTACCCTTACAACGGATAACTTGCAATTACGCGTATCTTACCCAGCGCAAACTTATCCGGTAAAAGGATTGGTAGTCAAACATTAGGAAGTCAAAGTAGTGGTACCAAAGTGGCAGAGGCAAGAAATTTTGAGCTATTTGCCACCCATCACGAGAAAGAAGACAGGCTGCGTGGGAAACCTGAATCATCATGTGTAAATTCAATGCACGTTCCAACAATACCTTTGGCAATAAAGCAGACGGCAACAGAAGTAAAGGGTGCAACTAACGTCCCTTTACAGACTTTGAGGACAGAGTCCTTGCAACAAAACAAGAAAAAATTTCTATTAAAATGGGATCTAAAATGCATACCCTAACAGCTAGGAGCATTTGTTCACGGTCGCTAGTGCAACACATCTCTCCTACTGCAAACTCTTCGCTTTCCATATTTCAGGAAGAGGTAGTATGGACCTAAATTTGGGAAAATGTCCCGCAAACATTGGCTCTGAAATGCATACTTAAGAGCTATGAGCACTTAAATACAAGAGATGTTTTATTGTAGTGAAGACGAAAAAGTGCTAATAGCTCTTACTGTAGTAAAAAAAGTGGAGCAGACACGAACGGGGCATCATCCTAGCGAAGATGTGGGCTGCCAATCGGGAAATCCATTGAGGTAAGAGACTTTGACAAAGGGCTGAGTATTATTATACAGAACCTATGAACAAGTATCTCGAAAACGGCGAAGCTGGTCGAATGTTCCTGTGCTACTGCCGTGAGCATCTACAGAAAGAAGTGGGGCAGTGAAACTACCACTAGGAGCTAAATAGTTGGACGTCCACGACACTTCACAGAATGTGCGGCTCGGAGGCTTGGCTGCACTGTAAACTAAGATAAATGGTGGAGCTGTGGAATCTCTGCCGAAAGAACACAATGCTGGTGCACACAAGTGTTTCGGAGCACACCGCTCATCGTACATTCTTGAACATGGAGCTCCGCAGCAGACCACACTTCAATGTTCACCCAGCGACCTCAATCACGATTGCAATGGACACGGAACCATCAGGATTCGACCGTCGACCAATGGAAACGTGTCGACTCTTCAGGTGAATCACATTCCTGCAACAATAGGTCAATGGTCGTCTTCATAAACGCCGTCATCGAGGTTAACGGTGGCTCGGGACATACAGTGCTATGTATGGGACCTGTGGTAGTAATCGTAGACACGCTGACGGCAGTGAACCACCTACCTCTCTTCATGCTTCATGTCGTGTTCTCCGTGTCGTAGAGCCAGAACCGTGCTAGTGGTTGGTTATACGTGCATTAGAGTGAACTCAGGCTGTCTCGGCGACCAAATTCGCCTGATGTACATCCCATGGAACCCATCTGGGTCGCTTTCGTGGACAATCACCACGTACGCAAACCAGCGGCCCGTTATATGTGCGAATTTCATGACCTGTGTGTAGGTCATAATGTTTTGGCCCATCAGTGTATATTAGCAAAACTCTTACTGAATACCAACTTCCTATGGCTAGACAACAGAGCCTAACGTTACAAGAAGAAGATAGGATAGGCCATGTGTTCTGCACAGAGCATCTGTCACTCAGAATTTCATGTAACCTTGGACTGAAAAACGCACAAATAGCAAACATTTACCACTTGCGCTCAAGGCGACACAAACGCAACTACTCAAATAAGAACCGAAATCTGCGGGCCTTAGAAGTAATTGTCACAAAATAACCGCGCACAATGCTCTGAGATATACCAGCGAAAGCTAACATAAGAGCAAAATATCCTTATGAAAACAGCAGCAGCAATAAAATATACTGAATCTAAAATACCCGAAAATTAGTTAAAACAAAGACTTAAAAGAATCTCAGAGTATGCACCCGCAACAGGAAAATGTCATACTGTTATCACCTGATAAAATAAGCTCAAGAACGGAATCGGCTAAACACATTGGCCAATATCGTTGTAGCCAAAAGATATTGAGGAACTCTAAGAAACAACTCGTAATTACAGCAAAAGACATAACCCACCAAAACTCCAGTTCACGGTCTGGGGTAGGTTATTTTTCCCACAGTCAAGCTGAATTCCAGGTTAACTACAGGTTGACTAAATACATTAAAACCTAAAACACATTAAAAATAAAGCCCCGCCTTTTAACCTCGCCTGCCTCTGTGACAGATGTTCTCTAGCCTTCATCCTGCATCTACCCTCTTCTGTAGGGATGCGTAACGAGCGGATATCTGGAGGATAGAGCAAGGACGCTGAATCAAAATTTCCGTAGTCCTCTTTCTACTGTAACATTTCGTAGCAATTCCAACTGACAAAGTAACTGCAAAAATTAATAGTTCATCTCTTTTTCAAGGCGTACTATAAATTACCAAACGAAACTTCACTAATCTCAAGAAAACGTGACTTATCAAAATTGTGGGGGCAACCAAAAGAATGTTTAATGTGGTCTAACGTACAGCTGTAGTTCGCCATGTATTCTACACAAAGTCCCGAATTGTGTCTACACGAATTTAGTATTCGTTGTGAAGTATGTGTATTTCCGTTAACGAGAATGTTGCGGAAGATGGCCACGCAAACAAACTTTTTACAATGTATTTTGTATAAAAGCAGAGAATAGGTACCGATTGGTGGACGACAACTTATTCAGCTGAAAGTCAAATAGATACTTACTTCTCTAATCTACTTGACGCCATTTATAAAAATTGAGTTCTACTTCGTTGGAGACGAGTAGTATAGCCTCCCGTGTACCTTTAAACACACCTCGTTCTAGTAGTTCTACATACCGTAGGTTGGTAGGTAGTAGTTAGTTATATCCCCTGAGTAGTGGCCACTAAACGTACCAGGGAGTTTAATACGAGTTCACAGCATACTGTTAAACCTGCGTTTGTCTGGCATCAGCTCCGTCAAGGGAGGACTCTCATTAGTTAACAACTGCACTAAAGTGGCGAGGAGCAGACAGCGGTAAATGTGGCTGACGCAGTTGTCGAAATAACGAACATTTCGCCAGGTGCAAAGTAAACGTATAGGGAATGCTAACAACACAGAGTAGGAATCTGCACAACGTTCAGTTACAGTCTCTACAAAATACGCTTACTACTCAGTTTTGAGAATGAGCACTTATTCTATTGCTTCCATAAACATTGTTGTGAGGCCACAGTAAATTAACGACGCACAACCATAACAGCAGATCAAACTGAACTAAGCAGCTTAGCAATTACGTGATTCCAAATCACATTAGAGAAATCGTTCAGATATTAGAAACGACGAAACTGTTGTACTTCAAATTCTTCTTTCTTACAGATAAACGCGAGAAGACAGTACGCAAAAAAATTTTTGTCATGCCTTGCAGAGTAACTCGCCCCTTCGTGATCTGGCGGTAGTCTCTTACGAATATCTTCGACCTTACGGCCACTTAAGGTCGATATTCTGCAACGGACTTGAGTACATATTACTAGACCCATAGCCTCTACGAACAGTGTAGGGATAGCAAACATCTTTCTCTGCAACAGAATGTGATCGTCGAAACACAGGTTCTGTCGCTGGAAGGTAAAGGCCCAATGTTCTGATACATTCCCCTGTCATCAAATTTGTATCTGCGTGTCGGACATTCTTCTGCTCGATGTAGTGCACAAACTCGTTGTGGCATGGACTCAACAAGCCGTTGGAAGTACCCTGCAGAAATACTGAGCCATGCTGCCTCTATAACTCTCCATAACAGCGAAAGTGTTGCCGCTGTAGGATTTTGTGCAACTGACACCTCGATTATGTCCCATAAATGATCGATGGGATTCATGTGGGGCGATCTGGGTGGTCAAATCGTTCGCTCGAACTGTCTAGAATGTTCTTCAAACCAGTCGTGAACAATTGTGGCCCAGTGACACGGTGCACTGTCTCCCATAAAAAATGCATCCTTGAATGACAGCAAGTAGTTTCAAAGTAGTCGAACATAACTTCGTGAATGATCGGTTCAGCTGGACAAAAGGACGCCGGACGCTGTGGCCGAGCGGTTCTAGGCGCTTCAGTCCGGAACCGCGCGCCTACTACGGTCGCAGGTTCGAATTCTGCCTGTGGGATGGATCTGTGTGATGTCCTTAGGTTAGTTAGATTTAAGTAGTTCTAAGTTCTAGGGTTTATACAAGGGCGATGTACTTGAGGACAATATTATGGAAATGGAAGAGGATGTAGATGAAGATGAAATGGGAGATAAGATACTGCGTGAAGAGTTTGACAGAGCACTGAAAGACCTGAGTCGAAACAAGGCCCCGGGAGTAGACAACATTCCATTCGAACTACTGATGGCCTTGGGAGAGCCAGTCCTGACAAAACTCTACCATCTGGTGAGCAAGATGTATGAGACAGGCGAAATACCCACAGACTTCAAGAATAATATAATAATTCCAATACCAAAGAAAGCAGGTGTTGACAGATGTGAGAATTACCGAACTATCAGTTTAATAATTCACAGCTGCAAAATACTAACACGAATTCTTTACAGACGAATGGAAAAACTAGTAGAAGCCGACCTCGGGGAAGATCAGTTTGGATTCCATAGAAATACTGGAACACGTGAGGCAATACTGACCTTACGACTTATCTTAGAAGAAAGATTAAGGAAAGGCAAACCTACGTTTCTAGCATTTGTAGACTTAGAAAAAGCTTTTGACAATGTTAACTGGAATACTCTCTTTCAAATTCTGAAGGTGGCAGGGGTAAAATACAGGGAGCGAGAGGCTATTTACAATTTGTACAGAAACAAGATGGCAGTTATAAGAGTCTAGGGGCATGAAAGGGAAGCAGTGGTTGGGGAAGGACTGAGACAGGGTTGTAGCCTCTCCACGATGTTATTCAATTTGTATATTGAGCGAGCAGTAAAGGAAACAAAATAAAATTTGGAGTAGGTATTAAAATTCATGGAGAAGTAAAAACTGAGGTTCGCCGATGACATTGTAATTCTGTCAGAGACAGCAAAGGACTTGGAAGAGCAGTTGAACGGAATGGACAGTGTCTTGAAAGGAGGATATAAGATGAACATCAACAAAAGCAAAACGAGGATAATGGAATGTAGTCGAATTAAGTCAGGTGATGCTGAGGGGATTAGATTAGGAAATGAGACAAAGTAGTAAAGGAGTTTCGCTATTTAGGGAGTAAAATAACTGATGATGGTCGAAGTAGAGAGGATGTAAAATGTAGACTGGCAATGGCAAGGAAAGCGTTTCTGAAGAAGAGAAATTTGTTAACATCGAGTATAGATTTAAGTGTCAGGAAGTCGTTTCTGAAAGTATTTGTATGGAGTGTAGCCATGTATGGAAGTGAAACATGGACGATGACCAGTTTGGACAAGAAGAGAATAGAAGCATTCGAAATGTGGTGCTACAGAAGAATGCTGAAGATAAGGTGGGTAGATCACGTAACTAATGAGGTATTGAATAGGATTGGGGAGAAGAGAAGTTTGTGGCACAACTTGACTAGAAGAAGGGATCGGTTGGTAGGACATGTTTTGAGGCATCAAGGGATCACAAATTTAGCATTGGAGGGCAGCGTGGAGGGTAAAAATCGTAGAGGGAGACGAAGAGATCAATACACTAAGCAGATTCAGAAGGATGTAGGTTGCAGTAGGTACTGGGAGATGAAGCTTGCACAGGATAGAGTAGCATGGAGAGCTGCATCAAACCAGTCTCAGGACTGAAGACGACAACAACAAGTTCTAGGGGACTGATGGCCTTGCACAGTGCCTTCTTGACAACTGGGGTCCATGGCTTCGTGTAATCTGCGCCACACTCGAACCCTACCATCAGCTCTTATCAACTGAAATCGGAACTCATCTGAGCAGGCTTAGGTTTTTCAGCCGTCTAGGGTCCAGCCGATATGTACACGACCTCTGGAGAGACACTGCTGGCGATGACGAGCTATTAGCAAAAGCACTCACTTCGGTCGTCTGCTGCCATAGACCATTAACGTCAACTTTTCCCGCACTCTCCTAACGGATACGTCAATCGTACGTCCCACATTGACTTCTGCTGTTATTTCACACAGTGTTGCTTGTCTGATAGCACTGACAGCTCTGCATAAACGCCGATACTGTCGGCCGTTAAGTGAAGGCAGTCAGCAACTGCGTTGTCCGTGGTGAGAGGTACTACCTGAAATTTGGTATTCTCAGCACACTCTTTGCACTGTCTCGGAATATTGAATTCCCTAAAGGTTTCCGCAGTAGAATGTCCCATGCGTCTAGCTCCAAATACCATTCCCCGTTCAAAGTCCGTTAATTCCCTTCGTGCGGTAATAATCATGTCTGAAATCTTTCCACACGAGTCACCTGAGTACAAATGACAGCTCCGTCAACGCAGTGCCCTTTCATAGCTTGTGTACGCGATACTATCGCCATCTGTCGATGTGCATATCGTTATCCCATGACATTTGTCACCTCAGTGTAGTTTGGGTAATTTTCGCTCCATTGTAAGCAATACTAAATTTCCCATGCATCTCAATGTTGGACATCTCCTGAACGGTGTGTCGCACAACGATATAACTTTGCTGGTACACACCGCGAGAAGTGCATGCTTCAACATGAATGCTAGCCAAACCTGCAGGTTACACTGTTGTTTATGACCACGAACGGCACCTGTGCCATGTACCGTATACGTTGCACACGTCTGTTGTGGTCAGCACGTTGTCCTGTGTAGCTGAGAGTTCGGAGCTTAGTGCATTCGAACATGGGCAAATTACTGGTGCTCGTAGGGCGGGTGCTTCTGTAATCGAGGTAGCCGAAGTTCCTGGTGTTTCAACAGGCACCGTAGCCAAGACTTTTACAGATACAAAGAAAGCGGAAAAATATCATTCACTAAGTCACAACGCGTACGAAAGTGTGTGTTGAATAGTAGTGACTGAAGGTCACTGAAGAGAATTGTGACGGAAAAATCAGAACGACAGCTGCAAACGTCACTGCAGGACTGAATGACTGTCGCACTTCCGAAAACTGTCAGCACCAAAACAACATAATGAGAGCTCCAGAAGCAGAGGACTGCATAAGGGTGCGCTGGAATTCCAAAACCACTAGGCGGCAAAGCAAATGACAGCAACAGGAAAACTTGATGCTGAAGCGATTAAACGTATGATATGGAACCATGGAAGAGTGTAAATTGGTCAGATGAGCCTTTTTTTAACTCTGTTTATAAAACTTCTGGTCGATTTTAGATTGAGAAATGGCGAGGGTTCGCGAATTTGGGCACTCATATCATGGTATCCCCCCCCCCCCCCCCCCTCCTGTTTATTCGGCTAGGTCGCACTACTGCCAAGGATTATGTAAATCATTTGGCTGGTCAGATCCATCTCATGGTAAAATGCTTGTTCTCAAATGGTGATGCTGTGTTCAGACGACAGTCCCCTGTTCACACAGCTTGCATCGTCCAGAACCGAATTTGTGAGCAGGAGGATGAATTGTCACATCTCCCCCGGCCACCTGTCACCAGATCTCAATCTTATTGAGTCCTTCTCGTCACTTTTGGAGAAAAGGGTGCGTAATCGCAATCCACCTCTATCACTGTTCTGAACTTTTCACTACTTTACAGGCAGAATGGTATAAGATTAACTTAAAAACTATACAGAACCTGTGTTAATCCATTACGAGACGACTGGGATGTTTTGAATGCCACTGGTTTTGTTACACTGTATGCGCTAATATTTAGCGTTTACGGTGTTACCAATTTTTGTTTTATTGCGAATAGTCCGTAATAAAGTATATTACAAAGTGTTCTGTGATACTGAAGTTGTTCTGAGCTCAGCAGCGAAAATGTGGTCAGTGATAAACTTCTTCCTTTAATCATTCTGTGCAAGAGTCAGCGAGGAAATGTTTCGTAAAGGTTTGAAATTGTGCGCAAAGTTTGTCAAAGTCGCTAAGTGCTCTTTCTCAACTTTTTGGTGAATAAATTCCGAATATTTGCGCACCTTCAGTTACACAGCCTCAAGACAGTTTCTACATGTAACACTTGCTTATTGTTAAACTTTTAGCGTAAGATTATACCTCTCACTTTTAAATTCAATCACGCGAAATACTGAAAATCAAATTTTTGTTACCGCTGGTAGCCGTTAGACAGGCAACCTGCAAGTCGTTCTGGGGTAGTCTCTTAGTAATACAGACCTCACTGCTGTTTTAGAGGGGCCTTTGCTGGTTTGATTCCTACGACAAAACCATGTGTTTCGCAATTTGCGAACCATTTTTGCCTTATGTTGAGCCTGGATCAAAAACTTCCATTAACAATGGGATGCAAAAACCGTAACAGGTTTGTCACGTAACAGTGACACATTAATTTTTAATACAGCTTTCACTTCAATAAAAATACATTTGTCACGTTCAGTGGCAAAACGCATGAGCACATGGAACACAAACTTCGCCATTTAAAGGATGACTTAAGAGTATACCGAACGACCCTGCATTCACGGAAAATGTTTCCCAAGGTTTCCAGAAGGCAGCAAGCTGGTCCATCCGTACTCGTAACAGCTGAAGAGACGCTATAATCATACATGTCCCACATAACTAATACTTTTTCCTATTAGCGATCCAATGACTGATTTTAAATAAGATTGAAACAGAACTAGAATTTGTGTGTCTACAGCAAAAGCTGTTTGTATTAGTCGCTCGTTCCAGTCAGTTACTATTCACTGTAACTATCGCATATTTTCAACGAATTTCGGATATTCAGAAATGTGTAACTTTCATAAACTGCTCAAAAACATTTTGTACCGCCCTCGTGAACACACAATCAGTTTTTAATCATACTCCTAAGTACTAGTAAGTCCAGAGGACAGATCAGTAGTGCGAACAGTGTCTCCAATCGTGAAGGAGACAACGCGGTCACATAGTTCAGTCCGTCGAAATTCCTCGAAGTGTAATTTCACGGCAAGAAGGGTTTTCAGGACAGGAAGCTAGTCGCCGATTTAGCGTCCACCATGACGCCATGCGAGCATTCAAGGAATATTGTAATACACAGAGCATGGAAAAACTGCCGTGTGATGGTCGCCTGCAATAAACAGTAGTAGCTGACCATTACCTGCAAATTATGTCTCAAGAGTACCCAGAGGAGAATGGAAAAAGAATTTCGTGCTCTCTCTCTCTCTCTCTCTCTCTCTCTCTCTCTCTCTCTCTTCCTCTCTCTCTCTTCCTCTCTCTCTTAGGAGGCACACCTCCTTCGCGAATAAGATAGCAACAATGCTGACGTGTCGCCTGTGAAGACCAGCATGTTTTGTGAGCAAATTTAAGTGGTACAGGAAGCACCTGAATTCCAGAATTTACAACTTTCATACAGCACATCCAGACGACTCTCAAACTTCCGAAACATATAGCGCACTAAGTTTTTCAGACACTATTCACGAAGGAATTGGCCTAAGTTTTAGACTATACTAATAGTTACTACACCGTTCAAAAATTCTACTCGTTGAAAAGTACTTCGAAAGCCTGGAAAGAGATGCGTGTAGCAGAATCTATTATTCCCTTGCGGTGACTTTTGATGGCAAGAACTTGAAATAATCTGAGTATTGTAAACTTGATGTCTGAGGGGGGAGAGTCAATAGCATTCACTTCATTTCAAAACGTTTCTATTGATAAGTTTCATATTTCGATTGACGCTTAGTTTTCAAGCAGTTAATTCCATCTTAAAAGACGTTGTTTTATTATAAAAATATTTGTGTTGTTGTGAAACTGGATTTACACTTCAGTTATAATGGGGCAAAATATGGCTTAGTCGGTGAATACTACTTAAGAATTAGTGGCAATATTGTGACACCTTGGAAACTTATTTGGTAACAGGACACACGCTATACATGGCAAAGTTCCTCTTGCATGAAAGATGAACAAATACTGTACGTAAAGTCTTCCATGAGCAGGAAAAGTATGTCAAAACTGGAAGTCAAACCGCAAAGAGGAGCAATGGAATGTAGGTCTTCACGTTATGGATGGCTTTGAAATATGACAAGAGGCGTATAAAAGTTTTCATGCCACACAGTTGAAATCAGCTGGGAAAATGGCCGTCACATAAAAATTGAAAAATTAAAACCAAAATTCTGTTCTGTAAAATTTGGAAAAATAGTAAAACCGAAGTGCGGAACGTGCATGGAAGGTCGACAAGTACCTGCACGGGGGTAGCTTCCCTGACCACGCAGGGATGGCACTGGTGGTGCCTGATCTGGAAACTGTCCACGCAAGGTAAGAAGTGTGCGCCCGACATGGCTGCGGCAGGAGTAATATGGACAACGGTTTGCTGGCCAGGCAAAAGCTTTTGTGGCTGGATGGTGGCCAACTGGCACATGAAGAGAACTGAACTCTCCTCTTTCGCTGGTGGCCACAAGGCCCCAGCGGTCTCATCAAATGGTAGATATTATGTACAATGCAGAAACACATCCATTTCCTTCGCAGGCTACGCCGTGGGGAAATGACCAAGCCAGACAGCTGAGAGCGAAATACTTCACCGAATATTTGGTCTGAACTCGGACTGATGGGGACGCTTTTATTGTAACTAAACAATAATTTTTGTGTCGAAAAGAACGAAGACAAGTTTGGAAAGTTAACACTCTTGGGGAAAATGCAAAATGGTTCCTTATTAACGAAAACTTACTCTGCTGCCCCCATCTCTACAGCTCTTCAGGCATGTGGACGTCTAGGTGACACACCTGTGACCATTGCACCATACAAAACTTCGAATATGGTCTGAGGAATCATCTTCTACAGAGATCTTATGCTCCAAACAGATCAGTAACTCTAGACTAATCTCCAGTGGCGAGGTTGGTTGGGGGATTGAAGGGACCAGGCTACTAGGGCCATCGGTCCCTTTTTCCATGAACTTGAACCCCCACAAGGAATAAAAACAAACAATGGAGATGACAAGAGACGACACAGGAAAACACAGAGACCAGACAAAAGGAATTAAAACCACACCGAGTGACTGGTTGGCCGACCATAGAAACGAAAAAGGCCAACCACCACGAAACGCACTAAAAAACCCAGTCTAAAATCGAAGGCCAAAGGCCAGACTCAACACACAAAAAGACACACTTCGATCAAGCGATAAAAACCCCCCCTGCACGAATAAAACTCAAAACTAAATCTGCCATCGCAACGTCATCTGATAAAAGTGCAGGAAGCGTATCAGGCAGCGCAAACGTCTGCCTGAGCGGAGTTAAAAGCGGACACTTCAAGATGTGGACCGCAGTCAAAGCTGACCCGCAGCGACATAAAAGTGGGTCCTCGCGGCGCAATAAATAGCTGTGCTTTATCCAGGTGTCGCCAATGCGCAGCCGGCAGAGGACACGAGTCCTTGCGAGAGACCCACAAAAAGGAGCGCCACGCACCAGTAGCCTCCTTGATGGCCTGAAATTTGTTGGGTGAAGGCAAGGCGCGCCATTCTTCACCCCAGGTGTGAAGTACCTTCTGCCACAAAACTGACCTGAGGTCACTTTCCGAAAGGCCAATCTCCAAGGCTGGTGCAGCGACGGCCTGTTTGGCCAGCGTGTCAACACTTTCATTTCCTGGGATGCCTACATGACCAGGGGTCCACACAAAGACCACAGGACGGCCGCAACGGGCAAGAGTATGGAGGGACTCCTGGATAGCCATCACCAGCCGAGAGCGAGGGAAACACTGGTCGATATCTCGTAAACTGCTCAGGGAGTCACTAAAGATAACGAAGGACTCACCTGAGCAGGAGCGGATATACTCTAGGGCGCGAAAGATGGCGACCAGCTCGGCAGTGAAAACACTGCAGCCAGCTGGCAATGAGTTGTTCATAATGATCCCCTAGAGTAAAAGCATAACCGACACGACCAGCAACCATAGAACTGTCAGTATAGACAACGTCAGAACCTTTAAACGCAGCAAGGATTGAAAGAAAGCGGCGGCAGAGGGCCTCAGGGGGGACTGAGTCCTTCGGGCCCTGTGCCAAATCGAGCTGAAGGCACAGGTGGGGCACACACCACGGGGGTGTACACAGAGGGGCCAGGAAAAGAGGTGGAAGGCGGAAAACCTCAAGCCCAGAGAGAAGAGCTCTGACGCGAACCGCGATCGTACACCCTGAACGGAGCCGCCATTCCGGAAGATAGACGACCGACTGAGGGAACAGATGATTTTGGTATGCCCGGGCAAGCTACAAACGTGTGTAGCATAAGCGGCAAGTAATCGTTGGCGAAGGAACCGCAATGGAGTGACACCTGCCTCCACAAGTATGCTGTTGACAGGGTTTGTCCGGAAAGCTCCAGTGGCGAGTCTCATCCCACTGTGAAGGATGGGGTCCAGTAACCGCAATGCGGAAGGGGATGCCGAACCGTAAGCCAGGCTCCCATAATCTAGACAGGACTGAATTAACGCCTGGTACAGCCATAGAAGGGTAGACCGATCGGCACCCCAGTGGCGAGGTGTACTTCATACCAGACGTGTACAAAAAGGGCCCAAAGATAATCGTATGTATACAGGCGCCGTTACCTTGTCTTCGAAGGGAATGTCTTCCCAGACAAGGTTATAACGGTGGAAAAGGGTGATATGATACCTTATGTCCAACCACCTGTTAGGTGCTTCAGATGTTTATGCTTTGGGCATATGTTACCCCACAGCACGGCAGACCCAAAATGCAGCAACTGTGGACAACTGCTCCATGAAAGTAGTCATTGTTAACATACACATTTGCACGTCAACTGTATGGAGCATCATGCTCGAGTTTGCCTAATTTTCAAGTAAGAACAGAAGATCCATGAATAAAAATCTATTGACTGTCATATACTGAGTCACAGAAGAAATGTGAACGCCTACAATTCCTACCACCCTTCTCTCCCATGGTTCCCACAGTACCTTCTTTGGGAACCATTTCCTGCAACTGGCTGGAGAAGTGTCCTCCTTTGGCGTCCGCTTTTGACAGGGTTCCTTCTCAGGATACTTCAGTGGGAACCCCCAGACCAGAGGCTCAAACCAAACAATGGCTCGAGGAGCCATGACCCGTGGGTCCCAGGGCTGGTTCACCCTTTCTGTCCCCACGTTAAATGCAGATAGCCCCTTAAACAAATTTTGACAACCAAAGTTTACAGAGGAGGTGGAGGAGGAGGAGGAGGAATTGGGGCAAGGCTCCTCCAGTGCCATGGGAGGCGCCAGACTATCCCATACAGTCACACTGAGCTGCTGTTTGTGGATGTGGTTCCATCCCCATTGGTGACAGGCAGTGATCTGGCATTGTGACAAGCCATCCTGGCTGCTTCACTTTTAACCTGGTCACAAGTCATGTGAGTGTAATGGATGCTGCTGTAAACTTCCTCTTCAGCATTTCGCATTGCTCTCCAAGAAACGCACTTCACTGGGAACCATTCTCCCACCCTCCATGGTCATAGTGCACTGTCGGAACTGCACCGATCCTGAGGTTTCTGGAAGGACCTATACTTTGGTTCGTACAGATGGCAACATGGAATGGATTCCCTTCGTAATTCATTTGAGGCAATAGCGGTGTGGGTGCGAACTACCTCAGTGATTACCATTTGCCACATTTACCTACCTCCAGGCAGGTCATTTACATTGAACTGACCACACTAATCCCAACCATGTCCATCTGGTGAGGACCTTGAAACTGACCAGCTTCTCAAGCCATGCACTACCTCAATGGTGGTTCTTCCACCTAAGTGCTGCTCATGCACCATTTCAGCTACTTATCTAATGATCTCTTCCCCTAGTCTTCTAGCTCCGCTAAAATGTTCACTACACGATGATCTTCGCGACTGTGACCACTTTCAGGTGGCCCTGTGGTTTCCTTGCTAATGCCAGACGGACGGATTACCATGTTTGGCACTTTAGAGCCAAGTGGCCTCTGTATGCCTCTGCAGTTACATTCGCCATCTGTCAATCTGTATTGATGAGGTTCTGCAAGCCATCTCCAACGCGATCACCCACGGCACATGAGCTACTATTACGCTTTATATCGACCCCTCACGTTCGGCCGCTGCTGTTGGACCAAAAAATATTGCAATAACTATTAAAGATTGCCGACAAGCCTTGCAATGATTCAAACATACTTCGCAGACCAACCTTAACACATGACTTCATGCTAAGGCTAGCTATTGATTCCTCTCTGGGGACGTATGGCTCTTCACCTCAGGTGTGGACCAAGCTCCATGGTCTTACAGGCCAACAATGGTCAACAGCTGTCACCGGTCTTGTCTTACAGGGTGGTTGACCTGGTCTTGCAGAAAACCTTGTAACCCGCTTTGACAGCATCAACATCCATCACCTATCCCGCCACCTTTCTGCTGCAGAAGCACCAAGCTGAAGACGTCCTCTAAGTTTCACTCCCCACAAAGCCGAATCAAATAGTGAACCCTTCACTGACTAGGAACTTCTTCATGCTCTTGCTACAACTCATGCCCTGATTCAATTCACAATCAGATAATCCAACACCTGATTGTTCTCCAAAGGCAACATCTCCTTGGGGTCTTCAACCTATCTCGCTCCAAAGTGCTTTCCCCTCGCAATTACTGGGCCACACGAAAATCCAACATCTCTCGATACTTTATGGCCAATTGGCCTGATCAATTTACTGTGTAAGCTGCTTGAAAGGATGGTTACCTGCAGATTATGCTGGGTTCTCGAATCTTGAGGCCTTTTGTCCCCCTAACAATGTGCTTTCTGTGAGGGGCCATCCACAACTGACAATCTGCTTAGGTTGAAAAAACTTTTCCTAAACGCCAGCACCCTGTCTGTCCTTTTTCACCTGCATAACGTGTAAGACACCGTTTCACATCGTCACCCTCTATGATGGGCTTTCAAGGCCCTCCACCAATTTATTCAGTTTTTATCCCACCAGTTTCCAATTAGTTGGCACTTCACAAAGCTCCCCCTGCAGGTCTGGGTGTTAGAATATGCCCAAGGTATTCCTGCCTGCCGTAAGAGGTGACTAAAAGGAGTTCCACACGTTTCGTCCTTTATGTGATGATCCCCTGTAGAGTTTGACCACCATCCTTCAAAATTTTCCCGAAGAGTGTGCCAATTGGGGAAGGGCGCCTCACATGGTGCATTGTGTCCATCGTGCACAGAGATTTTTGGCCCACTTTCTCATCGTCTCATTGCAGTCCCGCCCATTCCCCATCTCTTGGGCGAGGACGCCTTCCTGGGTGCGTTTTCAATCATGCACTATGCAGTGTCGCTTTCTGTGTCGATAATGACTATGGACTTCTTTGCACCTGATGTCAGCACGGTAGCCAGTCTGTTGCGGTGGGGCCGCCATGTACCCTGTTGGGTGTAGCCGCCTGACCAAACAGGGATCGCTCTGATTATGCCTGCACCGTTAACTTCCCACGTATGCCAAGGGGTAGATGCCCATCCCCTGGGGCATCGGGACTCCCAGAATGGCCATCCTGCCAGGTGGCCTTTGCTGCGGCTGGGTGGCGCCCATGGGGTGGGCCCCTGGTTGGAGTAGGTGGAATCAGGGCGGATGACATGCGATCAAGCGTAGTCCATCTCTTGCTGGTGGTGAAACACCAGCAGTCTCTAAGCGCTCATGAGCTCAATTCAATGCACAAAAGTAAGACCTCAAATCGTTTCCTCTCTGGCCACACCATGGGGGGAGCGTCAGGCCAAGGATGGCAACTGATCTTATTCGCACCAGTACCTTGTGTGTTAGAGAACTGATAGGGAATCTTTGATGCCGATGAAACCTCAGTTTTTTGTTGAGCATTTAGAGGGAAAATTTGGGGAGGTGGAGGGCTTGTCAAAAATGAGATCTGGGTCAGCCTTAATCAAAACAGCATCCTCTGCCCAGTCACAATCGTTACCTGCTTGTGACAAGTTGGGAGATGTTTCTGTAACCATAACGCCCCATAAGAGCTTAAATGTGGTCCGGCGTATCATATTTCACAGGGACCTTCTTTTGCAGTCTAACGATGAGCTGCGCGCCAATTTAGAGTAGCGAGGTGTACATTTTGTCCGGCGTGTCCACTGGGGTCTGAGGGACAATCAGGTTGCCACTGGTGCCTTCATCTTGGCCTTAGAGGGTGATACATTGCCCAAGAAGGTCAAGGTGATGGTCTACCTCTGTGATGTAAAGCCCTATATCCCTCCCACGATGTGGTGCTTTAAGTGCTGGAAGTTCGGCCATATGTCTTCCTGCTATACTTCCTGTGGTGTCACCGCCAGACACCACACTTGCTAGGTGGTAGCTTAAATCGGCCGCGGTCCATTAGTACATGTCGGACCCGCGTGTCGCCACTGTCAGGATCGCAGACCGAGCGCCACCACAAGGCAGGTCTCGAGAGACGGACTAGCACTCGCCCCAGTTGTACGACGACATTGCTAGCGACTACACTGACGAAGCCTTGCTCTCATTTGCCGAGAGACAGTTAGAATAGCCTTCAGCTAAGTTAATGGCTACGACCTAGCAAGGCGCCATTAACCATTTGTAACGTTGCATGTACCTCAAGATAGTCTCACTTGTATCATCCAGAATGCTGTATACCAAAGGACAATATAAAAGTTAAGTGTTCTAGTAGCTACGTTCTTTTCTTTATCACATTCATTACGAATCCTGTTCCAGACTTAACGCCAGACGGAGTGAGTTGACGCGTGCCCTTTCGGCTACTTCACTGTGGACTGGCTGCCTTAACAGTCCACTACACTTCCAGCATTACATGTCGAGATTGTGGACGCCTATCACATCACGATACTCGATGTGCTCTGCCTCCCACCTGTGTCAACTGTGGAGAGCATTATTCGCCTTGCTCGCCAGACTACAGGATTTTTCCACCGCCTGGCTGAGCTATGGCAACTGTCAAGCTTCACACCTGCTTTCTGCATTGCCCTCCAGGAAACTTGGTTCCTGGCAACGCGGACACCTGCCCTCCGTGGCTATAAGGGATATTACAGGGACTGTAGCGACTACAATAGTGTCAGGTGGAGTTTGCGTTTGTCCTACACTCGGTCGGTAATGAATCTGTCCCCCCTTCAAACCCCTCTTGAAGCTGTGACTATCAGAATGACGATGCAGAAAATAACTTTCTGCAATATATATCTTCCTCCAGATGGTGCAGTATCCCTGAATGTATTAGCTGCACTGATTGATCAACTCCCTAAAACTTTCCTACTTTTGGGAGATTTTAATGCCCATAACCCCCTGGGGGTTGGTACCATGCTTACTGGCCGAGGCAGAGATGTCTAAACTTTACTGTCGCAATTCGATTTCTGCCTCTTAAATATTGGGGCCTCCACACATTTCAGTGTGGCTCATGGTAGTTACTCGGCCACTGATTTATCAATTTTCAACCCAGGACTTCTCACTGGAGAGCACATGACGACCTGTGTGGTAGTGACGACTTTCCCATCTTCCGTCACTGCCCCAGCGTCAGACCCACGGACGCCTGCCCAGATGGGCTTTAAACAACACATACTGGGAACTTTCACCTCTGCTGTCACCACTGAATCTCCCCCACACGGTAACATCGATGTGATGGTTGAGCAGGTAACAATAACAATTGTTTCTGCGGCAGAAAACGCGATCCCTCGCTCTTCAGGGTGCCCCCGGCGTATGGCAATCCCTTGGTGGTCGCTGGAAGTCACTGAAGCAATTACGGAGCATCAGTGAGCTCTACAGGGGCTTAAGCGGCACGCTTCCCTGGAGCACCTCATAGCCGTTACACGGGTCCCTGGCAGCGTTCGCCAACTTATCAAACGACGGAAGCAGGAGTGTTGGGCAAATATCAAACATCTTTTCGGGTACCAGACCCCAACAGGTGTTCCCAGTGTTACCATAAATGGCGTGTTATGTACCGACGCAACCGCGACTGCCGAGCACTTTGCTCGAGCCTCTGCATCGGAGAATTACCCAGCCTTTCGCACCCTCAAGTAGCGGCTGGAAGGGAACGACCTCTTTCACTACACGCCACAGTGAACTCTATAGTGCCCCATTTACAGAATGGGAGCTCTCATTTGACTATAAGTGATATTTCATCATTTTCAACCGGATCTGGTGCGGTGATGTCTTTCCATCGCAATGGGGGAAGAGCACTATCGTTCCAGTGCTCAAAAACGGTAAAAACCCACTTGATGTGGATAGCTATCGGCCCATCAGCCTCACCAACGTTTTTTGTAAGCTGCTGGAATGTATGGTATGTTGGCGGTTGGCTTGGGTCCTGGAGTCATGTGGCCTACTGGCTCCATGTCAGGGCGGCTTCCACCAAGGTAGCTCTACCACTGATAATTTTATGTCCCTCGAGTCTGCCATCTGAACAGCCTTTTTCCAGATGCCAACATCTGGTTGCCGCCTTTTGTGACTTACGTAAAGCTTACGATACGACCTGGCGAAATCATATCCCTACCACATTGTATGAGTGGGGTCTCTGGGGCCCGCTCCCGATTTTTATGCAAAACTTCCAGTCGCTCCATACTTTGTGTCCAAGTTGGTGCCTCCTGTAGTTCCATCCATATCCAGGAGAATGGAGTCCCGTAGGGCTCTGCATTGAGTGTGTGTCTATTTTTAGTGGCCATTAACGGTCTAGCAGCAGCTGTTGGGCCTCTGCCTCGCCTACGTATGCAGACTACTTCTGAATTTCGTACTGCTGCTACAGTCTTGGTGTTACTGAGTGTCGCCTACAGGGAGCCATCCACAAGGTGCAGTCATGGGCTCTAGCCCAAGGTTTCCCATTTTCAGCCACAAAGTCGTGTGTCGTGCACTTCTGTCAGCGTCGTACGACTCATCTGGACCCAGAACTTTACGTTCATGACGATCCACTCAATGTAGTACACACACTTCGATTCTTAGGACTGGTTTTCGATGCCTGATTGACTTGGCTTCCTCATCTTTGTCAGCTTAAAAAGTTCTGGCAGCACCTCAATGTCCTCCGTTGCCTGAGCAACATCAATTGGAGTGCAGATCGCTCTAAGCTGCTGCGGCTCTACAGAGCCCTTGTCCAATCCTGAACTGACTATGGGAGTGTGGTTTATGGTTCGGCAGCGCCCTCAGTGTTGCGTTTACTCGACCCTGTGCACCACTTTGGGGTTAGAATAGCGACAGGAGTCTTTAGGACGAGTCCAGTGACAAGCGTACTGATGGGGCTGGGGTCCCTACATTGCAGACCAGACGTGCACAACTGCTCGCCAATTATGCAGCACACATTCTTAGTTCTCCAGAGCGTCCGAATTACGGTCTACTTTTCCCGCCCACGGCAGTCCATCTATTGCATCGGCGGCCCAGGTCGGGGCTAACGATTGCGGTTCACGTGCAGTCCCTTCTCCCTGAACTGGAGTCCTTCCCTTTACCACCTCTATTTGCGGTCCATTCACGCATGCCTCCATGGTGTAGGCCTCGGCCGCAGCTTCGTCTGGACCTGTTACGTGACCCTAAGGACTCCGTTAACCCTGTGGCTCTCCGCTGTCACTTCCTCTCGATTTTTGACAAGTTCCGGCGCTCTGAAGTGGTTTACACCGATGCCTCGATGGCTGCTGGTCGCGTAGGCTTTGCCTACGTTCACGGCGGCCATATTGAACAGCATTCCTTACACGATGGCTGCAGTGTATGCGCTGCAGAGCTGGTGGCCATTTCTAGTGCACTTCAGTATCTCCGTTCGTGCCCTGGGGAGTCTTTTATGTATTAACTCATTGAGCAGCCTGAAAACCATCGACCAGTGCTACCCTCGTCATCCTTTAGTAGCGTCCATCCCGAAGTCCATCTATGCCCTGGAATGGTCCAGTCGTTTAGTGGTGTTTATGTGGACCCTACATCCCTGCAGCTGACCTGCATTCGTTATTATGCCGCAAGGTTTCTCAATTTTGGGAGACGGAATGGCAAAATATCAGTACGCACAACAAAGAACCATTAAGGGGACCACGAATGTGTGGAAGTCCTCGATCAGGGCCTCTCGCAGGTATTCCGTGGTTCTCTGCTGGCTCCGCATTGGCCATGCTTGGGCGACCCATGGCTCCCTCCTGTGCCGTTAAGACCCACCTCAGTGTCGGTGCGGCACCCGGTTGACAGTGACCCATATTCTTCTGCTCTGTCCTCCTTTGGCTGCCCTGAGACTTCATCTTCAGTTGCCGGACTCGCTATCATTGATTTTAGCAGACAACGCCTCATCGGCTGGTTTGGATTTACTTTCATCCATGAGGGTGGGTTTTATCATTCGATCTGAGTTTCAGTGCATGTCCTTTGTCCCTGTGTCCACCACACTAGTGCTTTTAGGGTGGAGGTTTTAATGTGTTGCAGGCTGGCTTTTCCTTTATATTTTCGTGGTTGGCCAGCCACAGTAATCTGCTTCTCTTCTGTTTCTTGCATCCCTGTTGTTTTCTTGTCCTCTTTTGTTCCTTTTGGTGTTCGTTGCCTTTCTTTCGTTTTTGTTGTCTTGCCTTTCTATTTAGGGTTATACGACCTCATAGTTTGGTCCCTTTTCCCCCTCTTTTAAACCAACCAACCAACCAACCAACCAACTTCATGAAGCTCCCCAAGGGGCCAAGAGAAATCATCCCACAGGGGTCTGTGTTGTCGCCCTTTCCTTCGTCAACATTAATGGTTTAGTTACCTCTGATGTGCCAATGGTCTTGCCTGAACAGTCGGTCGACGACTTTTGCAATTGGTACACGATTTCCAATATTTAAAAAAAAAATGTTGGGCATGTATTTCTGCTGTCATACCACAGTCCATCCTGACTCAGAACTCTACTTAAATACACAGCACCTGGAAGTTGTAGATAGTCCCATTTCTTGGGCCTCCTTTCTCTCATGTGGGTATTGTGAGGAATGAACTGGCCAACCATTGGGCTACATGAGCACTTAGTCACTCCCTGTTCACTTTTCTGATCACAGGTGCCAATTTGCGGGTACATGTGAAACCTCTGCTTGCTTGGAAATGGCACGACACCTTGTTGGCTGCTTCCACATCTAATAAATTTTGCAGCATGGTGCTCTTCCTTCTGCTTCTTCTGGAAGGAATCCACTGTCTTGTCGTCCCAGCATTGGCCATACCCGATTAACCCATGGGTTTCTTTTGTGTAATGAGTTACCCCCGCATCACAGTTGTGGACGTAGCTCATACGTTGATGGAATGCCCCCTCATTCTGGCTCTCCACGCTGTTTATAGACTTCTGGACACATTGCCTCTAATACTGGCAGATGATTCACAGATAGTCGACCTGGTTCTCAGTTTCTCTGTGAAATTTGTTTTTATTCTTACAACGTTTGAAGCTACCTCCACAGCAGGGGCACGGTGGGACATACCCCACTGTATGCTAGGTCTGGTTAGGGCCCTGACCCTACGTCCTTGACCAGGCTACTCTTTCATACATCTTTTACTCGGTTTTAATTGCTTTTAGATTCGGTTTGCCTCCTTTCTGCCACATCCAATTTTCTATTCTGAATGTTGCATTTTGTTGGATAGTGGGTGCCCTTGACTGTAACGGATAAGGGATGGGACAGTTGTGGGTGGGACATTTCCTGCCGTTTGCGAAGACCCAGACACACCCACCTGCTGACATTTCCTTAATCCTGCTTTTTATTACTGACAGGACAAAAGATGTCCATTGCCATTTCAATCGTCACACAATTACTCTTACGAATCTTGGGACATCATCAGAAAATGTTCTCAGCGGACGCCTCTACTTCCAGATGCACCACTTTCGGATTGAGGTACTGATGACCTTGTTTGGTCCCTTAAACACCCCCCACCCCTCCAACAACAAACCAACAATTTTATTCGGCCTCATTCGTGAGATTAACAGATGCCGCCAAGAATGAAAGCATCAGGAGGTTGATGATCAGACGAGAACTACCCACAGCGGCTTAGAGACACACTTTCCAAGCACTACTGAATCATAAGTAAAACATGGATCTGTAAAGAGATGAATCGTCTGCTATAAAAACAGAAGGAATTGCATTATTGTTGTAAACAATGCTATGTGGGACTGTGTGTTGTGCCTTGTATTGAGAGATACCACACACAAGTTCCCGAAATGTGCTTGTTTTTTATGTTATGTCGTTTTAGGAACTTCAGCAATAAAGAAAATTCATTGTACACTTAAAACGCTTATTGATGAGAATAGATACGGATCATTCTGCGAATGCTAAGCTCGATGCAACAGCCGCTACAGTGTGCAACGCCATATCATACCCAGCACGGCTGGCACTGCTGCGTAGAGCGGCCCGACCGCACCGCACACAGATGCGCACACCGTCTAGCGCATTCAGCAGCGAAAGGGATAGTAGTAACTATTGGAAACGATGTTAGGATGAAAGGCAAATTCAATCGCACATTCTGACGTAGTGTAACGCAACTACGAAAGGTTGCACTACCTGCCAGGTGTTCGTAGAAGAACTGCGTGTTTCACAAAAAAATATTTACTCACAGAACGGAGTTACAGAAGCTCTGCAAACATTACAAGACAGTTTCCTCATAAGCTAGGCTTCTAGAAAATTTAGCTTCAAAAAGTGCAAAACAAATGAGCAACTGAATTAGCAATACTCACCAGCGTGGGGCTTCCAAATGTAAGTGATCCACTACTATGGAATGCCAATTAACCTTTACATTTCAAAGTGACACATAAATGACATTTTTTAATACAATCTCAAAGTATCGCAGTTCCTTGTCGATAGAAATCCGCTCTTTGGTACTGGTGCCATTACAGAACCGCTGTGTGAACGTCTGGAAAATCCCCCCCCCCCCCCCCCCCCGATGTCCTTTCAGCTTTCTGAATGGGACTGCCTGGACAGTGCCGTTTGTGGTTGATGTTGCTGGTCTTCCATTCTTCCATCCCGATTAGCATCACATACGTCTGTACGCCCTTGGTGAAATTGTTGCATTATTTCACCATCGAGGAACGCGATCTTGGATTTGGTCCATTTACCGCCAAAATGTTACGTAGAATTTGTGTAAAATTTAGATGTTTTGCCAACAGAAATCTTACTGTCCCGTGTATTTAAACTTTGGAGTAAGGTTCCAGTTGCCGCGGATTTTCACTCGCACATTGATGCACCTGTTGTCCGCATTGCAGCAGAACTCTCTCTGCAGGAAACCCGGAACATGTACGTTCTTCTGACAATGCGACGCTCTCGTTGCGCAATGGTCTTAGCGTAGGACGTCATTGGTAACAGACTTCCTGAAGTCCGTACGTAGTAGCATGTAGAGCCCGATTTCATACTAAAGATGCAGCGACTGTTTAAGGATACGGACTCAGCGCGACACGGGAAGCTTTGGCAAGCCATTCTGCCCAATAACTGCACAAACAACCAACAGCTCGGAGATTAACTGGAACTGTGTCCATGGCGAATGCCTCTCGTCCAATGGCATACCATATGTACTAAATAAACACAATGGTCAGCCACCCAAGAACTCTCTCATCCATGGAGCATTCCTTAAATCATAGACACACACACATCGGTAGCGATGTGATATCCTTTCCACGACACTAAGCAAAATCACTACTCTCATCGGACAACAAAAGGATGATTCCTGTTTTGTGGCAGAGGCAATAGCTGTTGCTAAAAACAACTGCTAGCATCTGCGGATTTTCTATACTCCATTGTAAAAAATTATATTTTATTAAATGCCATGCCCAGTGCAGAATAAATCAGCCATTAAGGGATGCAAGTGGTCCTCAATGTTGAGGTAGTTCAAAGCTTTCTTTGTACCGCATACTCTCCAGGGTAGCCCAACTGAACGGCCTCGACACCATGGTATTGGTTTAATCGGCATTTGTGCATGAATAAGAACGAATATAGCGTTAAGAATGATTCATTTGTCCAGATAACACATTTACGTCACTGCAATCGCAATTGCCGATATTGAATACCGACGGAATACTTCGAAAGCCGCCTGTTGCGAAGTCCTCTTAATAATTTAAGATGTTGTATTCCAAAGGTTTTGTACATTCGCATCGTTGTCCTCCGTTGTCAGCTGGGCCTAATTTTTACGCTTTGGATAAGCCTAAAACGTCGCCTATCTTAGATACATGTACGCCAAACTGTCGTTCATCCAATCGTGATATATCTGAGGTCAGCGGAGCTTCGCCGATTCCGTGATACTTGCTCGTATTCGTTGTGCCGAAAAACAACTGCCATATCATAATTCTTGACAAGTTATTCTCTCGCCACCCCCGCCCCCCCCCCCCTCTCCTCCCATCGAATTTTGTGCTTTAAGCGATATGCCTGCCATGTCACCACTGGTATTTAAGTTTATGGAACGAACAGAATATTAGCAATAAGTAATCTTCCCAATAGTACCAACGCATAGAGCAGCTTTATCAGTTTCATACATACTTATCAAGCGGTCACAGGCTCTGCAGATCACGTGCTACTTCCACGAACTGCCTCCATCTCTTCGTTTCGTACTCTGTTCCTTCAGGTGTCTTCAATCACCAAGGCTGCCAGGTCGTCCACCCAGTGCTGCCTTCGTTGTCGTATGGGGGCATCTGGTGTTTGGTTTCCCTTCAAGTGCTTTCTACACCTGTCTTTCTTCTGGCATACGGGCTACTTGGACTGCGCTCTGGATGCTTTTGCTCTTCGTCTTCTGTAGTATTGTTGATTGTTTCACAAAGAGGTAGATTTGTTCCTTATTCCTGTTCCTCCTCCAATCCCCATATGACTCATTGCTCGTATTTCAAATATGGTAAGTTTTTCCTTTCCTCGTTTAGTCACTCTGTGGGTTTCTGAGCCGTACATGACTGCTGGGCAGTTTTCGGCATGTGTAGTAGTGAGGGAAGACCAGAAACTGCAAAATCACGATGTGAGAGGATTTTTTAACCATTCGACACGCTGTCCACAAATTAGTTAATGGAAATAGTGCATTAACTCAGGATTAACGAATGACGTGATCCTCGCTGACAGAACAAATCGAACATCTTGCTGGACCAATAAGGAAAATTGGGAGTCTAAATCATAACGGCCGACTGCTCCTTTTCTCCTAAAAATGAGTGTGAAACCTCGCAAAGTAACAAAGCACTGAATCTTGTACGAACATCTAAAATATAGCTACTGCACTGCTGCTGAAGTTCTGCCCTTCGCAGAATACTGGCAGCTTCAAGGGACTGGTGACGTCACAGGCCGGCAGCCTGTGCCCTGTGGCTACGGTTTTCGCCAGCACCGTGGAGCGCGCAGTCAACCGTGTAATAAAGGAGGCGTGCAACAAAACCTGTCGCCATTTCGCTACACCTACATCGCCTGCAACTGCCACTTCGCCCGCCATGAAGCACTCGTCCTAACATTCATAAATTACTCGCTTGTCCTTAGTGTATGGACATCACTGATCAATGGTACAAATTCCCCGACAACCTCCCCCACCGCCTGCAGGCGAAAGCCGCTACTGGGACCACACCTCACAACGCGCAAATTCCTTGAGCTATCATTCTGATGTGACACGACAAAACTTTACCTCTTCGAAACGATAGTTTGTGGGTAGTTGATAGTCTACCAACAAAAACTGAGACAAACACGATGTTAAATTAACATTACAGTATGTATGGGATCTACACCTTTATCGGCCATATGTCTTAAATGGCAGAAGTAAAGGTAATAAAAAATAATCAAACATAGAACACAATAACGGTCACCTGCCTCCCACTATAGTGCTCTCACGCTAATTACCGACAGACGCAAAAATTACTCGTCCCCTCCTCCCTTTGATTTAATGCAGGGAAACAAACACGGTGGTCTTAAACCGTTGGTTCTTCAGGCTCTAAGGGGTTGAATATTCTCTTCTTTTATCTCCAACGCTTCGATTAAATGTGGTGCGGTTTCATCCGTACAACCACACAGTCTGCACTTTGGGGCTGCTTCCTCTATACCTATTCTGTGTAGGTATGGCCAGTCATGAGACCTACCATGTGTTTCCTGTCCAAGTTCAGGATTACAGAACTTGTGTTGAAACATGGCTTCGGCATCATTAGCTTGCCACGTTTGGTTTTTGGATCATTAAACCAGACTATCTACTGGACGGTGACGTGATTCGTTCTTCCACTGCTTCCCTCTTCCAACTGTGACACTGAAAGATTTATTGAAGCAGTTGGAAGTAATGATCAGCCAGCAATTCTGTGACCATTCCTATTTTAACCACACTCATTATGTTGGTGTAAGATTCTGAATATCCTGAAGAATTCCACTTTTGCCTGTATGCTCCTGCCTCCATAGTTAAGTTTTGACTTAAAAGCTTCAACGGGTGTTACTTTCCTTACCATAAAACAATGTCTTTCTGCACTGTTCTGCTTCTGATATCCAACAATGGACGTTTGTTTAGAATACTGGAGCGTACGTTGGTCTCTCTCTCCCTCTCTCTCTCTCTCTCTCTCTCTCTCTCTCCCCTCTCTCCCCCCCTCTCTCTCTCACACCCTCTCCCCCTCTCTCCCCCCTCCCCCCCCTCTCTCTCTCTCTCTCCCCCCCCCCTCTCTCTCTCTCTCTCTCTCTCTCTCTCTCCCCCCCCCTCTCTCTCTCTCTCTCTCTCTCTCTCTCTCTCTCTCTCTCTCTCTCTCCCGACATTTTGACAACATGGTTGGTACTACAGCTGGCGCTGCAGGATGACATAGTTCCCACCTTACCCCCCGTAGCCAACAGTAGAACAATAGTAGCCTGATATTCCTGCGACGCTGTAACTGCTGAAACATTGGATAAACAACTTTAAGCTCAATGTACTGAAAAAGTCATAAAAAATTAAGTCCCTGCTTCAAATCTGTTGCAAGCGAAATCATACTATTGGCGAAATTACGTTTATATGCTGCAGTATGTTCCAGAGAACACGTGATCATGTAGTTCTGTAATCTAGTATATGTACTTAAAGTTTACAGTAAACAAAAACGGCACCTCAAAAATTTACCACCTCCTCGAAATTACGACTAGAAATGGCACAAAGATTACAGCCATCGACAACCGTTAAGAGTAACTTTCCCGCGGTATATTCTGCCTCTTCCTGAACAGTGAAGATTATGAACGATTAAGGGCATGCTACAAAAGAAACTGGGGGTGTATTAAAACGTTCGTAAACCCTACCACTCACATTTTCATGCTTCTTGAATATAATTTCGCGCTTCTCTAGCTCTGATAAAAATGATTTTTTTGCGTTAAAAATCGCTATTAGAAAGTAAATAGTGATACGGGGCAGTTTTATAAACAATGGAGGAGGCAGGTAAGTGGAATTTTACAAGAGTAAAAATAAATTATTCTCGGTGTAGCCAAACGGAAAAGTCCTTAAGGGGCTCCGGAAAGGCTCAAAATCATGAAAAGTTGAATTTTTACTTTTTTGCGTTTTCTGAATCTGCAGACTATTACCTTTTAATAGATATATAATTTATTCAATTCCGAAGACTACAACTATTTTTAAATGTGTTCTACATGGGCGTGACCCGCTGTGGCGCTGTTAAACTGCTGTCAAATGGTGTTATTATTAACGTCAGTGTTCATCAGGTACATTTTAGTGATGTGAAATAAAGTATGTGTCGTGGCTAACCTGTGATGGTTCAATATATATCGCTGGTGTGATTGTCGATTGTTTCATGTTTATTTACTCTGTCGTTATCTCGAAAATATTCGTAATTAATTCTGTTTCTTGAGTCTCTGTTTTGTTGAAGTATAATAATGAGTAAAAGTAAAGTTATTAGAAATCCTCTGAAGGCTTTTAAGAAAAGGAGAAATGTTGGAAAGCCTAAGGTATGTGTTATTACTGTAAACAATAAAGACGATGAAAATCCCCAACATAGCTTGTGTCCCAAAGAAGAAAACAGTTGGTGTAAATATAACAAAGGATTGCTAACTGGTGAAGTGTACACTCATTAGCATAGTCTGCCTCATGCAATAATGGAGGTGATAAAACCTATTTTCAGAGACTTAGCAGCACCTGAACTGTTGAAAAAGTGTATTCACGGAAAAACTCAAAACCCCAATGAAAGTGTAAATAGTGTTATATGGTCGAGAATCCCCAAGACTGTATTTGTTGGAATAGAAACACTTCACTTTGGTGTGTATGATGCTGTTGCGACTTTCAATGATGGCAACATTGTAAGGTGCAAGGTATTTAGAAATATGGGAATGAAGATAGGTTCTAACATGGTACGAGCGATGCTTGCTTTAGACAAGGAACGCCTTCGGGCTGCAGGCAGGGCTGTAAAGAGTCTAGAAAGCAAACAAGAGTAAACAGGGGTTGGAACAAGAGGAAGCTGGAGTAGTAGTTTGCAGAGGATGAAGATAATCCATCTTATGGACCTGGAATGCACTAAAAAGTTAATCCAATCTTTGTCGCTCGATTCCCAAAACTTTTATTTTCTCATACTAATTACATGTTTTCTAAGGATCTTCGAAACATATTTGTTTCAAACTTTCAGTAAATGTTACACAGTACCTTCTGCATAATTTAACACAGCCTTTTTCCAAAAAACTGTATATTTTTGAATATATAAATAAAAAATTGCAAAAAATGTTGTGAATTTTCATTACAATTGAAAAAAATCATCTTTAATAACTGAACTAAAACTTTGTAAAATCCCTGTGTTAAGTTGTAGCCCATATTCCAATAAATAATCTGTAAAAAGTTCAACTTCCTACCTCAAATACTTTGTGAGGAAAGATGTAATTTATAAGCGTTATTTTAACATTGCAAGTATAGGGCGTTCTGGAGCCCCTTAAAAGAATTGAATGCAATTAAAAATTAAATATAATCTTTCTAAGAGGGGGTGTGATATCACGTTAGCTTAGACTATCCAATGACCAGGATGTTGCTAATGTATATCAAGATTACTCAAATTACAGAACCACTAACCCATTTAAACACATCAGGGTTAGCTGACTCTGAAATTCTGATCCCAAAAACAAATGAAATTAATATAAAAATCATAAATAGTATTAATTTAGGCACGCCTCTAGAGAATAAATTACCAGTAGACTCAAATGTGAGAGATAATAATTAGCCGTTGAAAACCATTTTCCAGTATCCAAATGTACCAAAAAAATATTTCAGAGGAAATAAAGTTTATTAATAATAGAGTACACGATCACACATCCTCAAGTCTAGCGGCACCAAAAAACTGAATTGAACGTGCCGTCCAAACACGTAGAGAACGAAACGCCGTGGCACGTTCAAGAAATTTCGGTAATCACAAAGGAACCAACGAAAACAGAATTCAGGATAGCAACATTTGAAGGGCCAATCCCCGCGAATACGCGACCAGTATCTAAATCATTGTGCCACTTTGTTCCGTACAAAAAATATTTCAATATATCATGAAAAAACATTAAAAGGAAAGTCAGTAACGAAAACAGGAGAACCAACAGGCATATATCACGTGCATGCGTAAATTCCTTGTCAGCGGAGTGTATTAATCAAAGGTCTAAGAATTTTTTCTATAGCTAACCTAACGATGTGGGAAAGTCCGTACGACAGGGAACGAATTTGTTCCCTGTAAATGGTGGGTGAAACTGTTTGACACACTTAGGAAAGGGTAAATTTTAGCAATCGCAAAACAAGAAATTATGAAAACGGGAGAATCTGTGCTTAAAGTGAAACTCAGCCAATTATTTACCAAATTCTACGTAAATTACAACAATTTCGCAATTGTTTAAATTCACACGCAAGGAAACATAAACCATAAAGGATAATAGGTCCATCAAATGTTTCGCTAGAAGTCTCAAACTTCAACTACGTTTCTTACAAACCTTGAAGTACGTACCCTTAACCCTTAGAGGAGATACATAGGTTTTTGATGTGCATCTAGCACCGTAAATCACCTTAAGTCGTACACGAGGTAATATAAAAAAAAAGTAAATAGCCGCCCCACATGTTGCCGAAGCTGTATAGAATACGCTGCGGGAAGTTCCACTGGGTCGCCCTCACACGTCCTCGAGACGTACCGACTTTAGCTATCCGATTTTCATTCTTTTGGAGCCCTGACGAGACATAGCTCCGTAGGCAACCGCAAACATTTTTTTCGTGAAGGCATGGACCATCTTGGCTCATGTTTACTTTTCTCTCTTTAGTCTCTCTTGCAGTAAAATTTACTGCATTTCAGAGGGCATAAATTAGTCAGTTCGTTAACTAAAAACATCTACAATTACACTGATATCCTCACTCGGCAAAAGAAAATTCAGCAGTCGAGCATTTTCTAGCAGTGATTTTTGTGTAAAATAAGCATATTTTTTGTACCTACATTCTAGTTTTCACATCTCCATGTCATATCCAAGAACTAATATACTGGTCAAAAATTGCGTAGCATAATATACACATCCACATTTTTATCAAAGACGATTGATTTAGGTCACGACTCGGGTCACCAAGACGGTATTCTGCTATGCATTGCACAGAAGCAATAGCCAAGGGGACACTTCGAAAAGATTCCCTTTATACAGCTGAACATGTGTAACAGTCACGTCATGTAAACATTCTTCACGTTTAAGCAACTGTGTAACGCATACTTACACTTTTTGTGATCTGTGGGTGGTTAGACTCATGACGCAGTTTTCAATAAAAATATGATACAGCTGTGTATTACATGATACAATTCTGACGTTTATCAAAGCTGTCTAGATATGCCTGAACAAAATGTTAAGCTCTTTACAGAAAGTTTATTTGAACCACGATTATAAATGCTGCGATACTGTCGCCTAATCAGTGCCACCCAGAGAGATGTACATTAACAAAAACTGAGAAGTATGGGTAAAAAATATACTAAATTTTAAAGTCGATCAATAAATAATTTCACTTACATGATCAAATTACGTATGGCCAACAAATGTGTAGGAAATCAGTCGTCAATAAATCACATTACTTCGGTATACTTTAATTTTTGCGACGAACAACGCTGTGGGTCAGAAAACCGGAACAAATTCACTACTTAGTAACACAAAATGTATAAATGCAACAGGCATTACCGATGCCGTTATGTGATAAAGGCAGTCATGACAGTCAATGACTAATCACATCCAAATTAGGGAACGATTGCGCATAATTACATAGGCAGCTTGGTCTCAGCTGGTTCGACAGAATGTGAGAAGGTGCCTGCCTGCCTGCCTACCTACCGACCGAGTTGGAAAGGACCACCCAGGCCGGGGCCGCTTCCTGGGAAAGTCGCTTGACCAGGCCCTGTGAAAGTCGCAAGCAGTCGTCCAATCTAGCACTCGTTGAAAAGCTCTCCTATGGAAATCCAAAGTAACATGAAATACAAAAACATTGTCGCCCTCTCCCACAAATTAGAGAAGTTGCAACAGAATATACAAGGCTATATAGCTTACACCAATAAAGAATCCATTTACACTCCTTCATTCCCGGCAGTAGGATTTGAAGAGATAGACTTAAAATTACGGCACTGAGTACTTCAATTGGCAATAAGGCACCGGCATAATGAGCATAACCTGGTGGCTTAGCCGCAGGAACAGAATATTCATCGATTTCACACCCTTGAAATCTGGGTATTGTATGGAGCAATACACACACAAGAAAACTATTTAGGGCCTTCAACTTCAAAATAACGTAGTCTATGAATCCTTATGGCTGCTACATACAAAAATTCGCATATAGCAGATCCAAAGTGCAACAATGTCTCAAGTAAACTTCGCGAAACGATGACCTCAGAAATTACCATAAATGCCCAGGTCAACGGAGGAGATTACCCACAAATGATTCTGAGATAAACTGGTATAACGAACACAATCGGTGATAAATGTTCGCGGACTTCAATAAATGAACAGCGACAATCTCTCTTGTCTCTTGAACTTGCAACATACATCTTTCAATACAACAACACTACCTCTGATTCGCAATTACGAACTACTACAGAACGAAAACACCAAACATAAATTTGTCATACTTCTAGAAGAACTAAGTTATCACAAACTAATACGATCTCAAAAAAATACGCGCGCTCTTTCTCTCTGTGTAGCTGCTGTCCTGGTAAACAGTGTTTCCTGCTTTACATACCATAGCACAATAAAACATAAGTGCGCCGGTTACATGCGGTCTGGAAACGTTCTTTCTTCAGCTAAAAGTTGTGAACTTCATATCAATAAATCATACAGCAAAATACAAATTCTGAAAACTGATAGATTCTATACATGTCAAAAACACGTATGTGCCAGCAATCTGTCTTGAAACCTTCATTTAAGACTTCTTTAGGTCAGTACTTTGCTTGAAAATATGTTACACCGTACTAAAATATGTACAAAATCTATTGGGATTTAACAGAAGAAAACGAACACGTCGTTTAAATAGCAGAAGCGGCGAAATTCCTCCTTGCTCACGTTGTGTTGGGCCTCCCAACTATTTCCAACAATACGCGCAGCAAGAATAAATGTCACTCTGAATAGCAAGCAGTTTTCGTAAAAATACTCATGGTAATGAAAGAATAAGTAGGATAAAGTTCTTGCTAATACCGATCCTATTAAAAATCTAGGTATGATTAGAAACTTTCTCCGAAACAATCACATAATTAGTTTTGTACTTAATGTCTAAAATTCCATTTGCACGTTAGTTTATTCGTTAAATTAATATTTGTCTGTAATCGTTCTGGAATTCATAGCTGTACTTACTTGAGATATCGTCCTGTCCTTCCAAACTTGGTTTGAAGCTTTGTAGTATATGCCTTTCACAAAAGTTGACACTTAACCTCCTTTTATTTTCATATTCGTGAACGAAGTGCACATGCAGAAATACGAAGGAACTGGAACCACAAAGCTTTCTTTCGCTACACTTATCAATATCTTACATGTATATTGATAACTCTTGATACATAATACGATGCTAAAACATGTTGTCTGTGTTAAAAAAAAATAAAAATAAAAAAGTTATTGACTTGACGCCATTCGATCGAATCACCCACTTCCATGCATTATAAATCACGTAGTTGAAATAAAGAAGCAATGTTGTTTAATTCCTACACAAAATTTACAGTTCTGACTCCGCAGAGCAGACCATTTTTACATTACAAGGAGTGTTGACTGTTCCTCACCGCACACTGACTCCGCCATCTTGTTATTACTGAGATCTTAGACACCTGACAGCAAAGATGTTCACTACTCTGAATTTTTTCGATATAGGAAAAAATGCTGTATTACAGAAATTTGTTTACACGTGTTCTACTTCCGTAAAACAATAAAAGTTAATCTGTTTGAGAAATACCGAACGACTTTCAGCCTTTCTACCATCCAGTTTCAACAATTCTCATCAAAATTCTGCCAGCTGTTAAGCCGCACACGCAACACACAAGTATTTTCTTAAGCGACCTCTTGCTTTTTACTTCACTTTCAGTATCAGACGTTAGTGTTGACCACAACATTATCATTTTCAAATATGTTTTGGAGAAAATAGTAAAGAGCTTTATTATTTGACATTCCAAATTCGTTCCTCAGCACCACTTGTAATTTGGTGCTGGTCAATATGCAAAAACTATAAGTAACAAATAACCATTATATGATTGTCTTCCTGGGTATGGGCTCGAAAATAAAAAGCTATTTATCAGTAAATCTCCTACAATCTGACCATTATTCGCAAAAAGTATGCGCCAGTTTTTTTGTAGGTGAAAATCTTAAGCTAGAGCTATGTAAGCTGCATTTTTAAACTTTGCTCAATATATACTTCCTCTCTTTCAGAAACACTGTTTTTATTTCAGAAGATGCAAACTTAGATCATTATTTCATAAATAGTTTTAAAAGAAAATGATTAATAATAGGGTTAAATACTGCTTTTGTTGTAGAATCAGAATTTTTATTTCATTGTGTGGTACTTCCATTACATTTGAAAGAGTATATCAGTTGTTTTCAAGCCAAAGTTATCATCCAGATTAAGACACCAACTCATTCAAAGAAAATTGTTCCCCACAAATAACTGCACCTAAACCTCTTGTCACTGTTTTGATTTCTTGGCCAAAATCCATCTCTCAGCTTCACGTTCCTTGGCTTGAAACAATAAACTGTACAATTACTTACACACCTTCCTCTTCCTTTGCTTCCATGTGAAGAAACCTATGGCTTCAAGATCAGATACTATGCATTATTTAGTCAAAATTACACACACCTGCAAATTTTTCTGTACTCTCCATCTCCTGTACTGAGTTAAGAAGTTTAATGGTTCGTAGAGATTGTGAACATGCAAGGTGAAGGATGTAAATGTGGTAATCACAAATGATTAGAGTGCCTCTGGAAACTTCTTTATTAAAAAGTAAAACAATTCCACACCAAATAAAAAGTTTTCCCACTGTCAGTGTTAAATTCCAGTCACTAATGAGTTGATACACACCAGCAAATCCAAATACGAAAGCGGTCAAGAGATTCTAACTAATACAAATTGTTTAAGAACATTTTTACACTTTGCACTTTTTTCAGCAACTTTTATTGAAACAATGTTATCACAGATACTAAGGAGACATACATACATATATATGTAACTGAAACAACATGGTTTTATAAAAATTTACATATGTCAATGTTACAATAATGCTACACGACAACCACTTTGAACATGGGATTGATTGTGTCATGCAGTCCAATCTCTGGTATAACTATTCCTCACTACATGTTTGAGAAATATTAAAATTTTAAAACCAGTATTTAGGTACACAAGAACTGTTTACACTAACAAATAAAATATTACATGTTCTCCAATAAGAACAGAACATAACAGAACTGACAGCACACTGAAATACAATGTCCTGCTAGCAATAGAATCCATTCCAAAAGCATCCAGTCATCATAAAGTTAGGTCTGTGCTGCAGAGTTCACTGTCTGAAACTATTATTTATTTCATCACAAATTATCTACACAATGGCCAAAAAGCACTGCCAGCTTTTATGTTAAAAACTGTTAACACTACAATAATAATAATATAATAATAATAACAATAATAACACATAGCACACATTAGTAGATCAGTACCATCGACATTTGTTTTGTTAGTGAGGGAAATAATGACGATATGATGATGATGATGATATGATGATGATGATGATGATGATGATGATGATGATGATGATGATATACTGAGGTGGTAATGATGCTGTACCAAAATATTAAGTGAATATTATGGGTGTCCTCATTACTACAAATATTATTTTCATGGGAGTTCACAAAAATGTCATGCCTATGAAATCGGATACAGTAGTAGTTGTTATAATTACATGCCCCTACAAAACACTTGACCACTGAAAATTATTGGTTCACATAGAACACCTTACGTAAAACAAATTAGTTATGTTCCAATTTGAGGCATATTCTGTAAGAAATACATCAAGGTGACTCTTTTCACTTCGGTTTCAAACATGAGAAAATGATTCCATCTGGTATTAGAGATTACTACTCACTACATTCTAAAAGTATGTGGAATACAATACAAGAAAGCAGATTTTGAATCTGAAAATATTTTTTGTATTACATGCTTTTAAGTCTTCATTCCTTTCTTGTTGCTTGTTTGTGTTGAATTAGCAATATTTCCATTAATGATTGAAGAACAGACTACTGTTCACCTGCAAGATGGCATGATGAGCTGTGGACAGGCTTACTAAGCTGATTCCAACAGCTAAGTTACTGTACAATTCATTGGCAGAAAATGAAAGATAAATTTGCAGTAACTATTTATCATTTGTTCATATATAATGCTTATCGCTTAGTCCTTAACATGATTTGAGACTTGTCCACCTTCATTATTAGTTGCGTACCATGAGTGACTTCCCACTGTGTTCCTGTTATGTTTTAATATCTCTCTGTCATTAGAAAGAAATGTACTGGTTTATTATATGGCAGAAAGCCGTACCATAAAATTAAAAATAATTGCAATAACATTTAATCTGCTAGCGTACACAGTTGTTAAGTTTAAATAGTATTATAAAAGCAGAACATTTCTTCCTACAGCACCAAATAAAGAAAACCAGTAGTGACAGCAATTACTTCATATGAAAACATTTAGTTAACATGAACAGTAACAATTAGATTTGAGTTTCTCTTGATACACACACTACATGTTGACTAAGATTTTATATCAGTACATATTTTTTAAAATATCCAATATATATATAAAACTTAATATAAGGCAACAATCTGAAACAAGTAGCTCCAAGTGAGTTGGGCTTAATAACACTTTCTTTTATTGACATTTTTCTTGTATGTTCTCATCTGTCAGTACAAATGACATCATGTGAAAACAGTGTGACTAGAGAAATAGCTTATATTGGAATCTACATATATACAGGAAAATATACAAGAAAATGCTTAAGATTCTACCATGAAATTTTATTTGCTTTACAGGATCTAGGAAGGTCTAGGAAGAAAGTGTAAAGACAAATTTATTCCCAGTTCTTTAGTTTGTCCTTGAATATACTGTCAATATAACAAACAACAAAGGCAATTTAGTGATGACTAATAAGCTTCACATGTTTGTCTTATTAGTTCATGTACTCAATTGAAAAAGAAAATAAATGAGTCTAGAGCTAATGTATTTATACATTTGACTTTTTGTTTATTACTTATCTACATACATTCATTATTTCCTACAGTGCGGGCATTTAATAAAAACACAATTGAACGAGTAATTCTGTTTTTCTCTTACATTGTAGTTCTGTCCATTGACCATATTCCACTCTCATAATAAAACTTCATGTTTCAGAGACAAAATTTAAAGCTGCTACCGTTAATGATTCACGTCCCGAGTTTGGCACAAGGGGGAGAAAGAGAGAGAATGAAGAAAACTAATAGAAATGTTTGCTTTCATACTTCTGCATGCCAGTACTGTACTGAAAACACCATAATTGTATGGATACATCATTAAAAATAGTTACAGAAATGTAAATGCTATCAGTCTGTCAACTTTAATTCTTTCAAATCCAAAAAATTATAGATTCTGAAGCAAGATTGGGAAAATGCCTGATATGTCCAAGAAGACTTAAATCAGTGAATTCCACTAACCAAGCTCCTTTAACAACCCAGTACTACACTGGCATAAAACCTTGGAAATTGAGTATTCTGAAGGTTTCACTGTGTCTTCATTACATTGGCAGTAAGTTTAAATTAACTGTAAACTATTTTATGAGAAAAGAAACAGACAACTAAACCAGTCTGTAATCCTTTCTTCAACCATTACTTCAACCCTAGGGCAATTGATGGTTTTGTGGGAGAGTATAGTAACATAGCCACTGAACGCCGCCTTGACTTGACTCATAACCCAAGAAGACTTAAACAACATATTTAATTTCCAATCTATCAGTTCTGATTTACAACCAGCTGGCAGGTTGAAGCTCAAGGGTAAGGAAGTACATTACAAAGACACACCTACCATAACAAACAAAGTAAAATGCAGGTCCCATTACCACAGAAATTTTAGAACAATGAACACTAGCCAGTGAACAACCTCATTTAACACAATTGGGGGAGATGTATGGTAGCCTGTCATAAAAGGCAGTGTGTATGGATAGTTCCAGAACTCAACACTAAATTTTAAACATGCTGAAACAATTACCTAATGAAGTTCAACAATGACTTCCTCCTTTACAGAATAAATTTAATTCGAGACAATGTATAGGTCTTACTACATGAGTTACTTGTAACATGTGAACAAAAAGAAGTAAATAGTGAAAGTTTGTGAATAACTGCTGGTAAACCTTTCGGGGATGTTACGTTGTGGTCCAAGAAACTCTTCTGTTCCTAACATTTTGTCCAGGACTGTGCTGGAAATTTTCATCAGAGGCGCTCCTCCGCCGAGTCTTGCAGTTGGCAAGACTCGATGGAGGAGTGCCTCAGATGATGTCCAGTGCAGTCCTGAATGAAACATTAGGAACAGAAGAGTTTCTTGGACCACGAGCTAACATCCTGAAAGGTTTACGAGCAGCTATGTCATCCGGTCATGAAACCCTTTATTCTATGATCAGTTTATGAATAATTCCAACAGTTCACAATTATATGAAATAGGAAAATGCAGAAAGTACTTAAACAGGTAATAAAAACAGTGAATTTTGTTAGACGTGGCCTATTCTCTGTTATTAAATTGGAGTCTGAGACAACATATTTGAGAAAAAGGAAAACTAAATTAATATGAATACTCAAAATAAAATTAAGGCTACACTTTAGCATTATATCCGCAAGTGATATAAGAAGTGCAGTTTCCTTTACTACCAGTAACTAATTACATGCCTGTTTTTCATTAAAAAGGGGCATGTAACAGATGCACATATGGCTCTTAAAGAGCAAAAACATTCAGAGCAAAAGACATCAAAGGAGGCTGTATCTCCAGTAATTTGCAATTTTTTTGTTTTTTAAATCTTCTGATACTTCATCGCAAGAAAGAGGCACTAAATGAGAAATGCAAGAGTAACATGATTTTTTGACCACTTTGAAATTATACATTATTGTCTTTAGGATGCCATAAGCAAATTTGTTTAAATTTTGTGTTGGTGTATATATAAGCTGCCATGGCAATAGTTTAACAGAAAACATGTGAATGTCTCAGATTAACTTCATGAAGCAAAAGCATCACACTAGAAAACATATACACAGCCCATTTCATCCAATGTACCAGGTGAACTTTTTAGTGGAATAATGTTCATATTTATGCATTGTTAGTAGACTTGAAATGGTGAGAGCTAAAGTCCTGATGACGTATAGCTGTATTGAACCTGCTGTATATTTCAAATAATCATATTAGAATTTTGAATTGTGTAAGCTTTCAGTATATTGTCCCTTCGCTGCCCTTTGTAAATGAGTGTAACTTCATTATTTAACTAACGAAATGAATAGTGGCACATTTAAAATTTATTACAAGCAAGTCCATCACCTACGACTTTAAACAAACACCCATAGGTGAGGAAGATGGTCTTACAGTGGAAGTTGATCTACGTATCATTTTAAGGTATTGTTTAAATTAAATGCTTCAAATTATATACCTTACATACTTTAAAAGGGCTAGTATTTCAGGGAAGACACAGCACAACATTTACATTAACAAATTACAGCATAGAAGAGTTGCACAAACAAGTGAGTAAAGCTTCCATTCCACCCCCACCCCCCCCAACCCTCCCTCCTCATACTATAAACATAATTACTGATAAAAACTGAAATTCCTTAAGTGCCGATTTATTTTACCTCAAAGGCTGTAAAGTTTATTGCTTATAGTGTAATTCTAAGCAACATAATTCGGATATTTCCATGGAATTAACAACTTCTATAGAAATTAAGTTTAGCTTTCGAAAGCTACAAAGGGTGATAGTCAGTTCAGCATACTCCCTAATGCTGTTACTTTGGGAAAGTGGTTGTGGCACAACACAAATGCAGAAAAATTTATTATTCTATTTAATAGATGAATCACTGGAATGCTTAACAAGCTATGTAAGAGTATACTTTCAAAGCATCTGGTGAACTAACTCAATTAAAAATAATTAACAAGTAATCATAAAATGGTTGGTATTTTTATGTGAAATAGGTGGTTTTACAGTGAAGCAATTAAGAAAGACTGTAGTGAAAGGGGAAGACACACTTACATTAATACACTTAGTCATGCAAAGAAAGTCTACATGGTAAAGACATTTTGCTTAGAATATGTGACGGGAAGGGTGAATCCAGATCTGATGATACATGCTGTGTCAGGGACACTTAAAAGCCCCTACATCATACATTTCAACAAAAATCTTGAACACGCCTGTCTAATTCTATTTCAAGACAAATTAGTTTTAAGTAACTTGCACATTCCACATTACCGGTTAAAGTGAGAACCTATATTTCTCATAGTACTTACTTTAAATATTTTCAACAACACTAAACATTGCCAAGATGACATCAACAGAAATTAAATATCGAATCTCTGTCTCATACTTGTTAAATGAGCAGTCTCCAATTTAACATTTTCACAAAGTTTTCTCATTAATATCCCTGGAAAGCTATTTCTTATTTTCACAATATTTATTTTTTTGTTCATCATAATTTCACTGATAACATGTTGCAAACCTCTCCTGGTAACACAGGTAAGAGATTAACAACTAATGGATTGACTTTATTACAAATGTGATTTCCACAAGAATTCTACAATGTTAAAAAAAGGTAACCCTTGCAGCTCATTCAAAAATGTTATGCAACTAATAACCACCATACGAATCAAAATATTTACAAACAGAAAGTTAGCCTTACTGAAAATGGTTTTGTAGTACATTAATGCTACCTTCCTGGAACATACACCTACCTTCAGTACATAATGTCAATTTATTCAAAATTTTTCCCCTTTGCTCATAATTTAATGAAGTTGCTCCATAAACAGAGTAATGAGCATATAAAGGCAAATGGATATTATTTCTGCCACTTAACACAGTTCAACAAATGGCTAGCATTGGTATACTTAATCTTCCCTCCACCAAATATGATTTCCAATAGCCACTACAAAATTACGTAAAAATGGTTCTCATTTGGCACTTCTCAACATTTCAGAGAAAAATGCAACACTTATTTTTTATCTTTAGAGATATTTAAAATGTAATTAATCTATTATTACACTGATTTGAAAATATCAAAAATACATTACTGAAATATCAGAAACTGATTATATTGTAAACATAGAAACCTGAAAATAGGGCCTGCACGCAACACAGCACTGTAAGTCTGTGATGACCTTGCAAATTAAAAAAAAAAAAAAAAATTAATTTTTACAAAAGTTACGATTGCTCTGCTTATCTTAGTTTATAGGCTTCAGTACCAAAATACTTAACTAATGTCAAAAATTCTAATTTTTGGTAATGTAAATAATGGAAGTAAAAGCTTGGAGTGTATATTATATACAGCCTAAATGCTATAACCACTATACAGCACAAATAACCCGTTTCAAGAACTTAAGATGCGGAAGCACTATTTATAGCTGCCAGAGGTAGAGCTAAAATCCGAGATGGAAAATGGCAGTGCAGCTTTATAACAGTAGACTATAAGCCAAATTTCCAAAGTACTGGGAGGAGGAAATTTGACTGAATGACATCTTTAAAGATAGCTGTGATATTACTGGTTGTTCAGAATGACCAGGGAAAAATTTTGGGCACAGTTCTGAACTGAACGTAGCAGGAAAAGAAAAGGACAATGAAGATCTTAATGGATGTCTCAGTACAATAAATCACATAGTATGAAAAATCATAGTGGAGCAGATGTGGCTAGTGGCAAAAATTTGGGCACTGTACTTAAACAATGGAAAATGGAGGATGGAATGATGACAATTTTATGGAAAGGATACACTGCTACTTGCCATATAGTGGAGATGTCGAGTCGCAGACAGGTGCAAGACAAGAAAGCTAGAAAAAGGCCTTTGGGACAATACATTTCTTGTTTTGCAGTATCTTTGTCATGCCTGTCTGTGACTCAACACCTCCACTGCATGGTGAGAAGCAGTCTCCATTTTCATAACAAGTACAGTGCAAATAAAAATAAATGTATGATACATTCTACACTATGTGATATCATTTGGTAACAGATAGTAAACCGAATTACAATCTGTCTGTTACAAATAAGAAATTCATTTCACAGATGAGGAATGTGCAGACTTCCTGAAGTCACCACAGGGCACGACAGTGGCACATAGCGCAGAAAGCCACATAACTCGTCTATCTTAAGTTGTAAATGCAATGAAACATACAATTGGGCAAGCTTCAAAATATCTGTTGAACCCTTCTGCTGCACTGGAGGATAACACATCCTCTGGGAAAGGGAGGGGGCAGGGGGGGGGGGGGAAGGGGGGAGGGAGGGTAAATGATTACAAAAAGAGTGTAAAAAATCACATGAAGGAGAAAATATTTTCTACAAATTGAAAAATCTGCAAACCACTTTACAGACTACAATTGGCAATGTTACTTTGCCTATACAATTTTTCCAAAAAGATAATGGAGAGCAACGAAATAGTCAATATTTTCAATAGCTTGGGTAAAGCCATTTCACATCTTAAAAACCATTTTAATCGTTAAATATAAAACTGTTCATAACCTATTGTAATATGAAACCGATTTCCTGATATTACAAAACCTTCAAATAGGTAATATTTTAGGATTATTTACAGCAGCAACAATGGAACTAGATTCTCAATGGATTTTTTCCTGCAAATATGGAGTGTGTTGAAAGGTTTCAAACTAGAGTATGCCATTGTTTTTGCTATAGTTTTCTTTGGTTGCAAAAATGAGCTTTGTCAATTACAACAATGAACTACTAATATACGCCTAAGATGCCTGTTTCTCACAGAAAATTACATCACAAGCAAAAAACTGGCTAAATAGACAACGGACCAATGTTGCTCCAATAAAATACAGGTAGCAGAGAGGAATGATACAAAGTAAAACAGGGCTGTCACTAGTTTGAATTCAAGCTGTAGAGTTTACACACAATTCCATACGGACTATAATAAACATTTTTAAAGTCAGTCTTGTCTTTTAAGAGTATAATGGTAAACTGAATTTAAGAAAATATTTAGTTTGCCTGGTACCTTTGTACACCACATGTTTTGTAACCAATACTCCACATGAAATTCTTCACATTCTTCACACACTTTCTTCTATGTTGTGATAAAGTCTCACAAGCTTCCTCCACAAGTTACACAAATGTCTTCCTTATCCCTAACACTTTAAACAACAGTGTTTTAGCACCACCCCTACCATTTTATGAAAGAAAAGTACATTTACAAATTTCCAGCATCAGTATTCTGCCTCCACGTGAAATCCTTTTATGTTTTTATTGTGCTTGGTATTATGTGATGACTACATTTTAGTATAAGACATTACAAACAATAATCTACTAACTGCATTATTTGACAAGTAACATGGAGTATTATATCTGGAAGAACACATTTACGGTACTAGATGATTCATCCCTACAGTTTAATACAGTGTGAGACATACCATCTCTACTATCTTCATGACATCCTTAATGACTTACAAATATAATTTTTGCATTTATATAGAATGCCCACAACAAAGAGAAAGTATTATCATCTAACAAGATAGTCTGAAGGGATATCATAAGCCTTACCAACCAACCAATGACACAGACAGACAGACAGACACACAGACACACACACAGAGAGAGAGAGAGAGAGAGAGAGAGAGAGAGAGAGAGAGAGAGAGAGAGAGAATAGAATAGAATAGAATAGATATGGGTTGGTATGGTGAGTTTAGGAATCTATTTCACAAAGGATCGCCTTGAATGCAATGAGTGGTTTGTGGAATACACAATGAGACTTGCGAACAGATACGTACAACAAATTTGAATACCTGTACATATGTTTGCATATTTACAGGTTTTTGAACACATACACGTACTCATATTCACTGCTAACTAATTACCAGCAAGCCCACGAGACCAAAACACATTTTTGATTCTGAAATACTTCTCATAGTCTGTGCCAGCCTCTGTAATAATTACATTAGCACACAAATG